>NC_045429.1:109509463-109851963 GCF_902635505.1 Sarcophilus harrisii
CAGATATCTATTATCTTAATTTCACAATTTCATTAGCATGCCTTCTAATCAGGCATTTTTGTGCGTGTGTTTTAGGGAATATATTTTAGTTTGGGGTTTTTTCCCCTAAAGAAACCAAAATAAGGAAGGAGCTTATGGTTTTAATATGTAAACTTCAGGCATTTATATTAATATATATATATGTAATATATATATATATACAGGCAATATATATATTTATTTGTGTGTGTATGTATGTCTGCATATATATATATATATATATATATATATATACATATGCCTGTATATATATATATATACAGACGTATGTATACATATATATATATATATACACAGACAGACAGACAGACATAAACATAATTATAATATGCATATATTGCGTTGCTTAGATGATGCTTATGTTACATAGTGTTTATATATATTATTGCTCTGTACTAAGGACACAAACACTGGCCAGAAAAAAAATATTTGCCTGAAAAAGGTGTGGGACTATGAGCTGGTACTTGTTTATTGGCTGCTGTGGTGGTTCAGCAGATAGTTATCGTTAGCATGAGGGACTTCTGTGATACAACCCAAGCTCTTCTGTCATGCTGATCATGACATTTGTCTGGTTTCTGCTAATTAGGGTAATAAAATGTTAGGATAGGGGATGGAACAAAAGTTTTGCAGATTCTGTTCCTTAGTGATGGAGTAAAGGAGATAGTGAGGATGGGACTAACCTGTGACTCTTGGCTAGATGCCATGTAACCTTGAAGGCAAGAGTGTTCTTTTTTGGGCCACATTCCATAACTTGATGTTCATATTCCCTTGCAAGACAGATACTCATTAATGCCTAGAGGAGTTCTTAATTTTAGAAGAAAAGGGGGTAAGTGAATCCAGACCTAGCAATAATGCCATTTGACTCAGTCTGCCCTCCCTGCTTCCCTCTTCCCCTGATCTTCCTTCTACACATTTTTGGCAGGAATTGATTACTAATGGACCAAGGTGACGTGGTATATTATAAAGAACAGAATGTGGAAGTCTGAGAGTCGGGAAGTTATTCTTTTTTCCTTGAAAGAGCAGATAGTTACACTGTAAAGCTCCAGTTTGTGTTTGCTATCCAAGATAAATATATTTTCATGCCAAATGCAGTGTAAATGAACTTTTTCATTTACTGAACTCATTAAAAATGAGGACCTTCTCAGTCATATAATATTATCTTAAAGTTTCCATTTTAACTGGTTAATTGTATCCATGTATAATATTAATGGACTTTTTTTTCCTAATAAAGAAGAAAGCTTCAGAAAAAAAAAAAAAAAAACTAATAGCCAAGCTAATATTAAAACTCTTCATTCTAACAGGGACATCTTTATTCGACCATTTAAGTTATGTAAGATGCTGCATTTTGAAATCATCAGTTATAAAAATAAATCACATATTATCCTAACTGCATTTTAAAAAAAAAAAATTAGAACTTGGATAACTCCAACCTGATGATACTATTGTTCATTTTTTGTTTCTCCTCTTAATTATTCCATTTTCTCTGCCTAAAGAGGAGAGTGTTTTGGGGCAGAGTTTTTGGTGCTACAATCACTTTTTACATTTAATGTTGTATGAGGCGTTCTACTAGCAGCATGTGTCAGTCAGCTTTTATAAAAGACTTGCCCAGAACCCATGTTGTGACTTGCGAATTTTTTGTCTGACATACTTAGGTAAACATATCATTAAAAGATACCTGAAAGTTTACAATATAGTCTAAACTTTACCTGACTAATGTTCAATTTCCACTCATAATTCAAGAGGCAAAGAAAGTCAGAATAGATTATAATGAGAATGGTATCCAGTGACCTGAACATTTGTTTTATTCAATATCATCCCTTATACTGATCTATGTTGATCTTTTAATATATTTGAAACCTGATATTTTTCTCTTTTTCACAAGTTGGTCTCATCTACTGCTCTCTTAAGCTATCTCTTCTTTCTTTGACTCAACGTGGAATGTACCTCATTTCTTGAGGGATTAAGTGCATAAAGCATGGGACTTGGGTAGGAATTTTGTCACTTACTACTTGAATGTGGGCAAGTTATCAAATCTCTAAGTGCCTGTTCTTCCTCCTCTTCTCCCTATGAATATTTTCATTTTACATATGAGAATCAGTGAAAAAGAACCTTGGAGGAAAAGGGCTTTTAGCCTGGGTCTGAAGTACGAGCATGGATTTGTCACGCCTCCACCCCACCGAGAAATTTGAATAATATTAAGTACTTTTGAGTCAAGTTCTTGGCATGTACTAATAAAAGCCTCAGATAAGGTTATCCCTTCTTTCCATGCCTTTGTGCATAGATGTCTGAGCTTAAGTAAGATCCTTAACAAGCCACCAGCCTTATCATTTTAGCTTTACCAGTATGGCCTTGTGGCTGGGGGCCAACAATGAATATAGCACCTCTAGCTGAATACAATGACTAACATTTTTGTGGGCTGATTTGTTTCCATATTTCTGTTTCCTCTCTTAAGGTCAACTGAAATGGGGCAGATATTTTGAGTAGAACTAGGGGGAAAGGGTAAGGGAAAGAATTGTCCATATTTTCTCTTTTATTGTCTTGATTTGAGGTAGCAGACGGGGATAATTTCTTTTGGGTTTTGTCTGAATTCAAAATATCCAATTAAGTCAACCAATAACAAATAAAATATCCCCACACTCACTTATTTGGTTATCTCCACAGACAATAAAAGGAAATTTCTTCACTAAAATTTTCATTTCTCAACTGATTGTTTTGACATTGTGTAAACTTAGCATCGGGCAAAACTAAAGTTACAAGGGCTCTTGAGAAATCTCTTGAGGGAGGTCTGTGACAGTTCTATCCTCCCTCAGATCCACCATTTTCTTTTCTACCCTTCTCCATCAAATACATGATTTTTTTCTACTATTCCCATTCAAATCTGTTATCTTTTTTTCTACTGTTTTTCTATAAGATGCATTTTTTCTTTTCTCCTTTTTTTTCTTTTCCCTTCTTCCATTCCTGTATTTCCTTTCCTTTTTTTTTTTTTTTTTTTTTTCTCTATGCATATGACTTACAATTGCCAGTAGGATTAAAATCCATTATAACTCCCCTACTACAGTGAGCAGAAGGGCTGAGAGTTAAGTTTTGTAACAAATCAAAAGAAAAACTGGCTGGTTTAGATGTTTCAAAGCCCATGTAACACTGAAATACCTACGCCACATAGAAGCTTATATATCAGCTTACAAATTTGTCAAGGGTTCTGGGCATAGCTTCAGAGTTAGGATGATAAGGGGCAATAATAGAAGATCTAAAGGGAATGGTAGTATGAGATTTATTACCAAAAAAGAAAAATATTGCCTTAGTCATATGGGGAAAAGGGTACAATTGTGGGGTATTTAGCAATAAGATATAATTGTTCTTCTACATTAAATATTTGATGAGATTACCCACAATAAATTAACTTCCCTAGGTACTATGGTTCATACTTACTTTGTACTCATTCCCCATTTAAGGACTTCTGGAAATTTTTCATGGAACAGGGCAGAAAGGAGATTTGGAGTCCCTTTTAAAAATCTGTGACTGTTAGTTTGGGAAGATATGTCTACAGTTGTGTTTTACTTATTACTTTACCTAGGTTTTTTTTTTTCCCCATTGCATAGACCCCTAAACCATCATAGTCACTTTATCTCTTCAAAGACTTCTTTATGTATTTCATAAGGGATTTAATCAATTTAACTGATTTGTGAATCCAAAAGAATTTCTTTATTGAAATGAATGCAAGTTTTATCAGTTCTGAAAGGAGATGATCCATTTATCAGGGTTCTAGGAGCATAGATCTACAATTGGAGGGATTTAGGAGATTAGCTATTTTACAAATTCAACAGCCAAGATCCAGAGAGGTTAGTGACTAACCCAAGATCACCAGAGCAGTGCGGAGCAGAGATCTGATCCTATTATTCCATATTCAGTCAGAATTCTTTCTACCATATTAGACTTCTTCCTTTCATCATCCTACCTATTTTTTCCATCACCCTATGGTAGATTTTGGAAGTTTGGGGTGGTGAATAAGAGTTTGGAGAAGATATGACTAATCTATCACCAAATGATTTTAGTTCAACAGATAAGGAGAAATGATAGGGAGTAAAGACAATGGATAATATTTCCATTATAGTAATTTAAGGATCTTCTCTCATTGAAGGATCTGTGGTTAGATTAGTGATAAGGCTTAGAGTAAAAAAAAAGAATTGAGCTCATGGGCCTTCCAGTCCCATCAGCAAACTAATCATTTGTCTTCCTGTAAATTTGCAGCTCTTGAGCTACTGAGTAAGATCATTTCTGCCCTTATTCACTATAGACCATAGTGTTTTGGGTGGGAGTCATGGGAAGGAAAGAGGAGTATTTAATCCATTGATTAGTAAGCTTTCAAATGCTACTTCCTCCATACCACTGTTAGATGTTCAGCCATGGCCACCTGTACATCTGACATTTTTCTGGGTGACTATTGGCAAATCAGTTACCTCCACAGATCGTTGAACATTTTCCTGCCTCCCATTTGGACTTATCCAGGACTGACTTCATATGATTTGTCAAGAGGGAATTTTCAAAAGCAACTCCCCCATTCCCCAACTCCACCACTTCCAAGCAAAACCACACCAAACAAAATTAATGTTTGCTATTTGGGAGAATAGCAAATGCATTTGGAAAACTTTCACCCATATCATCATCTCTTTAAAGAAAAATGAGGACAGGTGGGTTTAGGAAGAGCACCTCTCCTCTCCAAAGAGATATTTAATGTGAATTATCATTTGGAAAGCTAGTGCATGGATATACTTTTACTGCAGACAGACTCAGTCTTTTGGCCTAAAAGCTATCAACTCATTTGAGCAATCACAAACCATGTTTAGTGGGTAGTGAGGAAGAGAAGATGTCCTTCCCTTTTTTTCTTTGCCAGTTCTACCAGTGACAAGTCAAATGGATTCTTTAAGAAACAAATCCTTCCTCCTCCCCTCCTCCCTTCCCCTCATTTTCTCTCTCTCTCTCTCTCTCTTTCTCTCTGTCTCTCTCTGTCTGTCTGTCTGTCTCTCTCTCTGTCTCCCTCTCTCTCTGTGTCTCTCTCTCCCTCTCTGTCTGTCTGTCTCTCTTTCTTTCTCTCTGTATTTCTATATATACACACATGGTATATCATACATGTATATATATATATATATATATATATATATATATATATCTCACTCTCTGGGGATACATTTCTCATTTCTTTTGCAGAATTGCTTTCTGGGATTAGAAGGAGAATATTCTAAAGGGACCAAGTTCAGAGTTGGGAGGGGGGTGAAGAGACATTCAGCTTCTAAATGAGGTCTCCTTTTTTTACATTTCTGTCCTTTTGGTATTCAAGGTGTTCATCAATATAATGAAGTAGACCCATTGATTTATCATCTATTTGGTAATGTCATTACATTTTTAGCTCCCTGTGTCTTTTTGTCATTGGGTTACATTCAAGCACAGTAAAGACCAACTTTGAAACCTCCTTACTCAACAGCTTTATTAGTTATAGCATTCCACGACCTTTCTCAACATTCTTAAAGAAAAAGATAGAGTGTAATGTCGCCTTGCTTTGCTTATTGTTCTTTGTTGGGGTGAACAAAGCATTTTCGACAGTGGCTATAGCACATAATTATACAGCTTTCAATAGCAGTGTCTTGGCACATATCAAAGTTCAGAAGAGCCTTTAGAAAAAAAAAGCTGTTTTGTGGCAGCCCGGGGAGGGTCTCATCTTTCCTTCAGAAAATAGTTCAAGGCTCTTCTGTCAAGCTTTCCTACTTAGAGCTTTTTCTCCTCCTGCTTCATAAAGTTTAAAGGGGATTCAGTGGAGTTCTATGATCTATTTCCTTTGAAAGATTGTTCCTCTGCACAGAGAAGTCCTTTGACTTCAAGAGTTCACAGATTCATGTCTTTAGGTATCATATGTCTGACCTTATCAGTTACTCTATTTAATGTAGGAGAAAAAGTCTCAACTCTTTGTGTTTGTCTGTTTTGCCTCTGTGAAATGATTTGGTGAAAAGACCATCCTTTTTAACACACCACTGAGAGGCCGTTTCTGACTGTAACCTACCCTGTGGCTCTGCTCTCTTTAAAAAAAAAAAAAAAATTGTCCTTGTGTTTTGTGTATGGATAATTTCACAGTGAGAATAGAATTATACAAGGACAGGCGCACACACACAAAAAAATCTTTTGCTCTCCCTCTTACCTCCCTCCCCCTATCCCACCCCAAATGGTCTATTGGCTATTTTGGTGGCTGTACCCCAACAGGCAAAGCCATTTAACAAACACGGAGCTAGCGGCTGGAGTGCTGGGACAGCAGTAGGTTTTTTCCCTTGCTTCGACCTACCCCTAAGGCCTTCATAATTAATTGTCCTTCAGAGATGAGGAAAGTTCAGAGACAGTGTGTGTAGCGATGTCTATTGTCTGACATTCAGCTCTCCTTCCCTCTGCTCTTTTTCTTCATTCCACAAAGGGTTATCAATAGGAGCAAGAGAGCAAGCTCTCTTCTATAACAGCTGCTGGTGGTGGTTGTAGCTTTCAGTGGGACGTTATCATTGTACTCAGCCCATCTATGGATTAAATGGAAAGTTCTAACAGCCTTTTTTCAGACTTGCATGTTTATTTCATCTAGATTAAACAGAATTGTTTAGCTTAACTAAAACCTGTTCAAAGCTGGCATTTTTTTCCTTCAGATGGCAGAAAAAAAATTTTTTTCATCAGCCTTCTCTTTCTTGCTTTTTTTAACCATAACTTTTTTTTGCAAGGCATATGGAAGAAAGGTTAATGAACATATATTCATTTCTCTCCAGCACATTCTATAAACTTTGAAAAGCAACCTTCATTTTAGTAAATATTGTCTATTTCATTTGGAAGCTATCATTTCTGAAAACAGATTATTGTGATAGAGAATCCTTTTGTTTCACTTTCAGTGAATGATTTCAGGAAATCTTTACTACTGATTTTTTTAAACATGAAATAAAACAAAATTAATACTATCTTTTTCTTCTTCTTCTTCCTCCTCCTCCTCCTCTTTTTCTTCTTCTTCTTCTTCTTTTCTTTTTGACTAAAGCACTGAATAAAATGTGTGTCACATTTGAGAAGTGTAGGAAAAAATGCCTATTAATTATCATTATGTTACCGTTCCTGCTAAATAAGGTGAATCCAAGAAAAACAAACATAATCGTTCTTCTGTAGTGCATTTGAACTAGTAAATTAGAAAGGTATAAGTTGTTGGGGCTTTTTCAACCATATTATATACTTCAGTACTAGAGGGAGCAGTCAGGTCATTTAAAAAAAAAAAAAAACTAAATATAAAAATGTACTTCCTGGAATTTTCAGTGAAAGAACATCTGAAGCATGGGTCTTTTTTTTTGTCCCTATTAAGTTACTCTCCAGGTTGTTTTACTACAGATTTTCCTGTATTTAAGGAGAAATTGTATGTGAAATAGACATAACTCATAAAATCACACCAAAAAAAGAAGTCATAAAAAATTCAAATTATTCTTATGAATCTTTCATTAGAAGCAATGAAAAGGGACATTGGTATAGCCAAATCCTTTGTATGAGAAGCTCTTCTTGGGCTTTGCTTATCATTGTCTTTCAGTTTCCAAACAGACTTTCACTTTAAACCTGACAGAAGTCACCTAAAAGCCAGGCAGTTGTACTAACACAAATACTTACCTTACCAAGAGAGTCACTGCTAAGTGATTAGAGATACTTAGAGTCAGTGCTTGAAATAGGGTTTGATTGTTTTTTTCTTATACCATTCCCCCCTTCTCTTTTTAATACTAACTTTGGGTTGCTATTTTATTGATAATTAATAAGACTCCCATTCCTATGGGATCCTCTATTCCCCCCTTTCCATTTTTTCCTCACGCTTACCAAGTTGCACCTCAACTGGCACAGAGTTTGATGCTTTTGAACTTGACAGAAGTTTGGGGACCTTTTGAGATTCCAAATTCTCTTTCTTCTCTTCTCCCTGCCTAGTCCCTTTCTTCTCAATTCTTTCCACTCAACTCAAACAAATCCTTCTCAAGCCTTCAGATTTCTGTTGCCACTTCAGACTATATTCAACAACAACAGAAGGAATAGAATAAAGACTTCTAAGGGAGAAGGGGGGAAAGCACCCATTTTTTCAAGAGTCATCATCACCTTAGGGTTCCGGGGGGGGAGGGGGCAGCTGAAATCACCGCAAGCACCCTGTTTGCCCAGTCAAGTCACTCAGGACTCAGTGGCAGCAGTCATGAGAGATGGTAAGTCGTTCCTGTGTGTTTATTACGGGCCTCTAAAGACTCTTATTTATTCTCTCCCATGTCACCTTGTGTACAGTCTGGTCTGTGACACTGATGGTGATTATGTCATTATTTTGCTCTGGGGGCTTTGGCACATCTGCAGAGCTGATGCACATCTTCTTTGTTACGCTGGCATACGTCCCATATCGCAAATGCTTCATTAGCCTTACTGCCTGCCTCCTTGCCAGACGTGAGGGCCCAAATCCAGCCTCTCTTTGCTTCATTCTTTTGTGTGCTTGATGATCATCTATTCATCTTCGTGGTTCTTCCCTATTTTCCTCGACTTTTGAACTCCAGATGTCCTAGGTTTGGGTTTTTTTTTTTTTCCACCCAAATCACTCCAAAGTCCACAATGAGAAACAAGGTGACTCTTCACCCCTCCTAAGTCATCTGACCCCTTTTGACCTCTCCTGCTTTTTCCCTTCTCAAATGAATAGGGACTTTGAATAGGCCCCCCACCAGGACAGTTAACATTTTCTAACTTGCAATTTTAAAAGGAGTTGCTTATAGTTTATGATGGCTGGTAGGAACAGATTCAAGGGTTATTAGATATTGCTTATTGTATGCTTTCTTTATCCCACTCCCTTCACCCTACCCCCATTCACTCTCCCTGGTTCTTTTATTTTTTCCACACAGTGCTGCATTTTACCAAAGGGTTTTCAAAAAGAAGCTTTGAATGTGAGCACAGGAAATTTTCTTCCTGCCTCACTATGCAGGTTGTACTGTATTGAGGTCTCCTCTTCTCTGAACGGAACACACACACACACACACACACACACACACACACTCACACACACACACCCTTGCTCTCCTTCTCCCCTCCAGCCCATTGACTTACTATTAAATTTTGGGGGTGGTTAAACACTTGGCCCTTTTGAAACAGAAAATTATTTCACTCCCTAAATGTTTTTTTTAACCTTTCAGAGATAATACTATAGAGTCAGTCCTGTTCCTTTCACTAATATGTGTTAGCTTCTTAACTAACCAGAAGAGGTTTAAAGCTTACTATCTTGAGCAACGATTAGTGATAAGGATATGTTCTATAGTTTCTTTGTTTTTCTTAATGTAAATGAATTGAGCTATGTTAATATATTACAGACAGCTCCTTCAGGAAGTGCTTTGATGAGATTTCTTTCTTCCAGTCCTCCTCACTATAAAGCTCATCATTACTCTCTACCCCAATAAAAGATTTTTTAAATTTATTTTCATCTTTGATTAAAGCCCATTCAGATTTGAGAAGATGCTTCAGTGTGAGTGGCACATGCTCTGTGAGGTTATGGCCACGTTACTTCCAGTGAATTTTAATCAAGACTGTAGGACAAAGACCTTGGCATGGGTTAAAAAACAGTTTTCCCCAAGGGAAGCAATTGTTTCTTGGTAGACTCAGAGTTGTCACATTGTACCAGATCACTGACCCCTCTGATCTCCATCCCCTCGAGATCACTGAGCCAGACCCTAGTGTGGGGAATTGTTCTGTTGATATGTAAGTAGAGTCATAAATTTCTATAGCAAGGAGCCTCAGAGATAATCTAACCTTAGAGGAAAGAGTCCAACCTCATTTTTACAGACAAGTGGCTAAACCAAAAACAGAAACAACCCCAAAACATTAAGTGGCAAATCTGAGTAGAATCCATATCTCTTGAATTCCCATTCATTATTCTTTCTACTAGGCCATATTTTGACAGTTAAAAACAACAAAAATGCCATCCTGGGATAGCTGTGAATCATCCAAGTTAATGTGGTCTTTGACAGTGGCACAAAAGAATGTTTTGTGGGAAGAGAGGCTTTGGGTAGAAGTTGAAGAGAATCAATGTTTTGCTCAAAATAAGGATTCATTTCCTAGCAATTCAAGCTATCTAGAAATGGAAGGAGCTGTATTAGGAAGATCTTAGATGTCTTCAAGCAGGTTCTGAATGCTGGCTTTTCAGGGATATTGTACAAAGGGATTTCTATTCAGATATGAGTTGAATCAGATGATCTCCAAGATCCCTTTTTGTTCTGAGATCATTTCTAACTTTCCATGGGAAAAAATATACACAAAACTATAAATTAATTTTAGCTCTTTATAAAATAAATCTTATTTTCAGAATGTATCATTTCTCACGGCACAGAACCATAAATTTGCAACCAGCTGAGAAAAAATAACACTTTATTTCTGTTGGCCAAAAACTATTTTCCCTGAATTCCAAGAGGTGCTCCCTAGTTATAGTACTCAATAATAACAATGATAACAACCCATGTCTGTATATGGCTTTAAAGCTTACAAAAACACTTTATCTGCATTATCTCACTTGATCCTCATAGCAACTCAAAGAAGTAGGTACTATAATGATTCCCATTTTATAGATAAGGCAACTGAGGATGTGAAATGTTAAGACTTACCCAGAACCATGCAGCTAACTAGCAAACATCTGAGGTAGGATTTTAACTCAAGTCCTCCTGACTCCATCTCAAGCATTTGGAATTTTAGAATTCCAAATAAGTCTTTACTCAAACTATCCATGTCTTTCTTGACTTAATAGACTTAAATTTTATCTCCCCTCAGCCTTCCTCTCTCTAGAATGGAATCTTAAACCCAGTAGTCTAATCTCATATGGAAATTACTCTATCCTCTAAATCATTTTAATTGGCCTTCTGTGAACCCTTGGCAGCTCCAATGTGTTTTTCTCGGAATTATACTTGGTTTTTCAGATGATTAAGCCATCATACCTAAATTTAGGCCACTGTACCTGACGTGCATACCCCAGGTGAGGAGGGTCTTTCTTTTGTTGTCACACTAGCTATTCATCCTTTAAAGCAGTATAATCTGAGAATGAGCATCTTAGTAGCACTTGTTCATTGGAATTATCTTTCAATTGCTACAGGAACAGAGTATCAGAATCTCAGTAACCATGGTAAATATAACTGTGTCCACATGACGTCAGTCAACTGGATGAAAATGAAGAAATCAGTCCTTTTATCTGAATATTTTTTAATTTTTATAGATAAAATATCTTGTATATCTGAGTTTGCATCCAGAAAATGTCCACTAAAGACAGTTGCCATCAGGCTAGAGTGGACTTGATGTTACCATTGAAAATATCAATCAAATCTGGAGAGTTCATGGCCCTACATATTACTCGGTGTTATCCTCAAGAGGCATTTTAGCCCCTGAAATGTTCATTAACAAAGAAGTATTCTCACAAATAATTAAAAATAATAATGACTGTTAATAGTTATATGGTACTTTGAGGTTTGCAAAACATATATGATCTCATTTGAAACCCAACCACAACCTTGGGAGGCACATGCTGTCATTATCTCTATTTCACAGATGAGGATACAGAGGCTGAGGAGGTTGAAAGGCATGTCCAGGATCACAAAGCCAGCAAGGATCTGAAGCTGGATTCCAACTCAGATCTTCCTGGCTGCAAGCCTAATGCTCTGTCCATTGCTCGCTCTTGTGCACATCCCCTCTCCCCCCCCCCCCACACACACACCACACACACACACACACACACACACACACACACACAAACGCACACAGAGTTGTTTAAACTGCTTTGGTTCACTGCTTCAGCAGAGCAAGGCTTTCTTGTGTCCCTCCTGTTGCATCACTCACTAAAGCACAGAAAGTGGGAGATTTCTGGGTTTTTCCCTCCCTTCCTCTCTGGTACTAATAATCAGTTAGTACAAAAAAAGGTTTTCAGAATAGAAACTGACTTGCTTCCATTGTACCAACATTGCCACTTTTCTTCCCTCCTCAACCCCATCAAGTAACTTTTCCCAAAGAGCAAACAATAGGTTCCTTTCAATTAATCTGATTTGAGGGGTTAGCAACTGGACTGGGAAAAAAGATCTGCACAAAGAATCAGGAGACCCGAGTTCAAATTCTGACTCTGACATTGTGACCTTTGGAAAATGGTTAACTTCTCTGGATTTTATTTTCTTCATTGGTAAAATGGAGGGTTAGACTAGATGATCTTTTAGGGTCTTTCCAGCGCTATTTTGTAAGATTCTGAATGACATTCCTCTCAAAATAAGGCCTGTTACATCACTAGAGAAGGTAAAATAACCCTAAACATTTTGCAAAGCTTTAAGAGGTCAGAGTGATGGCTCTTGCAAGTCAGAAGTGCTCCATTCAGGGCCCTCATTCTTCTGTGCCATTCCTGCAGCCTAATTATCTCTGTAAAAAAATCTCCAGGGACCCCATTTGAGTCTTTACCGAGGCCTCCGCTGGGCTTATCTGAATATCTGCCATACCCTTGGGGACAGGATAACTGACCTGCTGGGAATACCGAGATTTAATTTTGGGGCATAAGCCCTTTACTGCCTGGAATGACGCTGATTGTTACCAAAGAGCAAAAGAGGAAATAAGTAAAAGTTAGATTTTCTGAACACTTTGTAGGTGATTTTTGATTTTCCTACTATATCTTCATGAGTGCCCTTCAGATCAGAGTATAGACATGGCAAAAATAAGAAAGAATTGATTTACTGAACATCTCCCATCCTGTCCAATCCAACCTAAAACCAGCTAAGCTCGCTCGCTCTTCTACTGCTTTACTTCAAGTTCTCTCTTTGGATAGAACTTTTTTTCCATAACCTACCTCTCCTTCCTGTTGCCCACATCAAAAGATAAAAGTTTACAAATCTCTGTGTGTGTGTCTCTATCTCTCCCTCTCTTTCTGTCTCTGTCCTTGTCTCTATTTCTCCCTCTTTCTCTGTCTCTCCACCCTTCTCCATTTCCCTCTTCATTTCCCTAGATGTCAATAGCATAAGATCACAAAAATCTCTTTCACTGAGAAATTTTGTTTATTGTGAGTCTATACAAATTTGTAATTTCATTAGACTGGGGAATTCTCCATGTGGACACGCTCTTTACCAACATAGATCAGCAATACAGTCAGTGCAGAACTTATTCTTAGAAAAAGTTCTTTAAGACATTGAGAAGCTAAGTGATTTGTCCGTGGTCACAGAGCTGGTATATGTCAGAGACAGGACTTGTCCCCAGGCTTTCCTGATTCTAAAGGCAGCCACCTATCCCCTCTACCATCAGTAGCCAACAAATGTTCAGAAATCTCCTGTTTCCCATATATTGGTAATGGATAATTGGCTCTGGTGTTGATTGTTGCTGGGTCTGTTAGAGTAAGGAAAGGGATATTAGAAAGTTATAAAATAAAGATTTGGTAATTTTAAATAGCTTTGGGCAAAGTTGTATTTGCTAAGTGAGAACAAGTATGGGGGAAGGGGAGGATGACAGACAGAGAAATTAGATAAAAGGAAAGAAAAGTCTTTTTTTTTTTTTTTTGTAAATATAAGACAAAAAACAATCCAAGGTGAAGGAGTGATTTTTCTAATGAATTAATAATGTGGAATTTGCTTTGCTTTTTCCTTCTCGGAAAAAGAAATTTTTGGGAAATTGCCATTTCAATATGGCAATAAGATTTCTGTCCCAAACATCCTCTCAAGTACTTTTAAAGCTCAAGGCCTTAGCCTTGAAGCTCATTCCAGCAATTCTGCTCTTCCTTTCAAAATTGTTTGCCTTGCATCTCCCAGGGATCTCAAAGCTTTTTACAAACTTTTATGTGACATGACCTTAGAGGGAAGGTTGGAACTTCTGAAATACAGTCATCCCTTGGTCCATGATGAAGTGTTTGCTGAGTTGCTGATCCTAGCAGCAATGGGCTTCCTATTTTGGAAAGAGAGAGGAAAGTGCACAAAACAGATTGTCTCTAGTCTTAGGAGTTGTCAGTCAAAACCATGTATTAGAATATAGGACACCCTTGTCCTCTATGGTGACTCATGGATCTTGGATATCACAAGAAGTCACTTCATCTTCAAGCTTAGAGGAGATATCTGAAGGCTTAAAATACTCTCTAAAGCATTGTTTGCACAGGGGAAGTGCCAACTTGACAATCACAATTTCTGCCCATTTCATCATTGAGAGGTGTCAATTATTCAATTACTGGCTCTCAGTTTTCCTGTACCCAGTAGATGCCTAGGTTTCTTACCCACATTTCCCACCAAGGAAATACAAGACTTTGTTGAATATTGGACTAACATAAGTAAGATGAAATTAGAAAGACAGATCTTCTGGAAAAGATAATTGTGAAATATATTGCAACACCAAATAGAAATAACATAGGATTATCTGGGCTATTATTAAGTTTAATGAATATGAAGGTCAAACAAGAGTTAGTCGAAGGTTTGCTGTCCAAGTAGGGACCATGGTTGATACTTCTTGGCTTATTATTTTAGTTGGTAATCATATACAAGGTAAGAAAAATAATATTGGAATATTATCTACTTCCCAAGGCTCTTAGGTCCCCAGCACAACCAGGATATAATTTCCCTTGCAAGTTTTAAGTGATGTATAACATCCAATATGAGCAATACACTGTTCCAACACAGATTTTTTTTATCCAAGATATCGGACAGATTTTTATACTGTTATTCTGTTTATATTTGGCAATAAGCAAAGTAAGGCTGTAATGCACAACAGGGCATAACATATGTTGTGGACAGGATATGAGGTGTAATAAGGATATTTATAAATATTGTCTTTTATTTATTTACCTAACCATTCAATATCTATTTCTCTTTCTTTCTCCCTTCCTTCCTTCCTTCCCTCCTTTATCTTCCTTTATCTTTATTTTTTTAATTCCTTCCTTCCTTCAGAACAGTGATTGAACAATGTAAGGGACTCCTGGTGAGGAAGCTCCCTCCATGAGCATAGATCTGCAACTGTTTTGTAATTTAAAATGTAGTCTAGGGACACTAAGTTGAAATTACTTCCCCAAGATCATGTAAACCATTATGAATCAGAGATAATATTTGAAATCAGGTCTGGCTCAGAAGGTGAACATCCGCTGTGCTATACTGCCTCTTTTTTTTTTCTTTTTTCCCCATAATATTTTAAATATCATAAATTTAATGATATGTAGGTATTTGTCATGTCAAGTTTATGTTAGACTGAAGAATCCCAGTCCCCCAGCAGTATCACACAAGTTTCTAACTTTGCTCCTGCTCATGGAGTATGGATGAACTCCTCAGTTTAGCATCATCTTAGTATTTACTGGTCAAAAAGCATCTAGTTGTGGACTTGGATATATAGGTGCAAATCTAATAGTTCTTTATGCAGAACATGTCTATATGTAGTTTAGAGAAATGCTTTATGACCAGATTAAGGTGTCATTAGCTGACCCAAGAGACCTTGGTTAACTGTTGAAGACATGTTACCACATTACATTTGGGTGAGACTAACCTGCCTGACCCAGAGAAGCAAAGAATGAATACTGGACCAGTAAAGAAGACCTTGTAAACTGAATGCAGGAATAGAGACAAGGTTTGTGATGTCATTGGTGTAAAGAATTCTTGAGTGAGAAAACTCTCTCTGTCCCTTCAGCCTCTAGTCTTAGAGAGTTGCTTGGATCACTGAGAGGTTCAGTGATTTGCCTGGGAACAAACAACCTGGATATATTAAGAGACAGGATTTGAACCCCAATTCTTCCTGGTTTTGAAGCTAGCTTTATCATCTATTCTACACCATATTGCTTCTCATCAAGTCTTGGTTATCCAAGATTAAGAAAAAAAAAACAATATTTTCTATAGTTATTTATCCGGAAATCTGGACACAGTGAATAGATTGCTGAACTTGGAAAATCACAACCTCTCACTGCCTCAGTTTTCTTGTCTGAAAAACAGAGTTAATAAAAGCATTCACCTCACAAGGTTGTTGTAGAGACAAAATGAGAAATTCATAAGGTACTTTGTAAACCTTAAAGTTCTATATAAATGTTTGCTAATTATTTTTTTTAATCTCCTAGACTTAAAAAATTTTCCAATAGAAAGATTGCTCTATTAAGGAGTTAGCAGAACTGAGTTATATTTACATCTTTCATACTAACTCTCTGAGAGCTAGGCAAGTCATTTAGCCTTTCCAAATTTCAGCTTCCTCATATATCAAATGAGAGAAATTGGTTTATGTGTGTGTGTGTGTGTGTGTGTGTGTGTGTGTAAAGAAAAAAGAGGCTTTCCCTAAGTAAGGCTTTTCCCTAAGTAATACAGACACATGAAGAAGGAAGAATTAAATCTAGTAAGAACATATCATCAAAACAGCAAAACCTATCTAGAACCATAATATTCAAGAATAAGTCATTAATATAACATTTAATAAACCAAATTACAATCTTTAGGGGTTCGTTTTCTTGGGATTTTACCCAGAATCTATAAAATTCTCATACCTTCCTCCAGAACCTATTTTGAAAGATTGCAGTTATAATCTATATAAAAACTTAAGCTTTTACTGAAAGCTTGATTCCAAGTTGGGAGACCAAGGCCATGTTCAGGTAATGCTTCTATCCTTGGTTCATCTTGTTCCATGCCAAGAAAAGCCAGAAGTATCACCGTATCAGTTCATGACATAGTTTTTTCCCCACACCATGAGAATAGAAACTAAAATTTACTGAGCCTTTTACATGGCATTTCATGTCCATTTATGTGAGATCCTTAACTTTACTTAGAGATAGTCTCTGAGTGAGTGTTTATGGGGGTTTTTCAAATTACATTTCCTCCAAAGAGTCATTTCTACTGAACCATGCCCAATTGCTACCTACCACTGATAGTATTGTCTACTTCTGTTTGTTCAAACTTAAGACTATTTTACCTCTAAGTGATCCTGTCATTTGTACCATGTGCATTCCCAAGATCAGGGAAATTGGTTTTTGTTTGCTATCTTTGATGATGGTCAAAACTTTTGACACCTTAACTTTGTCTAAGGGAAGTCCTGAAGTGATTTATGAATCACTTATGACTTATGAGGAAAGCAGTCACTCATTTTCTTACTTCTCAACTCTTATGTCCTCTTCTCTCCATCTTCCATCTTCTGACCCTCAATATGACTTCACATGCACAGAAAGCATAACAGCATGAGCAGCTTTCACTGGCCCAAACCTCTGATCCCATACACACGAGAGACCTCGGTTTGGATTTTGACAAGAAATTTTGTTGCTCATCAGGTTAGGTTGAATAAAGATATTTTTTTTTAAACAAGAGGCAAACATTCATGATAGCTGCCTCAAAGCTTCTCTCAAGATGATATAGCCCCTTCTCTAATACTTATATCCTTATCTAAATGCATAATGGCTCATTGCATTTTGTTCCCACAATGAGACACCCAAGAATTCTACTTTATATTCAATTTGAAAGCAAAATCAATCCTGAACCAATCTTATCATTTTTAAAGTATGTTTATCTAGCTTTGTAGTAGGAACAGGCAGACTGTTTGAAGGCCACATACTTTTCAAACCTTGGTTGCAACACGTTGCCCCATTTTGAAACCATCTTTATCTAGCCGAGAAAACTAAAATCTATTTGACAAAGTGGTACTCTGGCCAGTTTATCTTGCAATATGGCTTTAGCTCACTGAGTCTATTGATCTCCTTAAATTAATGTTTACAGAATGCTACTGAATTTTGCTCAACAGAACATTGTTCTTTTGAAGCTTGACTTAAAAAAAACCCACAGTACTGTTTTTGCCATGTTTTCCTTTGTTAGTACCAGGGAAACTCTTCCTTGCCCACCCCACCCCCTGTTACCCCCCAAGGGTAGCCTTGAACTATTACTGTATTCACTTCCTACAAATGTGTTTGCTCTCAGAATATTAGAAGCATGACACATGACTGAACTGTAGTTTGCAACTAGGGTGATTCTGGACAGTTTTTTGGGACTGTTCTCATGATTCTAGGATCCCTTAAGTTTTAATAGAAAGCCAACACAACAGAGTGGATTGAGTGGCAGCCTTGGAATTGGATAGACCTGAGTTTAAGACCTACCTTTGACACAAATTAGGTGTATGGCCACAAGTCACTTAATTTTGGACAGCTTGAAAACCTTCAGTGGTTCTTTATTGCCTCTGGGATGAAAAAACAAAACTAAACAAAACACTATTATCTCTAGAGTAAACTATATGCCTTTCAGATTGACCTTTAAAGTCATCTATAATTTAGCTACAGCTACCTTTCCAGGTTTTGTGCACATTACTTCTCCTAAATAAAATGTAAGGTTCTTGAGGGCAAGGATTGATTGAGTTTTTATCTGATATATATATATACCCAGCACCCAGCACAGTGCTTAAGAAATGCTTGTTGAATTTGTATTGATCAGAATTCACCACACTCCACATTCCCACCACACCAGCCTACTTCCTTTTTTCTCCAAATTCAGCATCTTGGCCTCCACAGCACCTTCTGTGCATTGTACAAACTATACCCATGTGAAAATATACTTCTTTCTCATAGAATCCTAGCTCATGTACTATCTCCTACAAGGAGCCTTCCCTGAACTTTTTAATTATTCTCTCTTGCATCCTTTCTCCTCTCCTTAAATTGGTTTATTCTATTCAATGTAGTTGAATCCTGGATGGTAAGTACTATTTTCACAATTTTATAGATGAAGAAACTGGAAGAGAGACTAATTTACATTGACTCATATAGCTAGTAAATGAGGATGGATTTGAACATAAATAGAAGAGTTGCTGATCTACATTAGTACAAAAAGTTTCCACACCTGGACTTCTAAAACACAGATGAATTCAAAGGACTAGATTTTTTTTGTTAAGTTTTTAACACTACCTATAACATCAAAACAGAAAGGACCTGAGCATAAAACCCAGTCATTGCTCCAGAATCTTCATTATTATATGTCACAATACAGCAAACACTTTGAAAGTATCTCCATTGCTAGTGGTGGAGTCCTATTCTTTATAAACATAGGTGCAAGGGGGCAGGATTCCTCATTAAAATTTAGATGTATTTTTGGAATTCTAAATATAATATTTCATTCCTCATCCACAGATGTCTGCATGTCTCAGACTTAGCATGAGGTTCCATTCAGCTTTTGACAATTTAAGAAAGAGGGATTTGAGTCACAATGTTGAAATATGGCCGAATTAAAACTTATCAGAGTGGGAGGAGCAATTCTGTTGCTTGAGTTTAAGGAAAGATACCATGTTTAGTTCTCCCACAGGATGTTTTACCTCGATATGCAGACAAAATGAAAGATATACCAGGAATCAGAGATCTTTTTGATATTTCAAAGTGGGATGATGATAATGATAATGATGCTACTTTGTGTTCACATAACACTTTATATTTTGATACTGATTATCAGATCCTCAGTCTTACAAATAGAAATAGGAAATCACACCCATTTCACCCTCTGTAGCATCTTAACCTCTTCCTTCTCAGAGCTTCTCCACTTCTCACTGTGTGTGCAAAATAAATGGAGAAATGACAGTCAAGGAAAGTGTTCACTTCTTACCTAGTTTCATATCACTTTGGATTCCCTTTTGTAAAGAGGACTTATGGTGGATGTAGAGATTTCTCTGCTTCCAGGAAAGGAGTTCCTGTGGGTAAAACTATTGGGGCTTCAAGTAGAAGACTGGGGAGGGAGCCCCCACAATGGAGAGACCTAGAACTGACATATCTGTTCTTACCTTTTCATCTGATAATCTCTATGTGGAGTTACTAAAGCATCTGAGTTTATCCATTTAAGTCCACTCTGTCTGCAGGGTAAGTCCCTAGCTTGTGCCACTGCTGTCAGGAGATATGTCTCTCCTTGATCAATATTTACTTAACAAACAGCAGGGGTAGGAGAGTTTGTTTAGAGGAATCATGTGCACACCAGGGTGAATGAATGCTCGGTAAAGTGCTTCAAATGTTGTTTTTTTCCCCCCCTTTCCTAAGATCTTTTACTTCTCTCTGTCCCTCTGTTTCTTTCTTTCTTCTTCTTCTTCTTTTTCTCCTTCTTCTTCTCCTTTTTCTTTTTCTTCTTCTCCTTCTCCTTCTTTTTCTTCTTTTCTCCTTCTTCTTTGTTCTTTTTTTTCCTTCTTCTTTTTCCTTCTCCTCCTCCTCTTCTTCTTCTTTTTGTATTCTCCTAGAGACACTTAGAAATCACCTTCAGAGAATGACCTTGCTGTAGGATTAAACATATTGTTCACATCTTGGGACAGCTCATGACGCAAGTTAACTTTTGGAAAACTTAGTATGTTGTTCCTTTTCAAATTCTGGGCCAGGTTAAATATTTTGGACAAGGTCTTAGGAAGAGCTGAACTTTCAAGTGTTTTGCCTTGACAACTTTGGGAGAAGGGGGAAGGAGGTACAAGAGAGGAAATAATCGCAAATTAACAAACGAGATCGCTTTGATCTATTGAAGGTTGGCATAAAGCAAGTTTCAAACTGGGCATTCCTGATCACACAGTTCTTTCAAAAGAAGAAAGCCATGTCTTTCCCATGATTTTTAGAACTATTGGAATGAAATAAAATGAAACATTATTTCTCTTTCTTTTCATACATTAGGAAAGGGGGAAGGGAGAAGAAATACAAAGAATTAAAGTTTTCCCATCTTTTTAACTTCTCTTCTTGAACAATGAGTGCTGGATCTCTGGAGTGACAGCCTTCAGTGCAACTGACTTGGAGGCATATAGGTCTAGTTGAAGGGGTTTTTGTCTCAGTGTGTTGGTGTGTGTGTGTGTGTGTGTGTGTGTGTGTGTGTGTGTGCTGGAGGAAGGAGTTATTTATTTATTTGATTTTGTGAATCAGAGTTGTAAAAGCCATCTGAAATATTCATGCAGAATTGTCTGGGCAGCCCGTTTCTGTTTTATTTACTGCACAGTAGAACAGCCACAGCGGATTAGTTCTACAATACCCATAACAAAGGCACAACAGCTGATGCATGTGATGTGAGGAGGTGACAAAACAGTTAAACTATGCTGCTGGCTACAGGCAAGCAGTCAGCAGATGCAGACAAAAGGGTTTGTGACAAGAATAACTCTCTCTCCAAGGCGAGCAGTGAAGAGTATCCAAAATACCAATACCCTTTTCTCCTTGACATTGTCTTCTTACAGTCAGCGTTTTATTGCCCTTTTATAGTAAAAATTTTAAAAAGAAAGAAAAGAAAAGAAAGATGGGGGAAAAAAGGAAAAAGAAACTCACACTTAAACTAATTCTTGAAAATATCAGCTGGAAATTGACTCCTTTCTTCACACAGCCCTGCTGGTTTCTCAGAGTGTGTGTCCTCAGTTTTCCACTTGAAGTTGAATTAAAAAAAAAACTACTCAAAAGTTTAAAAGAGGAACTGGAAAGCAAATCACTCCTAATGGGGATTAATGAGATGAAACTTAACTAAGAAAAGCATTTTAGGATAAGGATAGTGGGAGAGGCTATGTATAATTTGTTCTTCCATTCATTTTAGTGAAATAATTTCATTGATGAAATAAGGTCTGTGAGCCAATTCTTCAAAATGGTCAAGATCTAGGAGAGGATGGAAAGGAGGGGTGTGGGTGGGGCAGCAGTGGCTGGAAAGAGTTGGGCAAAGCACAAGATTAAGGTCCTCTGTGAGGGGCCCATGAATGAGCTTTATTTCAGAAGTGTGAAAAATCAGCTTCTCTATCTCCAGAAAATAGGAGAGGCTGTCTTCTTTTTAACCTTTGTAATTCCCCTTCTATTCTCTGTGACATTCATTCAGCTGCCAAGTTCGTTTGGCAAGGTTTGGGCTAGTAAGCGCACTTCCAGTGACCGCTAACCTTGGTATGTCCTGACACTTATGATGAGTATCTGCAGGACACAGAAGGCAGGCAGCCTGCTCTGTCAGGCTTTTATTATGTACTGCAGAGGCTGGGGACAGCCAGTTTAATAAAACAAATCATCCTTGAAGGTAAAGCAACTGGGAAGAAGAGGAGGAGGAGGAGAAGGAGGAGGAGGAAAAGGAGGAGGAGGAGAAGGAGGAGAAGGAAAAGGAGGAGAAAGAGGAAAAGGAGGAAAGGGGGAATAAGTGTCTTTGCCACTCAGTCCAAAAAAAAAAAAAAATCACCATCCACCCAACAAACTGAGCAATGCAGTGGCTGAGTGAACATACTTCAAACAGTATAAATTCTTCTTGCTCAGTCCCCTGCCCCCAACACCTCTCTACCATCACTTCTTTCCTCCTCTCCACCCCCATCACCTTGTCCTTCTTATATCCTCATTTATAGTACAGGAACAACAAGCTTACTCAACTTCTAATGAAAATTAATAAGTACCAGCGGCTGTTCTCCACCCCCATTAGAGGTCTTCTTACCCCCTTCCCACCTTCTCCTTCCAAATAACTTGGCAAGGAGTGACTAGCCCAGTTGGAGCTTGGATTCATCCATTTGGGTCTCTTACATTTGCCTTTGTTTTAAAACCCTAGATGAAGTAGTATCTGTAACATCTTAAAACTCCCTAGCCCTTCCCCCACCCCCAGCCTTGAGAAGCCTTTTCTTTCCCCATCTGGCCTGTGCAAGTAAAGCTATGGCATGACTCCTCTGAAACAGTAGAGTGGGGTCAGGTTTGCCTCTCCCCCCCCCACCCCTTCTACCCCCTCCACTGAGTCCACATTGTCTTACATTGGGGTCATTTGATTGACTCCTGCCACCTGATGCTGAGAAGATACTCAGGAGTTCATTCTGCAGATAGTTGAGTTCTATTAAAAGAAACCCAGACAACGGCTTACTTGTCACCAGGGGATTTTCGGCAGATGTTTATTAGTGATGTGAAAGCCATTAGGTGTAAAGAACTATAGAAAAGCATAGAGTCAATAGTATAAGCCTAAATTATGGTCCTCCCTGTCACCTCTCACACCACCCCCAGCATAATTTTTTTAAAAAAGTCCCCGTTGCCTTATTTTAACTGCAGGAATACCTGGAAAAAGGCATTCCCTCATCCCCTTTACCCAAGACTAAGTAGGTAGCATTGTATCTGGAAGACTAGAACAGACTGATTCTCTCAGGAAAACGAAACCAAAAACATTCAGCATATAAGCAGGATTTAGTGTTAGGTACTCCTTGATCTCCATTTGAGAGTCTAGTCACTGAGGTACTAACTAGAAGGACATTGTCATCTGACCTCCATGGCAATCCCACAGAGTCTATTCCAAGGTTAGCTAGCATTAGTGAGAAGTGGCTAATCTATTCATGTATTAACTGAAGAATTCATTGCCCTCACCACCACTACCAATGACCCAATACCCAAAGCAACTGCAGATCCAGCCTTGTTTATTAATGAATTCCAAGCCTTCTTGGGGATTTTCTCCATCATAATACTGCTATGGAGAGATGCCACTCTGAGGTCAAAATGGCACTCAATGAATTCCTAAGGCAAACAGCCCAATGTGGTGGAAAGGGTATTGGACAGGTTGTCGCTGCCGCTGCCCAGGTGTTTGACCCTTGGCAAATTATGCCTCAGCTATTTTTCTATAAAATACAGGATCTGAACTAGATGATCTCCAAATACCTTTCTAGTTCTACAAGTTCTATTTCATTTTCTCTTTATCAGCTCTCATTTAATAAGCATCTAGTTACTATTAAGTACAATATAAGGTATACCCAGAAGATAAGGTTTATTATATCAGCCAAGTATTTATTATCAATTATATTCTAATAATAATGACATTTTATATAAATGCTTTAAAATGGGGAGAGGGTTTTATATATATATATATATATATATATATATATATATATATATATATATACATATAAATCTCATTTGAGACTCAGAACAATTCTGTGAGTCACTTTCTTATTACAGATGGATAAACTAAGACTCAAAGATTGTGACTTGTCATTGGTCACTACAAATAAAGTGTAAGAGACAGGTTTTGAATTCAAGTCTTCATGATTCCTACTTCAGCAGTGTCTGATTATATCACATTGCTTCTTAAACATCTATTAGTTGCTATAAAGAATACAAAGAAGTATTAGCCTTAGTCACTGCCTTCAAGTTACTCATCTCTTGGCAAGGCAGAAAATAATATAAACAATATAAATTGTGACAATACAAGAATTATATGGTAATTTAAGACATCAGTATAAGAGATATAAGGCAGTATCTGATTAATTGCCAAATTAATCCATAAACAATATGGGATACAACCCACTAATAACCATTAAACAACATGGAGGAGAAGAGTAGGGAATAAAAGACCATTATTACTCAGTGGAATAATTAACTTTAATTGTTTCCAAGAATTATACTTACTTCTACGAGCCCTGATCTTTTTGCATTCATTCCCCTACCACTGTTTCTCTCTCTCTCTCTCTCTCTCTCACACACACACACACACACACACACACACCACACACACACAAACACACACACACACATACTCAAACTAGAGAAGATACCCATCCTTCTATTTTCTGTCTTTGACCCTCCTACTCTCACCTTTCAACATTCTCTGTTAAGCTTGGAGTGGTAAGGAATGACTTCCACGTAGGAAATGAGAACTATGACCTCTGGAGAGACAATTGGATGTAACAGAAAGAACATTGAGCTATCATCAGTTAAAAGATATGGATTTGTTTCCTGACTCTTCTCCTTTTTAGTTATGTGACCTTAAGCAAGGACCTTCATCTCTCTGAGTGAACATCAGTTTTCTCTTCTGTCAAATGGGGATGCATAGTGTTTATCCTGCCTAATTTATAGGCCTATATTGAGGATCACCTGGAATGTATAAAATACTGTGTGAATGTCAGCTGTGAATATATAAGCTTTTTTTCTTACTACTGTTCTCTGGGCTTCACCTACAGTGGCTGCCCTTATTGTCTCCCTAGTTAAGCCATGGGCACCATTCCCCTTAAGTCTCCATGCTGCTTTCTTGTGACACTTCTCTGGAGCCAAGGAAAGGATCTGAATTCCTCTATTTCTGGTGGCTGGTATCACCATCCTTCTTGAAATGTTTATTTTAATAAATGCCTTTGGTTATGGTTTTGTAACATTTGGCTAACAGCTCCCAAACCAAGCAGTTATAGTGGATAGTTGCAGAGTCTAACTGTTCTCCAGCCAGATTCCTCCTCTCAATAAAGCCTATTGGATAAAATGTGAAGATTATCTGTGGGGAGAGGTGGGAGGGTGGGGAGAGGGAGGAAAGAAGGGATGCTCTCCAAATGACAGTTAAATGGCTTTTTGTAACCATTAAAAAGTGAACAGGAAAGCCCAGCTCTCCTTTGGCCCCCCTCCTTCCTCCTCACACATTGCTCACAGCAGATAGAAGAAAACTTGGGAGATTTTGTGGAACATTGCCTACTAGGAATAGCAGCTTGGGGTAGGGGGAGAAAGGGGGTAGAAGGGAAAATACAAGAAGATTTACACTTAGAATCTTAGAAAACACTGGGTCCAACTGTTGCATTGTACAGATGGGGAAACTGAGGTCCAGGGAGGGGGCAAGACTGGGTTTGGAATTCACACTCACCTCAATGCCTCATTTCTTCTCACACTTGGTAAGGTAGAGAACAGCTTCAGGGGAAACTCTTGTGGTTGCTGCTACAAAGGTTCATTTTACCCCAAATCTGGTCAAGTCATCCAGGTAACAGAGAACATTGGTCTGGAAGACAGGAGATCTGAATTCTATCGTGGATCTCCTACTAACTTGCTATATGGCCTTGGGAGGCATACTTAATCCCCAGGAGTTTCAGTCTCATTTGAAAAATGAGAGTATTGGAATAAAGATCTTTCTCCTAATGGAAATAGAATACCTTGAGGGCAGGGACTATTTTGTTTTCTTTATATTCCCTGCCACCCTCACTCCCCCATGCTTAGCAGAGTGCCTAGCACATGGCAAGTGTTCATAAATTTTTGTCTCTTTTGTCTCTGACATTCTATGAAGGAGTAAAGTCCTACTTCTCAAGACAGTCATCACAGTATTTTTATTCTCTAAGAAATAAGTCATTTGAGGAAACCCATAAACTTTGAGAAGACGAATTTAACTGTGAAAATAGGGACGTTTAGTCTTTGTTCCTACGTCCTTACAGTCATGGCCAATATTGGTTGTAGACAGAGAAGAAAGGAATGAGGTATTTAAAATTTTTAAATATCTTTTGTTTAGATTAATTAGTTATATATCTAAAACAGAGAATATCTCACTCTATATGTTTACATTTATAAATTTCTGCCTACATATCTGCAGTACATTTATTTTTATATTTATACAAACACACATAGAGAGAAAAAGAATGTAAAAATCAAATGATACTCTTTTCTCCATATTAATACAGTTGTACTCACTTAAAAGAAATTCACTAGGCATTCATTTACACTTTCAGAAATAATTTATGATAATGATCCCTTCAGGGACATCTTATGGAAAGAAACCCACATTTTATCTCAGGGAATTTTCAAAGGATTCCAAACAAGCACATCAATAGCCACTAACTTCCCAATCTGGATTGTTAAATAAGTAAATAAATAAGAGAGATAACACTAAAAAAAAAAAAAAATCCCTCTTTCCTCCAACACTTTGGAAAGAACAGATTAAAGTTTGGGGGCTTAAAAAGGGATCCTTATCTCAAGAGACTGAGCCATAGCCTTAGTTTAAAAGACTAGGCAAACTAAAGTTTCATCAATCCATAGGACATGTCTCCTCATGTAGATCCAATTCTAAAAGAAAGATGGTTTAAAATGACCAATGTAACATCAACATTCTTTTAAAAATCATACAAATTATATTGGGGATAATCGTGACTTCTCAAGCATTATGACAGACTGAATGATCTGTCAAATCTTATCAAATTAGAAAGTATCAGAATTGGGGTATTTAAAAGAACCATATGCCTGCCATCTAAGAACTAAATGCTGAGAGGCAATATGGTGACATAAAAAGAGGATTTGTTTTAGTCAGATGATCTGAATTTGAATCCTGGTTCTGTCATTTTATTACCTGTATGATTCTGGGCAAATCAACAGACTTAATTTTCCCTACTGTAAAATGAAGGCGTTGGACCACTTTACTAAGTTGGTCCCTTTTGATTTTATGTTTCTATGTTCTGGTGTGATATTTTAGATTTCCATATATTTTGTAACTTATTTAAAGTTGATTACTTTATCTGACTTTCTTTTTTGTTTTCTAAATTATTATTTTTGTCATTTTTGGAGCCCAAATATTTTTCTGCATGAAAACCTTTAGAATTTATAATGGGAATAATTGGAGAAATAGGACTAAGTTTTGGGAAATTTCACTTTTAAAACTTTCAGTTTCGTTTCTGTTTTGTAATGTAAGGTCCCAGGGATGTCATGTCATCTCTTCTTCTCTTCCCAACCCCCATTCCCAAAGAACCACTCTAGAACTCAGGAATTTGTGATTTCAGTCAACCTCAGTATTTTCCTTGTGGGATCCTATTGCTAAAAGTCCCCTGAGCTACCCATCCTGTGTTCCTTATGCTACTATATATAACAACTTTTACATAAAAGAATATAGGACTGCCATTTTTAGAAAATGCAGGTGCCATATAAGCTGCTTTCTGAAAGAAAGAACTTAGCTTAGTTTCCTTTGAAGAACTGGAGACTTGAAATTGAAAACTTTATTAATGCCATTGTCTCCTTGTATCAGCAGGTTCCAGAGAGATTCCTGGAAGTCGCACAGATCACATTACGAGAGTTTTTCAATGCCATTATCGCAGGCAAAGATGTTGATCCTTCCTGGAAGAAGGCCATATACAAGGTCATCTGCAAGCTGGATAGTGAAGTCCCTGAGATTTTCAAATCCCCGAACTGCCTACAAGAGCTTCTTCATGAATAGAGATTTTCAACAACTCTTTCTGAATGTATGAAAAGTAGCAGTCCCCTTTGGATGCCCAAGTTATGTGTATCTAAATTTTGATTTCATATACATGTGTATGAGAGGCATAGATATGTTTATGAAATCAGCTGGTAATTCTGCCTCCTCCTCATGAACTCTCTCTTTTTTTTTCTTTTGTGTTGTTCTGTTGCAAGGGGATACTGAATTGTCCTTCTGCCTTCAGTTTACTTTTTGCCCAAGGCCCTTAACATTTGGAGACTTAAATGGGGTCCATTTTCAGGGAGAAGAATTTTGAAGTGGGTAAAGCCTGTCTTAGCAAGGTAGGGCATCATGTATGTGATGCTTCTGTCAGATACATGGCTTGCTGCTAAGTGGCATTTTGGCTGAGGGAAACCAGCATCATGGCACACTACTGTAGACAATGAAGTTTCCTCTTGTTTTCACTGCTAAAAAGGTCTGAAACTCTATGGAATCACTATTTAAGCTTAGTTTTATTTTATTTAGCTAATTATGTTGCTTTTGCTTTCATCTCTAAAAACAGCTAATGACATTTTTAGCAGCTCATTGCCTAAAGTGATACCCCCAGAAGACCAGATTTCTAAACAAAACAAAACAACAAAAAGCTATCAACTTTTTCCTAATAGGAATGATGATTATTCCCCCCCAAAAAATTAATGACTTAGATGCCAGTTTCTTATTGAGGCAAACCGATTTTGCACAAGATTAATCCTTTCGGGTTAAGACTGGCAATTCATGCATGATGGTCTAGCCACTTCTCTCATTTTACAGTATGGTCCTCTTGTTAAAAACAAAAACAAAAAAAAAAAAAACAGAACATATTTCATTCTCCACAAAGTAAAACTTAAATCTTTTCTATTTACCCTCATCTTGCTTCAGATATTAAAAGGCACACAAGTTTCAAACCTACTCTTTGCTCAACTTTGCTTAAAGTTGTATAAAAAACAAAACTCTCTCCACTTGATATTTAAGTTCTCCCCCCCAAATATAATTGTCTGAATTACCTTTATACAGAAAGAGAAAAAATAACCCCATCCTGGATTTTCTATTCCTGGTTATGCTGGAAACTTTTAAATAGCAATTAAGTTTGCTTGGACTTCATCTTGTCAGAGGAACACATATAAGAATTACCCTTCCACCCATCTACCCCCCCCAAAATAAAAAAGATGATCCTTCAAATTCACAAGCATTTATTAAGCACCTACAATGTAACAAAATAAGTCAGTCCCTCACTGTCTTGATGGATATGCAAAGTGATGACAACCTGAGTTTTCCCTTGCTTTTCTGTGCAGCTTTTAAAAATGAATGATGTGCTACCAGTCTCTTCTAACACAGAAGCTAGTATTGACCAAAATATGAGTAGAGTGAGTGTACAGTATAAGAAAGTTTGGGATTAATCTAAGTGACACTATCTCAGCATAATATAAGAAAGCTAGCTGCTAGTTCTTTGTGCTTTCTTCAATGGTTCTTTTTAAATTATTATTTTCAAATGTATACTGTCCAATATTTACTTTAAAAAAAAACCACATCTGATGGCATTTATACTTCTTTATTCTGATTTCTTTTTGAACAGATGCAGTAAGAATTTATTGTTCATTAATGTTTTCCGTCCCTCCCCCTTTCATCAGGTATTTTGGTTAAAAACAATTTTCATCAAATGATTCATTAACAAATCTGATATTTAGATCATAGGAAACATAAATATGGCATTTCCTTAACTTTTTTTCTATTCCAAAATTGCATTTGACTTTGGAGAGTGAAAGTTTACCCATGTGACTAAAGAGCTGACCTGATCACTGCAATTTCACTTCATTTATAAATACTGCTGATAGACAGAAATGTATGAAAGCAATTATTGTCAGCACAAAGCCTTAAAAACCTGCTGACTTCAAATTAAACAGCCCAATCCTATGATGCCCTGTCATTATTCCCAAGCACAGGCAGGATCCCTGCCGTATAGACAATGAAAACAATAACATGGGATGAAGTGCCAGCAGCTTCAAAATGTGTCAAACACAAAAACACATCTTTTTTTTTTTTCCAGCTTACTTTTCTTAAAGGATGGACACATCAACAGGATATGCATCTTTTTTTTCCTTTTAAAAAATATGATTTGGCAACTATGGCATTTAATATGTCTACAATGTGATCTACATTAAGTAAAGAGATGATCAACTGGTGATAGACCCCCTTTTGGGGTATTGCTACCCACAGGAGAAGGTGATCTACAGGGCCCAAATTAGGATCAAGTTAGTCCTTGGCTGTTAAAATATTACTGACATAGTGTTATACTACTGCATTGCTATTGACAACAGGAAAAGGCAAAGCCATACTTTATGCAGACTCTGTGGAAGAATTGCTATATCTTTTCTTGATCTGGAATGAAACTGATCCTTCGGTTATGATGAGTTGATTTTTAAATTACAATTCTGTCCCCCAACCACACATACTCTCCACCCTTCCCCTGCACCTTATTCAATTAAGTGAGCAAAACTGTAGACTCACACCTAGATGCTGTGGCATTTATTTAGCAAGAGTAAAAGACTCTCGATCTTCACTGAGGCATAGAAATGATTTCAGAGTAGAAACTGAATCTGCAGGAAACATTTCATTGCTTGGTTCTATAAAGAATAATCCTTCATTTTGCTTTTGGGTCAGGGGAGTTCCCCACCCAGTACAACCATATTATCTTATGCCTCTTAGTACATCAAAAATGACAAAAATTTGGGTGACAAAAATTCTTATTTAATTGAAAGTACAAACTGCCATTTTTCAGATGGTATGGCCACTCTCTCTAAAAGAAATTTCACTAGGTTAGAGAAGGCTAATTTTTTTTGTGGTGGGGGAAAGTTTAGACAGAGAAAAGAGTTTAAAGTTCCTGTTGAAATGACCACATTGCCACTCATTTTCTGCTAATTCTGATTTCTTTCTGCATACACACTTGAGGTTATAGTCTGTGCCTAGACCTTAAATGCACCAGCGGAAGGATTAAAAAAAAATCCTTCAAAATACCAGTTTTTTCCCACAAGTACAATTGTTCTTGTGCCTTCTGTGGCTTTCAATTTCATCTTTTAGACTTTATTTCCAATTACTACAGCTGCAATAAACTCTAGATTTTTTTTCTGGCTGTTTGACATAATGTTGATAGCTATGCATATTTTGTGTCTTTTTAAAAAAAAAACAAAGCGGCAGACTACGTTTTTGAAGAAGAGAATTTTTAGAACAGTTTGATAACGCAAATTATTTTTCCTCAATTGTTTGAGCAGCATTCAAGTTTTGAAAATTCTTGTAGAAGCCAATTTTTTGTAACTGTGGTGCAAATCTTGTGTTTTCTTAGCCTAAAGAAAAGTAGTATAGAAGCAATATTTCATATGATGTGCTATACATGTGTATGCATAAGTATACATGTGAATAGACACATACAGAATCTATCTATATACATATATATATATGCGTGTGAAGTGAAAAGCTTACCTTTTTCCTATCTAGATTTAAGATCCTATTTTAGACATCTGTTATGTTTTGTGAAAAGAATGTTCTATTGCAACTGCAAAACATTTAATTCTTACTGTATTCTGGTTGTTTAATGAGAACGTTTCACATTAAATGGTATAACAAGTGGAATATGTTAGAATGTAGGCATTATTTAAGGAAATGTTCACCCATATATATTCCTGAGGTTTGCTTTGTGCCTCTGAGTATTATTTAATTAAAAGTGTTTTAAGTTTGCAGAATCTTTGTTACTGTACCAGGGAAGTGGGTGAATACCTTTGAAAAAAATACAAAAACATAAAAATAAAAAATAAAACAAAACAAAACCAAGAGGGGAACTTTTATAAAGCAATGTAAATATTTAACCTTATGGCTGTTCTTGCATAAGACATAAGATTTTAATAATGACATTCTCAAAACATCTGTTGGATTTATTAGGAACACTTCAGTAACTGTATAGATAGTTGAAAGCATTCTTCAAAATCCAAGCCTCTCTACTTTTAAAAGATAACAGTCTCTTTCATCAGATGTCAAGGACAAGGGTGATACGGTTTCTGTAAAAATTACAGAATTTTTTTTCTATGTACATGAAGTCATTTAATAAGTAAAACAAAAAATTCTTTTCCATAGGTTAATGTTAAGATATAAAGGTGAAGATATTTGTGGCTTTAAAACTAGGATTTTCACCAGCAGCATTGATAAATTTGTAAATGAAGAATGGTTTACAGATCTCCCGGAATAAGCATTGTACATGCGAAGTTAGAGCAAAAATGATTTTCCATGTGTATTATAGAGTATTCATTGATGTGACTAGTGCAAATGTTTCCTTCTGGTACCAACTGTGTGTTTGAATATTCCAAGAGGCATTGTTTTCAAAAAGCTCCCCTTAAAAGAATGTAACTGGTTTATATGAGTATCAGTTACTGTATTGCACTTAACTGTTATGTTGAAGGAAATGCAATTTTGTTTTCTGTAGAACTGTTGGTTGTAAACCATCTATAAACTGAAGCTAAGAAAGGCTCATTCAAAGCTGGGATTAAAAACTGGTATTTTTTTTTTTTTTTTTTTTTTTTTTTTTTTTTTTTTTTTTTTTAGCCTTTGGGTCTTCTTAGAAACACTTTTTGTGTGGGATTTGATGGTTACAATTCCTTCTCCCAAAACTGACATTCAGTAAAATGCAGTCTGTTTGAGAGGGAGCAACAACCAGGAGACGTACATTTCTTGGGCTAGTCCTCTCACATGAAGATTTATTCATTCTGTGTTTTGGAAAAACATAGGTCCTCCCTTTAAGGGGACAAAAACTGTTTACAAGTGTGTTTGAGTTGCCCCCTACAGAATCAGAAATCAGACTGAGAAAACCCATATTGAGTAGGATGGAAAGCTCCCTGGAAGAGTCAAAGGTTAAAGTTCACACTGGTATCATCCCAGCCATTACTCATTTGTATATAGTTAAAAAAGTGACAAGACACTGCCTTTATATTATTTAGCAATATGTTGTAAATAGCATTAAGCTTTTTTTTTTTTGTAATAAAGACCCTTTAATTTGAAAATAGTACAATAACCGAACTGATAAAGTCAATTTTTGAGTTTGTTTTGTTTTGTTTTTTAGCTAGAGGCAATTTCAACTGTGGAATTTTTTTGTTGTTGTTGTCTATTGTTCTAAAGACTTTGCATAATTTATTGGTTTAATTTATCCTAATTTATTTGATGAAGGTGTACAATTTTGTATTACCAAGGATGTACTGTAATATTAATTGATGATATGATTTAAAAAAATGAGATTCCCTGTCCATATTAAATAAATTTTTAAAAGGTGCAGTAGACAATTGATTTTAAAGTCAAAGTGAACATTTTAGTTTGGCAGCTACTAAATTTTAAAACAGGAAAAAAAAAGACGTTGTTTGGGGGTAGGGTGGGAATGGGGTTTTATTTTGTGTGTTTTAAGCTTTTGTATACTCTCCAAACTTTGACCTTTTTGCTTTGTACCACTTAAAGGATACAGTAGTTCAATTGCCTTGTGTGCCTTCCATCTTCTCTTAAACTGAATGTATGTGCAGTATATATGCAAGCTTGTGCAAAATAAATATAAATTACAAGCTCATTGATATGCTTTGGATTTTTTTCCGAAAGTATCTTTAGGGGATTTGAATGTGGGGTCGAGGTCCACTCAGTACTATGATGTGGTTAATGACAATTCTATAGTGTTTATCCCCTAAGATTCTGGATGATATAACCTAACAACTGGGCCCTGAACACCAATGATACAAATGCCTTTTGTTACCTGGGCTGTTTGATTCACCCAGATTTCAGGGTTTCCAGGTAACCTCCTATTGCCACAAGGTTGATTCCAAGGACAAATTTACCTTTGTTTATCCCTTATGAGGAAGAACACAAAGCCAGGTTGGATCAAACTGTTGTTATAATTTTCTCCCCACAGTCACAAACTCCAGATGATTCAGAGGAAGACGTAAACATGACCACATTTCACCTACTTGCTAAAATCATAGAATAAAGAGAGGCAGCCTAGAGGAGAGGGAGGGGGAAATGGGAAAAGGTAAAAAGACTTGAGACAGACTCAAATTAAGCTCTGACACCTCCAAGTGACCTTAGCCAAGTCATTTATTTCAAATCTGACCTTGATTTCTTCATCTGTAAAATAAGGCTAGTTGCACATACACTGCCTCCCTCAAGGGAGTGTAATAAAGAAATATCTTGGAAACCCTGATTGGGTAATAGAAATGTTAATTGTTCTTTTGTAAACTGTTCCAGGAGAACCCAAAGCTTTTGTGACTTCTATTCTGGAAAATTTCAAGACTGACTAGCTACTCCTGTCTTTTATAAATGGGTTTAGATTAGTCTCTCCTGTAGCCAAACTTCCCAGACGTGTTAGTATATATGTGGTTTGGCTTTAGAGGGAAAAAAAAAAATTTCCTCTCCTTCCACTTGTCATTTGGACAAAGTTGGTGGTATAAGGAATGGACTACAGGTTTTGGAAATCAGAGAAATCTGAATTCCTTCCTATCTGTTTCTCTTTGCCTCCATTTCTTCAACAGTAAAAATGAAGATAATAATAGCACCTCCCTCAAGGGGCTGTCATGAGGACTGAATGAGATAATATTTGTAAAAGGTATAGAGTAGGCACTATATAAATACTTATTCCCTCTCTTTCATTTGCTTTTATTTAATGTAAACTTCCTTCTTAATCCAGCAACTAGAAGAATGAGCCATAAGACTTTAGAGACTGAAGTGATCTTAGAGATCAAATAGTACAATGATTACATTATGGATAAAGAAGTCACAGTCCTAAGAGGGAGCTTATTTAAGGTCACACAAGTAGATGAGTCAAGATTCAGATTTGTGTCCTTGATTTTGATGTCCTTGCCATTAAGTTATTTCCCCTTCTCTAGGCTTCAGTCTCGTTGGATTAAATGATAAGATAGAAATTTTGTAACTTGCCCAGAGTCACACAATGTTAAGCCCTCTAACCCTTTGACTCAAAATTCAGTAATCTTTTTATGGTATTGTTTTCCATTTTTAGGAGACTCACTACTTTAATATTGAAGCATTTATTAGGCAACTACTGTCTGCAAAACATTGTACTAACCACTTCAGAGGATACAAAATTTAAGTCCCAATCCCTGTCATCATTCTTTTATGAACAAAAGACATAAACTCAGATGATAATTTTAATATAAAACAACATAAGTACATTGGAAAGTTCCTAATGAGGTATAAAGTAAAGTCATTTGCCTTATTAAATAATGATAGGAACAATCGTAATCTTTTAGATCTTAGTTGTATCTTTTTTTTTTTTTTTTTTTTTTTTGGCCTGAATGCTAAATGTTTTACATTTTAACCATATCTTCCTCTTGGTAGAGGATGCCTAAAAATCAATGGAAGAGTTTTTTAAGTGACATAAGAACATGTTCATTTTTAGCTCTTTGTATAGAGTCTGAGATGCACCCCTCCCAAAATATCATGACCAGGAGTTCTTATTTTAGAGGTTGGGAAAGGAAAATCTTCTGCCTGTGTGGGACCTCACAAGCACCACAAAGGCTATTGGGAACAGATAAGCCCCTCTTCCTAATGGCCATCTATAATCTGTTTTGAATTGACACAGGTAATCTTCCATTCTAATTTATCCTAAATCATGAAAAATGTTAATTTCAAGAGAAATTACCTCCTTGACTTGTTTGTGTTTAAACAGCAAGCTTAAGAAAACTATGTTGTTTTTCAAATTAGGCAATAGATTTTAGACATTAAAATATTTCACCATCTTAACTGGGGAAATATTTAACCCTTTATTTCTCAATGGTCTTCAAGCAAAATCTAGATATCCAAGGACTAGATATCCTTCAGAGGGGATCCTTTGTCAGGTACAGGTCAGATCACATGATTTCTAAGGACTCCTCCAAAGCTAAAATCCCATAAGTCTATGACTAGCCATTTTTTAAAAAAATATTTTTTTTCTCATTCTGAATTTGACAAACACTAAAAGACCTAAGTGTTTCCATGTAGAAAGGATAGCAATATATTGAATATAAAGCTATAAATCTCATCATATGTAGCTTTTGGTTTTAAAAGTATGTGCTAACTTTACTGTCTGTAAAGCTATCTGCTTGTTTGTATAGCCAAATGGTATAGTGGATTGAATCAGTAAGACATAAGTTTAAATTCTACTTCAAACTGTATGACCCTGAACATATCATTTAGCCACTTTCAGTCTTAGTTTTCTCATCTGTAAAATGGGTATAATTTTAGCACCTAACCCCAGTGTTGTTTTATCAACATTGGTTTAGACCATTTTGAAATCCTAAAGTTCTATGTAAAACTTATAATCTATTTTTTAATAATAGCTATTAAATATTACTATGTCCTCTAAGCCTTCCTTTGTTCTCATTTGTACATTTTAAATGCTTCCTTAACACCCTTTTTTAGTATTACTTTCATTAACCTTTCTGATTACTTCAAATGTCCTCCCTAACCCCTGAAAAATATTTGAAATCCTTCATGGTAACAAGTTAGCATAGTCATACAAAACAGTAGCATGTCCAAAAATATATGTGTGTCTAGAGATATTAAGACTAACGGAAAAAACCCACAACTTCACTTGAACTAATTATATTTATTTGTTAGAAGAGAGAACTTTTATTAAGGGACTGTGGTATTGGGAGGTATATAGTATAATGACTGAGATGCAGAAATAAAAAAGAGAAAAGGAAGGAGATGAAAAGAGAAGAGAAGGGGAAAGGAGGAGAAAGAAGAGAATATTGCCTAAATATCTTCAAATAGACAAGAGGGAAATAAGTCATAGCAGAACAAAGACATACTGGGTTGTGTTTATAGTACCAACTTGCTAAGTGCTCATCTTGCAACTCAAAGTTAATTTCCTTAGAGAAAATAAAAGAAAGGTCAGCAAATAATAATGAGCAGCTAAGTGGTGCATTAGATAGCCTGATTTCAGGAAGACCTAAGTTCAAATGTGACCTCAGATATTTAATAGCTGTATGACCCTGGGCAAGTCACTTAACCCTGTTTGCCTCAGTTTCCTCAACTGTAAAATGAGCTAGAGAGGAAATAGAAAACCATTCCAGTATCTTTGCTGAGAAAATCCCAATGGGGTCATGAAGAGCCAGAAATGACAGAAATGACTCAACAATAAAAAACAACAGCAAATGATCTTACCATACTACATTCAACCTTCCTAAGGGATTCCCTCTGTAGGATATCTAATTCTTAGGCATCCAGCTTTTGCTTGAATCTATTGAAGAATAAGGTGTTAAATATTTCCCCAGTATTAGTAGTCCCAACATACTATTATATTAAAATTGGCATAAACTTTTAAAAATAGCTGTCACTATGAAGTGACAATTTTTTTTCTCTTTGTGTTCCTTTTCCAGATTTTAGTCCCTTCTGTCCAATTATAATATCATTTTATAACAACTTTTGTTTTTTTGTCACAGAGAAAAACATCCAATAGAGTCATGCTAGAATGTTAGTCATTTGGAATATTACTATTCCATTATTTTAGTTACATTATTTAGGGCCACAAAACATTAAACATTACTTAACCCAAAGGAATGAATCTCTAATAGTGAAACTTTAGGCATGGAACTAGATGCAAAATTAGAGGGTCAAGTGACTCTTCTGGAAGCTCTTACCTCATAGCATTTAGGTGATTTGCTCTCTAAAATATAAAATTACTCCATTGACTTCTATTCCTTGTTTTGCTATAAGTAACTCCTGGGACAGAGGCAAAATTCTGTGATTTCTAAATTTAGGGCAGAATTTTGAATACACAAGCCTTATAGGGCCATTCTTCAATATTTAAGATCTGGTCACCACAAAGGCATAAAAAGGACCTCCTGAGCAGTCTCTATCTGTGTAGGTGGACCAACAGATAAGAGTGGTCCCATATCTCCTGGAGGCCTGTTTGCTTTAAAGATAACCAAGATTTAGGGGAAGGGTTAGAGCTCCTGACAAGACTGAGGGAGGGTCAGGATAGAAGTAACCCAGAAGACCTCATCCCTTAATCTACCTAAGCAGCCATACTTCTTAGTGAAGGGATGGCAGAGGAAAGAATTTCAGTAATAATGGCCCTGGGCTCCAGGGTGGGGAGGAAGGGAATTAAGTTGAATCCCCCAGCCTCTTATTGATATCTTAATCACAAACTAAAGATAGGAACTGCACCTATTGATTAGTACAGAAAAACCTGAATGAAAAAACTTCCTCTCCCAAGTATACAAATATTTCTTTTCTACAATTTATTCTCCTACAGTTGGTTAACTGACTTACCCAAAGTCAGTGAGACTTGAACCCAGGTCTTCTGATCCCAAAGCCAGCTCTTTATTGACTGTGTCATGCTACCTCTCTCAAAGCTAAAAATTCAACTAAAATATATTATTTTTTAAAGCATCTTATAGATATGAAGCATATTTGCATGTATTATCATTTCAGTTGTCTAAAAACTACAAAAAAAGGTGTAACTGTTATTACAAGGAGGTGATAGCCCTTTTCTCTGACCTAGTGGGACTTAATCTGCAGTACTGTATTCAGTTCTGGGCATCACAATTAGGCAAGTTATGGTTGATAGACTATCTACAGAAGAAGACAACTGGAATGATAGAACCATACAAGCACAGGTTGAAAGAAATGGGAATATTTAGTTCAGAAAAGAAGACTTGGAGGGATGCAATACCTCTCTTCAAGTGTTCAAGGGGCAAGAGAGATCATATCTCTTCTAGTAGGTCCCAAAGGGCAGAACTAGGAACACAGGTACAAGGAGCAGGGAGGGAAATTGAAACTTCCTAACCATCAGAGCTTCCCCAAAGTGGACTACACTGTCTCAGAATGGAATGAATTCTTCAGTCATTAGAGATTTTCAGGCAAGGGCTAAATAACCACTTATCAGATATGTCGTGGGGGTTATGAAATGGACTAGGTGAAAACTAGAGGCAATTCCATCTCTGAAAATCTTTGATTATATGATTTTCATTTTATGTCAAGGAAATTGGGGCCCTGAACACTTAAGTAATAATATATAATTTACTTATGTAGCACTATAAGGTTTTAAAAACTCTATAAATATTATCTCATTTGATTTTCATTAAAAGCCGCAGGAGATAGGTACTGTTATTAACCTAATGCTAACCATTTTACAAAGGAGGAAGCTGAAGCTCAGAGGTTTGGTGATTGTCTGAGGGTCACATAACTAAGTAAGGTTGGATTTGAACCAGACTCAAGGCCTATGTCTCTATCCACTGTACCACTTAGCTGCCTTTCTCTGATCTCTAAGATTGCTATTAGCTCTAAATTCATTGAGCTGCTCAAAATTGCCCACATGAAGAAGTCAACTCTTCCATCTTCCAATCTAGAACTCTTCCACACTGTCTTTGTGGTTCAGAACACTAATATCAATCATTTTAAAGCTTTGTCCCCATAACCCTTTCCTTTACCTGCTGTATTCAGTCCTTGGTCCATCACCAACTCAATCCCTCCCTTTCCCAGCCTAGTATTCAGGAATGGAGCTACTGAGGTGGATTACGTTATGAAGTAATCTAGGCAGCATCTACTCCAAGTGAATCTATGTGGTTATTTAACCCAAGTGCTCACTTAAAACAGGAAGAGTGGACTATTTGGCTTCCACTCAGGAAAATATGCCTGCATCTGTACCTGACTTGCAAGAACTGGTTTCTCTCCAATTTGTACAAATGTTCTGGGCTTTGCTTGGTATCACTCCTTAGTGTGAACAGCCCTGAATCATTTCTAGAACTATTATCAAATAACAAGCACATAGGAGTCACTTATTTATTATCTGCCAACCACTGTGCTAATTGCTGGGAATACCCTTCTAGTATCATAGATGGAGAGCTGGAATGGATCTTGGAGGCCATAGAGTCCAAGCTCCTCATCATTTCACAGATGAGGAAAATGAAACAGAGAGGACAAGGGATTAGCTCAGAGTCACACAGATAATTCCCTTGATTTTCTATCAATTACCTAGAAATGTTTACATGTTCATAAACTCTGAAATCTCTTATCTGATCACAGTATATTGTCATTCTATTTTTCCTTTATCTTGCATTCCCAAACCCTGTCCTGGGTCCTCACTATGACTTTCAGTCCCTCTATCCTTCTATCCCAAATTATGTCTCATACTCACACACACACACATACACACACACACTACCCTTGTACTAACTACACCTCTTCCTTTCCCATCTTGATCTTTTAGTGAACCAGTCCAACCATACACAATTCTCTTTTCTCAAATCCCTTGACCCTACATTCCCCTCTCTGATTCTGTCTTGCCAAGCTCATCTTTGAATTATTCCCACAATCTATTGATTTTACTTCCATTCACAAGCTGCTGGAACAAAGCTAGAGAAAAATCATGAAACCTTGCTGTACCTACGAGAAATTTATGTTACATAATCACAATTGGGCCTTTACTATAGCAACATAATTCTTCCATAACTAATACATTAATTGACTATTTCATTCACTAGGTAAAAAAAACTTTTCTCAGCCTTATCATTCCTCTTCAAATCTCCCATGGTTTCCCTCTTCCTATTCTCTAAGCTGAGAACCATGTTTCATATCTAACTGAAAAAAATTGAAACTATTCACCAAAAGCTCCCTCTTTTCCCTATATCCTCATTTTACACATCCATACTATCCCACTACTATTACTCCTCTGTCTCAAACAAGGAAATGGCCCTTCTCTTTACCAAGACAAATTCTTCTACATGTCCAAGTGATTCTCTTCCATCCTGTCTTCTCCAGTGGATCATTCTCTCTATTATGTCACTTAGCTTTAATTATTCCCTATCTAGGGGCAGCTAGGTGGTGTAATGAATAGAGCACAAGCCTTGAAGTCAGGAGGACTTGAGTTCAAATGCGATCTCAGACCCTTAACACTTCCTAGCTGTGTGACCTGAGCAAATCATTTAACCCCAGTTGCCTCAGGAAAAAACAAACAAACTATTCCCTATCTACCAGTTACTTCCAGACTACCCACTAACATGCCCATGTCTCCATCATTCTAAAAAAGAAAATCTTCACTGAATTTGCCTATCTCCACTAACTCTTCTCCTTTATCCAGCTCTCTTCCCTTTCAAGGCTAACATCTTTGAGAAGGCTATCTACAATTGATGCTTCTACTTCCTTCCTTCCTTCCTTCCCTTTCACTCACTTCTTTATTTTTTGTATTCTTGCTCCTAACCCTATTACTGAGACTGCTCTCTCCAAAATTACCAGTGCTCTCTTAATTGCCAAATCTAATGACCCAATCTCAAACCTCATCCTTCTTGACTTCTCTGTAACCTCAGACATTGTTCATTCATCCCTTTTCTTTGATATGTTCTTCTCTCTTAGTTTCTGTGATATTATCTCCTAGTTATTATCCTTCCTTTCTGACCTCTCCTCAGTCTCATTTGTAGGATTTTCATCCAAGTTACATGGTAGTACCGAATAGCCCCCGGGTTCTACCCTGAGCTCTCTTTACTTCTCTTTCAATATTGTTTCATTTGGTGATCTCATCACCCACCCCACCTCCGAGATCAATGGTCATCTCTATCCTGATGATCCTTAGACCCATTTATCCTGCCCTAACCTCTCCTAACCCCTAGACTCACATCTCCAATTGTCTACTAAACATCTTAAATTAGATATCCTACAGCTCTCTTAAACTCAAGAGATCCACAATTGAACATACTATCTCCCCCTCAAAATCATCCTCCTTTTAAAATTTCCTATTATTTTTGAGTGCATCACCATCCTCTCAGTCAACTGAGTTCACAACCTATGTGTTATCTTTGATTACTCACTCTTTCTCTTTCACACACCCCTGCCCATATTCAATTTGTTGCCACATCCTGCCAATTTTATCTTGACAACTTATCTCTGCTATTCCCCCTTTAGACTCTCATCACCTCATATCTCAACTGCCGACTGGTCTCAGTGCCTCAAACCCCTTCCCATCTTCTATTCAACTATCTAATTGTTTCTCCTATAACACAGGTCTGATGTCACCTTCTACTTAAATTCTTCTATTTGGTTTGCTAAATCTTTCACAACATTTTATGAAGGCTCCTCCTACTTTTCTGGTTATCATATATTTTCCTCTCTTTACTTTATACAATTCATAGTCATTGGCCCCCTTTCCATTTCTCATACGTGACATTTTGTGTCCTTTCATTGGCTGTCCCCCAAATTTGAAATTCTATTCTTTCTCACCTTTGCCTCCTGTATTCTACAACTTCACTCAAGTCTCAGTTGGAATCCCAGCTTCTGAAAAAGGTCTTTGCTAACCCCCTCTAAATGCTAATGCCTTTCCACTGAATTTATTTTCAATTTACCTAGTATATTTCTTGTATGTATGTAGTTGTTTGCATTATTGCCTTTGCCATTAGAGTATAAATTCCTCAAGGGCAAGAACTTATTTTTGCCTTTCAGTTCTTAGCAGTGTTTGGCACATAGCAGGCACTTCATAAATGCTTGCTGATTTATTGACTTAACAAGTCTATACTTATATAACTATAGTCTCAAAAACAAATTAAGTCTGCTCTCTAAGCACTGGTCTAACCAAATACAAAGAACTTTATCATAATTAGAGTAATTTATGTTCTACGTCTTGTCCTTATACTTATAGATCTTGGTTTCCCAAACAAATCCCAATACCATTTTGCTATGATTTAACCCCTTTCAGGATCCTAGGAGCAACCTTTTTATAACAGAGAATGTGATCCCCTCATATTATCCACCATTTTAGCTCATAATCTTCCACTAATGTAATTCCATTTATACAAAATCAGTTACCATAACACCATTAACTCTTAAACATAAAACATATATTAATAGTGAGACAAAAATAAGAATAATCATAATATTACAGTCACTCAATATGTGGCAAAGGCAATAATAATACTTGACAGTCCACACATAAACTTGATTCACACTATTCTACTGATACACCAAGTGTCCATGGAGATCGTGGGTATGTACTTACAGAAACACAGAAAGGAGACATAAGATGAGAAAATCCATGTTTTAGGAGCAACTCAAAACTCTGAAATTCAGATGTCCTTGGTTCCCTCAGGATTTATACTGGTTGAAAATATAAACTCATTTGTAAAATCTCAGGATAAACGATGGCTGATTAAGAATAATGTTGTCTCATATACAGAGGAAAGTGATGGCAGATAAAACAAGCTTAAATAAAGTTGGCAAAAGACCTAAATCAAATCATCCCAAGAGAACATAAGAATGAAAATGAAAGAAATAGAAGAAAATGTAAAAGATCTGTTTAAAAAAAGTATAACAAATATAACAAACTTTTTTATCATCAAGGTCAGTAAAACTCACTGATTTGAACATTCCTGAATGTGTTTGTGGAAGGCACAGAAATGGTACCAAAGAAAACAAAGATGGGAAAAGCAACTGGGTTAGATACAGAGAAGATCGATGCTGGAGGCAATATGATTAAGAGGGCGTTTGGAGGGTTGATTCACAAGATACACAAAGAAGATAAAAAATCCCATGGTGTAGAAAAAAGTTTGGCATCTATACTGAAAAAAAAGCTAATGAAAGCACCTTAACAATAATTTTTTATAAAAATGCTATGGACATCCATAATGAGGGTACTTGTGGGAAATAGTCAAGCTTTTGCAAATAAATATTTGTAACAGATCACATCTTTAGTATTACATACATGCAAATGACTGAAAATATAAAAATGCCTATTTATTTTCTAAGTATTATTAAAGCAAAATGCCTTAGGAACTTACTTCAATAAGATGCATACCATCCATACATCAAAATTATTCCATATATCTTGAAAGATATAAAAGATGTTATTTGATGGGACCCACAGATCATAAATCCTGAACAAAGGATAACCTCACTGAAGTTGCTTTCATAGAAAGATACAATTTGGAATACAAATGGAAGAGAAACCACTTATATAATAGTAAGGTCCTCCAACTATTCTTGCCTATAAATGGTGTTGTATCAGTTAAATAAATCTCCAAAATATTGCAGAAACCAGAAAAGAGTCTAAAATACTCCTAAGCATTCTGACCATAATATAAGAAAAACCAAGTGGATGAAAAATAGATTCTGTCCAGATTATGCCATGAAATTATTGCAGACATATAAACACATGTGCATACTATCCATGCTCACTTTCCCCCCAATTTTATTCTTGACTTTCTAGATCTTTACATTTCTGAAAGTGAAGACTTTTTTTTTTGCTTGTGTGTTTATATTTATGTTTTCAGGGCTTAGTATAGTGCAAGGTATACAATAAGTACTTAATCAATTTTTGTGCATCTAGCTATATATCTAAGAGGGACATGTACTAGAAGGGCAGCTTTATTACCATCAAGTTATATTTAGCCTATACTAATCCATATTCTAAATTAATACAATATGCAATCTTTTTTTCTGTTATTTGGATATTTAAATATTCATGTTTGCTGAAGTTTAAATTTACAATTAAAAATTCTACACTTAAAAAAGCAAATCCTTTGTAAAATACAAAGTGCTATGAAATATGAATTTGATGTAAATTATCACTGTAGAGGAAACACCAAATGGTGATACAATTTACAAACACGGGCCAGAGGTTTTTGTTAAAGAAATATTTCTTACCATGACAACCCATTTTTAAAAACTATTGCTGTTTTTGTTATATACTAGTAAATAACCACAAAATCTGGCCCATTGCTCCTTTATCAAAGGCCAAGAGATGTGAAAAAAGAGGGTAGTAGGAATGAAGACATAATAAGACAGATTGCAGAGTACAGGCAATCTCTGGGTAAATCCCAGGAGCAGAGCAGAGGGCTTCTCATATACTTAGTGTAGTAGAAGTGTAGAAGTGGATTTAGAAGTAGAAGAGATGTATATTTAGATGTCAGAAGATCCTAATTCAGCCATTTTTCTAACTATGAAATGAAGAGTAAGTAATTTCATTGCTCTGAACATTCATTTCCTTAATTAAAAAAAATGCATAGACAACTATCTTTTCTATGTCACAGAATAATTTTGAGGACTGAAGGAAATGTCTGTTATACATACATCATATCAGTTATAAAAACAGTTTCCAAGTGTAATATATATGTTTATTAGGATAATTTGGGGAGCTAATAGAAGAATAGAGAGTTTCATCCTACCTGAGTTGTTTGCCATGTATAAAATCTCTAAATTTGGGATGAGGTAGGAATTAAGGACATGCTAAATCCAGCTTAGAAATATAACTTTGTGATTTCCAGAGGAATCCATAGGATATAGATTGGTTGAGTGAAAAGAACATGGATGAAGAAAAGGAAGCCGGAAGATTAGAGAGAATGACCCAGTTAGCCTCCTGACCTTTGACCACTCACTCTGAAACTTCAGAAAAAGGAAAATCAATGTGTTCTTAAAGCCTATAACTACAGGAATAGAATTTGATCCATTCAGAGTACTAACCATTCAATCAATTAGTTGAAATAAACCCAATTTTTCTTGAGTAGAAATCTAGGAGCATAGACCAAGATAAAGCCACATATTATTAATTAACTGGAATTTAGGAGGAAAAAAAAACACAGCCTACAGCATAGCAAATAAAACCCTCTGTCCGACGGAGCAGCCCATTCGCCATAGCTAGGTGTCCTAGAGGTCAACAAACAGGGGCTTGTGTGCCTACAGAGGAGGGGAAAAATAGTGATGCCAGAGTATCTTAGATTTATCTCTCCCTCCTGCTGGTCTGGATCCCCTTCACTGTTGGCAAATATTGACTGAGTTCAAGGGCACACACTGTACAATCTGGCTTGAGAGTTAGAATGGGGTAAAATCCTCAAGATGGAGTAATGTTGTTGTAACACAGCCTCTATCCAAATCCAAGGCTGGTTAGGGGCCATTTAGACCCCCTCCCCTCCTCTGATCTAGCTGATATTTGTTCCACCAAAGCAGGGATCATTTTATCATCATTCATCTTCCTCTTGCCAAATCTGCTACAACTGAAACTATGCACTTGATATATATTGAGAGGAGTGAAAGTACTCAAAGGAAAAAAATCATTCCAAAGCTTCCAGCCTAGATATTCCTCAGCAGAGCTCACTAGGTTTATGGCTTCCCCTAATTAAACAAAAAAGGGGCAAAAGGAGACTAAATGGCTTTTTTTTCAAGGTCATACAGGTAGTGTGCATCAGGTCAGTCAATAGATCAAAAACTTTTATTAAGTAAGCAGCTACTACGAGTCAGGTTCTGTGTGAAGTGTTTAAGGGTACAAAAAGAGGCAAAAAACAGTCTATTCTTTCAAGGAGCTCTCAATCTAATATGGAAGGCAACAAGCAAATACAACATATATACAAACAAGATGTATAGAATAAATGAGAAATAAATAAGAGAGCAAAGACACTAGGATAAATAATTGAGAAAGATTTCATATAGAAAAGATTTCAGTTGAGCCTTCAATCTCTTCCAGGGAAAGTAGGAGATGGAGATGAAGATAGAGATATTATGGTATTGCAGACAGCCAGAGAAAAAGCCTGGAGGCAAGAGATGAAGTGTTTTCTTCACGGAAACAAGAAAAAGAGACCAGCGTCACTAAAGAGAAGAGTAAGTGGCAGGGAGTAAGGTGCAAGAAAGCTGGAAAGTGGAAGGCAAAGTCTAGGTTATAAAGAGCTTTGAAAAAGAAGATTTGTATTTGATAGGAGTTGACTGAGGAGTGTAGAGAATGACATGGTCAGATCTGTGCTTTAGGAAAATTACTTTGATGGCTGAATGGGCAGTGGTTTGGACTGAGAAGAGACGAAGCAGGAGATCTAGTTCAATAGTCCAGGTGAAAGGGTCCTGCCCTAGTGTGGTGGCTGGGTTATAGGAAAGAGGGGGGGCCATATTCAGGGAATGTTACAAAGGGGGAATCAAGAGATCTTAGCACCAAATTGGAAGTTGAAAGGGAGGAAGGGTTTAGTGGGAAAGTTAAGAAGTTCAGTTTTGGACATGGTCTGCTAGATATCTAGTACAAGAGGTCTGACTTTTCCTCTGCCTCTCTTACTTGATCTTCCAGGAATCCTTCTGGGGGCTGAGACCAATTCATATTTTTCTTTGAGGCTTCAGATGTAATAGGGTTTTTTTGTTGTTGTTGCTGTCTTCTTCTGAGTTTGTATTTTGATCTTCCTTGTCCCCATAATAATTGTCCATGGTCAGCATCATTGTTACTGCTGTTTGTTCATTTTTCAGCCTCTTTCTTGACTTTTATTTTAAAGTTGGGTTGTGCTCCTTGGGTAGAAGGGACACTATCCCTAGTTTCAGATAAATTTTCAGTTCTTCCAAGGGGACATAATCTAAGGAGAGGTATGTTTATTACTCTCTTGACCTCTTTAAATGACCACAAGCATTATTTTCTGCTCTGGAACTATGACTAGAGACCCCACTCTTCTGCAGCTCAAGCTCTGGTGTGCTAGTCCTTGCCCTGGGATTGTGATCCAAGAGAGCAATCCAGATCTGTGTATGGGCAATGTAGCTGAGTCCTGCTCCCAGTGCCAGCAAAGGGGCCCCTGTAATCTGCTACTGACTCCCTAACCATCTGTGCTTCTGAAGCCACAATTGCCCTTGATGATTCAAGCACTAAAAAGACCTATTGCCAGTTTGCTGGGATGTAGTTTATGCTGGTACAACTATACACTACTATCAGTCTGATGCAACAGACCCTTCCTGCTGACTTTCTAAATTGTCTAGAAATTTGTTTCATCCCAGCCTTTCCTGAGTTCTGCTGCTCCAGAATTTGTCTTGAGGTGTTATTTAAAGTTGTTTGGAGGATAATTTGGGAGAGCTCAGGCAAGTCCCTGTTTTTTCTCTGCCATTTTGGCTCAGCCCCTCAGTTCAAGATGTCTGGAGATATGAGATTAGAGGTCAGCACAGAGGTTAGGGAAGGATAAGTAGACTTGAGAATCATCAGCATTGAGATAATAATTGAAATTCAAGCAAACCGAGCACATAATCAAGTGAAGTAGTATAGAAAGAAAAAAGAAGAAGCTGAAGATCTGTAGGATATCTATGGTTAGAGGCAAAGGGGACTGAGAATGAACAGCCTGATAGACAGGAGGAAAATAAAAATAGAATGGTATTCCAGAAACCCAGAGAGAAAAGAGTATCAAGAAGATTATGAGTCAAAGGCTATAGAGAGATCAAGGAGAATGAGGATTAAGAAAAGGTCACTGAATTTGGCAATTAAGAGATCGCTGGTAACTTTGGAGTGAGCAGTTTTGGTAGAATGATGAGGTCAGAAAACAGAATTAATTAACTAAAACAGTAATTAAGAAGAGGAGAGAAACTGAGGGTACCTATTGTAGACATCCTTTTCAATAGGTTTAGCCATAGAGGGCAGAAAAGATATAGGACAATAATTAATGAAGACGGGAGGATAATGAGTTTTTTTTGAGAAAGAAGGAGATATGGACATGTGTGTAGACAGTAGGAAAGGAGCCAATAGACGGGGTGAGACTGACAATACAATGGAGATGACAAGAAAGAAATCTATTGAAAGAAAAGGAATGGAATAGTATTACTTTTGCAGGGTGAGGAGTCAGCCTTGATAAGGAGTAAGGCTGTCTCTTCAGGAAGGAAAAGAGTGAAGGAGTAGATAATATCAGAAGGTATATGAGGGATATGAAATGAGGATGGTCCAATTTTTTTCCTGAAAAATATGAGGCAATGTTCTCAACTGAAAGGGTCAGAAACCACGAGGAAGAATCAAAGTTTGGAAGAGAGGTTATGAATACTGACATTGTAAATTGATAAGGAAAAAATAGTAGGATTGCCTAGCAGCAGTGAGAGTCCAGTTGAGGTTTTACAACATGAATTTGTAATGAACCCAATCAAAATGGTGGGCAGGGTGGGTGGCCTTTATTTGGAACTTTGGAGGGGGAGGATTGAGTAGGATAGGAAGGAGAATAAGCAACCATGGTGGGAGGTGGGAAAGGGGGTTAGATGAGGACCTCCAAAGATATGTAAGGGATGACAAGGTATAAGAATGTTCATCATTGAATGGAAGATACTCTTTCCTAAGGAAACTGGAGACAAGTGCAGCATAAGATGGAAAGCACAGTCAGTGCTTATTTCAATATCTTATTTCAATACTTGATTTTGCTTTTTTGTTTGTTTGTTTTTTGATGGGGTGATGGAGTTAATTGACTTGCCCAGGGTCACACAGTTAGTAAGTGGTAAGTGATAAGTGTTTGAGACTGGATTTCAACTCAGTTCCCCCAGACTCGTGGGCCAGTGCTTTATTCACTGTGTCATCTAGCTCCTGCCCCCCCATTTCCATACCCTTCTTCCTTATGAAAGCTGAAGATTTGGCAGGAAATGAGGCAGCAAGTGATAGAGATCAAATCTTCAAAGCAAGAGATAGATGTCTCAATCTTTCCTCTTTCCCTTGTCTCAAGAATCAGGTGCAGCAGGGAATGGAAAGCCTAAAGTCAAAGGGCAGATTGCTGCACTTTAAACCAGTGGTTTTTCCCATTGAGGTTGGGAGATCAGTCTGGCAGCAGCAGGTGGAAGTCGCCTTGTGGGCACAGATGAAAAGTTGATCTCACATGTAGCAGGAGTTGGAAGATGTAGTCAGAAGAAATTCTTCTCCTTTATCACCTGAGATCCAGAAATTAAACTAGCAGCAGGAGGTGAGGGGTTCTTAGAATCATGTGAAATTTGAACCGAGTTGCTCTTTCTAATGGATCACTCTGCCTTCTATATTCATTTCAGTTCTGATTTTTATTTATTTACATTTTGAAATTCTCTTTTGCCTTGATGCTGGTGGTATGGTGGGCAACTGAACAGCTTGACCTAAGTGTCCATAGGAGTTCAGTTTCAATGCGAGAAAATGAACAAAATAAGTTAAAGGAACATACAAAGTACCCCTAATTCATATGAATTTAGATATAATTGGCACAATGATTTAGGGACTACTGTTTGAGTTTCCATTATAGACAGATACTTTGCATGTAATGCCTACATGGAAACTTCTGTTTATAAAAATCAATAAGAATTATTGACTCTACCCTTACTGGTGATTCCCATTTGTTGAGGTGAAAATTCATCTCCTGTTAGCCTACATTTTAGAAAGGAGCCTCTTTTTAGGTCAGCTACACTGGCCTTCAGGCAAGAGACAAAATCCATTCTAGGTTCCAGACCTAAGGCTAACTCCCTCCTTGTATGCCTGGATTTCTAAAAATTTCTGTGAAAAAACAAATTGAAGAAAGCACAGGACATGATATCAGGGACTGGATATGTTAGCAACACAAAACATCAGAAGGAATCATGGACTGGAAAGTGTAGCCACATATAAATTGTGAATGTATAATTGGAACTGGGGGATGGGGCGCAGTTGTTGCATGCCTACCTTTCAGAAAGCAGGTAGCAAGAGCTCTCTCTCCTCCCACACCCACAGAAGGAGGATGTTGTTCCTATCTTGCCACCTTAATATGATGACAGAAGCTCTTCCCTTAGAGACACTGGCTCTCATTCCACCGGTGGGGGTGGGGTGGTAACTGGATCACTTACAGATTCACATCCAGAGGGGTTGACAGAGATTCAGTGGCTCCAGGCCTGAGCAAGAAAGGAGACTGAGGAGCCTGTCATCTGAAGAGTTCTCTCCCTGCTCTGCCTCTGTGATTTGGGGCTGTGTGCGTGGCTTTCTGACGGGCTGCTATTAAAATAGCAGGAGATGAACACTGATTCATCAACGGGCAAACATTTGTTCTATACATCATTAATTTCACTAATGATATCTCTAATTCTGACAGGTTAACCCTGGCCCTTCAGCAGCTATTTTCCTGGCCAGTGTCAATATTAAAATAGCCATTCTGTGGCCACCCTAAAGGTTGGGTTGCTTTCATTTAAGGTCATTCATTAGGGCTTCAAGTAATTAGAGTTTTTCTCCTTCTTGGATGATTCTTCCTTGCTGATTCCAAGCCTGGTGCCTTCTCCATTATTATTCCTGATTTACAAATGAGAAAAATGAGACCCTGAAAAGTGAAATTACTTTTCCAAGATCTCACAGTCTCAAGTCCAATGCTTTTCCCATATGTCATTCCCATTATGACCACACAGAGAGAAAGCAGAGTTGATACCACATACCTTAAATACCACAGGACCTTTGGGTATGCAAAACACACCAGATGAAATGTACTACTCTGCCCTTCCACCAGTTAATAAATGTAGAATTCAAGTATCCATGTGCAAATCCCTGAAAAGAGAACTGAGCTCCACATTTTCTTCAATCCTACCCTGCTCTCCTGCCCCCACCACCTGTTATGATTAGATTAACTCTAAGGCAGATAGGACTGAGCTAATTATTTTGAGCTATGTAATATCACCAAGGTTAAAAATAACAACAAAGAATACTTGGGAGGCACCTGAAAAAATGGCTCCTCTTAAAGATGGTTCCCTTTCCCAGCAAGAATTTAAGGAGTCTAAATGCTCTTCTCAAAATCATTCCTTCCCCCTCCTTAGCCTCCACCATCCTTTTCATACTGTACCATATTCAGGATCATGGAATCATAGAATTTAGAATCAAAAGACAAGTTGTAATTTGTCTAACTCAAATCCCTCATAAGAGGAGAAGATTCTTAAACTAAGTTACTTGGACAGTAAAGAATGAAGCTGGGATTCAAATCCAGCTCCTCTGGTTCCATACCCACTAAAGCAGTGCCATGATTCCACACTGTCCCTTCCTAGTATTCTTCCCTGAGTGTCTACCAGCTCAGTAAACCTTTTTTTCCCTTTATTTCCTGCATTTATTTGTAGTTCCTAAATCTAGTTCTCTCCACAAAAGTCCTCTGTCCACAATGGTGTGACAGTGCTGCTCAAAAATTATGACAAATAAGGCAAGTCAGCTAGAAAGGCTTGGCCTCCAGGTATGGGACTCAGGAGGGACTCTAAGGGCCAGCCTAGTCTATACCTCCTTTCTGAAATATAGACCAACAACAGATGAATTTTATTTGGCCTCAGTAACTCAGGAAACCACCACGAAGTGAAGAATTACCTTCTAATTAAGCCATAAAATCACAGATCTTTGGATGTACAAATCAATCACTAAGCGTTTACTATGTCTCTTCTGTGTGCTGGAGAGAGGAAGACAAAAGTTAAATGATCCCCACCCCCAAGAAGTTCCATTATATAGTAGAGAAAATATGTATTTATTAATATACATCAGATAAATATATACAGAAAAGGAACAAGATAAGTGGGTTGGGGGGAGTACTATGAGCTGGGGAATTAGAAAAGGGAGGTAGCATTCAAACAGAGATTTGAGTTCTAAATAGCACAGCTAAGAAGAGAGGGCATTCCTAGGATTGGGTTCAGCCAATACCAAATCATACAGACAGAAATGGAGAGTTAGAAGAGAGGTCCAGCAAAAAAAAAAAAAAAAAAAAAAAGCCATTTTAGTTTAACCCCAGTGCATGAAGGGGAAGTAATATATAATATGGTTAGAAAGGAAAATTGGAGCAAGATCAGGAAGGACCTTCAATGCCAAAAAAAAGAAATGAATATCATTTAGTTCATAGTAAGATTTTCCAAACCAAGAATTCTAGGGGAGCTTTCTTCATTGAGAGACTAAGAGAACTTGATTTGATTGGAGTAGTCCTGAAATGCTTCTGTCCCTTCTCTCTCTGCAATCATCCATTCCTTCTACCCCAACAGGAAGATGGTTCTTTGAGGAACTGAGAAAGGTAAGAGAAAGAACAGACAAATTTATTAGCCTTAAATACTCATCCTGAGCTCCTAACTTGTTCTTTAAGATGAAAAACAAGTGAATCCCAACATAGGGAGGTTGAGGAAGATTGATTTCTAGAACTTATGAATTCTGATATATAATATGTGTTCATTATGTATATATGTATCTATATATACACACATATGTATGTGTATATATGTGTGTGTATATATGCACTTACATACATATATATCTATATTGATAGGTTATCTGTACAATCTGTCACCAATATGGTGAGCCCCAAGAAAAGAAAGGTTATGTGTGAAGAAAATCTAAGTCAGGAAAACCTAAATGTATAATCCTGCCATAGACACTGACTTAGCTGTATATAAGCATGGACAAATCATTTAATCTGAGACTCAGTTTCCTAATATAGATGTAATGCCCTTTAAGTCCCCACAAACTCTGCATTTTACTTTTACCTTGCAGAGAAATACTCACAAGGAGTTGGACATGTTTTCCCCTTTTTTGGGTACAGAATCCCTATACTCTCCTATTCTTACGTATAGTTAGAAGTGAAAATGATAAAGCTATTTAATTTTGAAAAGTGGTAAAGGGGAACTAGATGGCACAGTAGATAAAATAAAGAGCTTAGGGTGAGGAAGACTCATCTTTCTGAGTTCAAATCCATCCTCAGACACTTACCAGCTATATGGCTCTGGACAAGTCATTTAACCCTGTTTGCTTCAATTCTTCATCTATTAAACAAGCTAGAGAAGGAAATGGCAAACCACTGTAGTATCTTTACCAAGAAAACCCCAAAAGGAGACATAACTGAAAAATGACTGAACAAATTTAATTTTAAAAAATAATACTAATAGTCCCCAATTTTATCATAGCACTTTATATCTTTTCCAAAACACTTAATAAAATGGCATATTAGAGAGGAAAAGAATTCTAGACAAGGAATTAAAGGGCCCAGAATCCAAAAGTCAATTGGGGTATTTTCTAGCTTATTTTCCCCCTAGAATATCACTCAATCTCTCTGATTTGTTAGTTTTTTTTTTTTTAATGCTCCTTTGAGAGTATGTTTTCCAGCACCTAGTATAATGCCTAACTGCATATAGTAGATACTTAATAAATGCCTGTTGGATTGGCTTGAACTCAACTCCAATAATAATGACATGAGTATATTTGAGTAAATACCATTCCCATTTCACAGATGGGAAAACTAAGACCCAGAGGAATAGTCATATTACAAGTTAGTGGCAGAGTGGGGACTATATTTCCAGTTCTCCAAAGCCTCAGAAAAAACTCTGTGCAAATGACAGGGAAATCATTCTTTTAGAGCCACTGAGTATCATCAATCATTATAGGATCTCAGAGCTAGAAAGAACCTTAGAGATCATTCTAGTCCGATCTATATTTCACTAACTATGGGAATTGTTCAGTAAGTAGAAAACATAAGCTGATGGTTTCCTCCTCTTCTGCCTTTATGGAAGCTCAAATAGCCCCCTAAGACAAGTCCCAGTCTGGGGGAAGGAGTTTGAGAGAGGGTGGAAAGCGGAGGAGGGGGCGTGGAAGAACAGGGAGGTGGCAGTGATTGAAAAGAAAAGAAGGAAATTATCCCAATTCTCGCACTGCTGGAAAATGGCAAAGTTATTGCTGCACAAAGACCCTCTCGAATGGCCTGCCTTCCAAAATTTCTACTGCACTCTCTGCAGTTACTTGTGTATGGCAGAAGCAGCATCTTTGTATTATATGAACAGTCTGCTTCATAATCAAATACCATCTGTCGCTACATCTGAACTTGTTTTCAACATCTGTGCGTTCTGGTCTTAACAAAGCTTTAAAAACTAATTCAAAAACTTTCACAGATCACTGCCTAAATACGTACATTGACCATCTTTCCACGTTGGTTCAAAATGCTTCTTCTATAGGTGCCTCCCCCTGCCTGGGAAGAGTGAAGAGGTATACACTTCACGGCTTTATTAAGCTTATTTCCTAATGGCCTTGGGTAGCCAACTGCAAGAGAGGGACACTTGCTTATGCACCGAGAGGACCCATCATATTCTTTCTTGTTGCCAACACAGTCCCTTTCTGCCAATGAGAAACCTGTAAGTTGATCAGCTACCATACCCCAATTACTCAAAATGACACTACCGATAAAACAGCAACCAAGGGGAGAATCAACTGGATGGCTTCTACGCGGCTAAAGTGTGTTTGAACAAATGGTGAAGTAAAATCCTGAGAGCCCTCGGGAGGATAAGGGCGCTGTTACTTTGCACATGCTTCAAAAATGTGAAGTACATCTTTACAGAACTTTTGGCCAACCCACTGGCAGATGTTGACCAGTTTTGCTTGTGTATACATCAGTTGCAGAACACTAAAACAGAGATTGGAAATTTTAATTTAGTCAAGGCAGTTGGGCTAAAATGATGGCTTTTGTTGAAACCATTAACTAGAGCTGCCTAATGAAGTACAGTATTGCACTGGCAGACAGAGCCTTAACGGGAGGTTGCCGGTTCCAAGCAGGAGAGAGAGGAGGCAGCGGGCGTTCAAGTTTCTGAATACAGGCAGAAGGGCAACGGGGACCTGAGGAAGCTTGAGCAGATTAGCCAGAAGAGGGGAAAGAGTCTGGGGAGGGTGTGATGGAGGGTATTAGAACATAGCACAGATCCTGGAGGACGGAGGAAGCTTAACCTTTGAGAATGTGAGTGTGTCCACACGGGTTGCTGTGAGCACAGGGTTTATTTTGGAAACATTTTCTTTTAAAGTTACAGCTGTATATTTCCAATAACTTGTCAGAAAGGGTGTGTTGGACTGAACAGGTGTTACCCCTCTTTGAAGGTTATTAGGTTCAGGACACAAAGAATGAATGTAACTTCTACAGCATGGAAATTCCTCATCTGATCAAATGGCACTTTGCGCTCCTCTAGTGCATTTATATGCAATTTTGTGTTCAAATTATTTATATACAGGGTACACCTCCCCTACGAGATGATAAGTTCCTTGAGGACAAAGATGGGGTCTTATTTATTTCCTAAGCCATAACTAGGACAGAGCAAATGAAACTCTGCCCAGAAGCACCAACATTCAGAGGGTGCAAAAATCTAAAACAAAAACTACTTCAGCATTGTGGAAGTCAACATGATAACCAATTCCCCCTAGTACTCAAAGGAATTTATCTTAATTGCTTCTTGTATCATGAATTACAAAGTAGATCTGGGGGCACATTTTGAACTATTTGTCCTGAGTTTTTAAATTGCTAGTAAAGTTCTGTTTATCTTTGTATCTCCCCATTGCATAAAGGGACCCTTAATAACTATTGAATGAATAAGGGATCAAGGAAAAGAAGGAGGTAAGAAGACCACAATCCTAAAATAAATTTCTCTATAGAAATAAAATTGCCTTTATTTGGCTATTGAATTTCAAGTAACTTTCAAAGGCAACCTACCTGTTCCTATTTTATTTAGGGTTGGTTTGTGGTAAAGCAAAAAGTAATTTAAATGTTGATGATAGATTTTAACAGGATTACTTCCTGTTATTAATGTTAATCCTGTTAATGAATAATAATTGAGAGAACTTGAAACAATCTGGTGATTTTGGAGATGTTTTCCTTCTACTGCCTCCATCTTTTCTTTGCTCCTCTCCCCATTTGTCTTTTTTTCTTTGTTTATTTGCTTAAAATATTGTGCCATTTAATAATGGGGTATCCATTGAATGATTGTAGCAATACCATCAATATGATCATTTTCCAGATAATTATTATTGCAGCTTGCTTTGGAGTCATTTTCGAATTTTTGCTTTTCTTCATCCCTCATATCCAATTATTTGCCAAAATCTGTCCATTTTGTATCAATTCCCATACATAGATCTTTCTTATCTAATCTTTACAAAGTCTCACCATCTGAGTTCAGACTCTCATCAACTTTCATTTCACCTATTTAAGTACCCTCCTAATAAGCCTATCTATCTCAAATCTCCTCCAGATCCAATGTACACTTCATATGTTGAAACAACAATTTTCCCAAGACACAGGTCTGGACACATCATTCCCCTGCCCTCCAAACTCTAGTAGCTCTTAATTAATGGCTCTAGGATTAAAAAGAAAAAAAAAATGTTACACCCTGTCATTTCAGGCCCTCCCAAAATTATAATCTAGCTTGAATCTAGAGGCACATAATTCCCTTTTCACATACTCTATGCTTCAACCAACAAGCTGCACCTTGAACACAGGTTACCATTTCCTGGTTCCCTTGTCTCCCTTTTCATCTCCACTTGTCAGACCATTTCTCTTCTTCCCACATTCAGTTCAAATGGCATTTCCTCCATTAAGCATTCCTTAATTCTCCTACCTAAAAATGTTCTATACTGCCTCAAATTTTCTTAGAGCATTTTATCTAGAACTCACCTTATCTGCATTCAACTTAGACCCCTCTAGTAAGTAGGTTTTTATCTTTTTGGTCTCAGAGCCCCTTTACTTTCTTAAAAATTACTTAAGACCTTTCCCCAAAAGAGCTTTCATCTGTATAAACTATATTTATCTATTATTTACCAAATTAGAAATTTGAATGTTTTGGTATCATAAAGATAGGTTTTATCTCACCAACCCCTTGAAAGGGTCTCAAGGACCCCCAAGAATACCCAAACCACTTTTTAAGAATGGCTACTCTGCAGAAGAACCTAAGAGCAGGGACGATGTCATTTTTATCCTTATATCTCAAACATCTAATATGTCATGGATGCTTACTAAATGTTTCCTATTCGTAAACATACAAATAAATATTGAATGGAAAATAATGGTCCTATCACTATTTATTATATTTATGAATAAAAGCATTACCTGTGTATCATATGGAAACCCTCTTGATAGAAAGGGTTCAGGTATAATATGGGAAACTTACCACTTTTATATCTTGTTGCCCAGATCATTTTGGAACTTCACTGTCTCCCTTCCTCACTCTCTGTTTCTCTGTCTGTCTGTCTGTATGTCTCTCTGTCTCTCTCTCTCTCTCTCTCTCTCTCACACACACACGCACACATACACACATGTATATATAGACAAACATATACAAACTTTATAGAGCTTCACCACCATATGTCTATAAAAGCAAATGGGCTTATAAGACTAGAAACATGAATATGTTTATATTATGGGAAAGAAGCTAAATTGTTTCAGAAGTGTTACAGAATTCCAAAATATCAGAGCTGTAAGAGATATCCAAGGCCATCTAAGCCAGTGATATTAAATTCAAGTAAATAAACGTCTGGCATATTACATATTGATTTAGAAAAACACATATTAACATTTTCTATGCTCTGTTGTATTTCTACTTATTGTGTTAAATATTTTGCACTTATATTTTGATCTGGTTTGGCTTGCATGATACCTTAGACCAATTAGTCCAATTATACCTGAACAAGAATCCCCTCTTCAATAAGTAATTGTTTGAACCTTGCTAGGTCTCCAGGAGAAAAGGAATCCATTGCTTACCAATGCATTTCATTCCACTTTTGCATAGCTCTAATGATTGGGAAATTTGTCATTGTCACCAACTGGAATCTTCTCTGAAATTTCTACCCATTGCTCATAGTTCTCCAATCTATAAACAAATAGAACAAGTCTAATTCTCCCACATAGTCCTTAAGATAAATACTTAATACTATTTATGACTATTAGGTCTTCTTTTCTCCAAGAAATGAACCTTTATATGGTCTATATATATATATATGGTCTATTCTTCTTACCATGTCACTCCTCTGGATGCAACACCAGTTTGTCAATACTTTTCCTGTTTGTCCTATCTAGAATCGAGCAAAGTACTTAAAATGTAGTCTGATTAAGGTAAAATATACCAAGACAATCATGTCCTTTCTTGTGGACACTAAGCTTAATATCAGTATAGCAACATGGCAGCCATGTCACACTAATGACCCACGTTAAGCTTTTTGGGTCTTGCTGGATCATGGCTGTCTAGCATGCCTTCCCTATTTTATAGTTATGCAATTGATTCTTCTTAATCCACCTGCAAAACATTCCATTTATTCCTGTTCAATTTCATTTTTAAAAAATTTGTCTCTTCATCACATTGACATCTTTATAGATCCTAATTCTATCAACCAACAAGTTCCTCTCCATCATCTTTGTGTCACCTATGAATTTAATACATTGACATTCATAAGAAAGAATCTTATTCAGCAAACATTTGACTTACTTGTCTTGAGAGTAACTGCCAAAGGCAACTAATAGATCATATATTCGTTTATAAAATCTTATGAAGAAAGCTAATAGATTATTTTGAACACTATCATCTCATAAGATAGAAAGAGGTAGTGGAGGGTAAATCAGGTTAAAACAAACAGCAATTGATCCAGCTAAGCAAAGTCATCCTAATGATTCTTAAAGAATTACAACAAATAGAAGAGAAATGGGGAAGATCTCTACAAATTATTTGATTGTTAAACTGTTTCCATAGTCCAGGATAGTAGAACTATCATTCCTGTAACTTAACATCACAGGATCAAATATGTTCATAGAAATGCCACTGAGGAGAACAAACATGAGAAATACAAACGGATTAAATTAAATTTGCTTCATGAGTGGCTTTAAAATAACAGGAGAAGTCCAAGAAAGTCCTCTGTACATAATATTAAGTCTGAGGGATAAACTTATGAGAGCTCATGGCCAAGAGTCACACAGGATGCAGAGGTTTGGATAGATTGTGATTCACATCATTGGAGGAAAATTTTTAACTAATGAGATTAGATATACATCTGACTATCTTCATGTAAGTTCAAAAGAACAAAAAAAGAACATAAAAGCAGATCTCTGGGCTACTTCACTAGAGACTCCCTTCTAGTCTCTTTTAGTCTAAGTTATACTCTTTAATTCCAATCAATCAGCCAGTTTTGAATCCACAAAATCCTAATATCATGTTGCTTTTATCTTTTCACCTTGTTTACCATATAAAAGATTTTGTCGATTGCTGGTTGGAAATCTAGGCATAACATGCCTAAAACATTCACTTCACCTGGAAGTTTAGTAATCTTATTCAAAAAAGAAAATGAGTTTATTCTGACATAATCTGTTTTTTAAGTGCCCATTTTGTTGTTGTTAAGTCATTCTATCATGTCTGTCCCTTTGTGACCCATTTTGGCATTTTCTTTGCAAAGATATGAGTGATTGGCCATTTCCTTCTCTAGTTCATTTTATGAGTGAGAAAAAAAACAAAAAACAAAAACAAACAAACAAACAAAAACTGAGATAAACAGAGTTAAATCCTTGCCTAGGGTCACACAACTAGTAAGTGTCTGAGGCCAGACTTGAATTTATGAAGATGAGTCTTCTAGCTGCCCTTATGAACCAATGTTGGCTCTTAAAGATCACTGCTTTCGGGGCATATGATTATGCAGTGGATAGAGCACCAGCCCTGAAGTCAGGAGGACCTGAGTTCAAATTTGACCTCAGACATAGAACCCATCCTATCTGTGTGACCCTGGGCAAGTCACATAACCCCAATTGCCTCAGTCCAAAAAACAAAAAGATCACTGCTTTCACTTCTAATGTGGATTCAATAAGCATCTATTCAATGGTAGATTTTACTGAAAACATTCAGAAGACTTGATCCCTATTGGTGCACATTCTATCAGGAAAAAAAATTAAGTCAATAATAGTTCACATTTACATAAAAATTTAAATTTTCCCCAAAAAACCCTTTTCATTTCCTACAATCCTGCTAAGTAACAAATACAATTATTCTTATCCTCACAAGATCATAAAAAGCAATTGAAATGCCTTGTGCAGAGATCATAGAATCCACCGGTGAAATCTTAAAAGGGATCTTAGAGATCATTTAGCTCAATCTCCTTGTTTTACTAATAGGAAAATGGATATCCTGAGAGGTTAAATGTACCCAAGGTCACACAGGCAGTCAGTAGCAGAATCATAATTTGAATTCAGGTTTTAAGACTACAAGTTGAGTATTATAGGTTCAGCATTCTTTCTACTGCACCACAATGGAAGGCAGCTAAAAATCAGGATTTTAACCTCTAATCTAGTGTTCTTCCCTCCATGCTGCATTAACAACAGTAACTAGGATTTATATAGTGTCTTAAAATTTACACTTAACAGATATTACTTCATCTTAACAGTAACAATACAATAAATGTGTTATCCTTAAAATGATTTTCCAGATGAACTGAGGCAGATAGAAGTTAAGTGACTTGTCCAGGATCATACAACTAATTATCTCTGAGTTCTTCAAGTCTATCTGAGTTCAAATCTAGCACTCTTTCTACTGTGCCAACTAACTGCCTCAAACACCATTAAACAAAAGCTAATTTTGTAAACAAATGGTAGAATTAGTTATTAAAATTGTTGTCCGATTGAATTCAGCTAGTGGTGTAGGTATTTTTAAAGATGATTTGCATGTGTCTGTAGATGCAGTCAAAGTAAAAGAAATCACCTAGTATTTCCAAGTGGTTTTTAGGACAGTATCGGTTGGTCGTTTGGTCTAATTTTATTGCAGGAACAAAATGAGGTTTCATCTGCCTGAAATCTCCTCCTTTCTCTTTCCCTGTCCATCAACTTTCTGGTTTTAGATGTTGAAAGCTTCTTGTTCTAAGAGAATATGAATCTAAAGGAATGCCCGCAGCTAGATAACCCTCAGCCATTCACACTAGTGAAGCCCCAGAGGCACAAATAATCCAAGTAAATCTAAAATATACATTTCATTTCTATTTAACCAAAGAATACATTATATGAGTTTGTTCATGTTATTGTTTCTAACATGAAACCTTTCCTTATCCCCTTAGTCATTGAGGTAGAGTGGGGAAAGGAGAGAACGAACAAGAACTCATTAAGCACCTATTGCAAGTTAGGCATTGTGCTGAGAACTCCAAAAATATCATCTCACTTGATCTTCACCATCCTTACAATAATCAATTTATAAACATTTATTAAGTGCCTATTATGTGCTATATACTGTGGAGATAAAAAGAGATAAGACATTCCCTGCCCTCAAGGATCTAATGGACAATCTAAAAGATAATCCTAAAGGAGGGATTTTTTTTAACCTATATTTACAACTAACCCATTGACAGGTTAAGTGACTTGCTCAGGCTCATCTGAGGTTGCATTTAACTTAGACTCCATCTCCAGCATTCTATCCACTTTGTTACCTAGCTACCATTAGTTTGTTTTCCTTCTTGAAACTACCTTACGTTGCATTATATATATTTTGTATTTAAATGAATATATGCTATATGCCCATAATAGAATATATGCTCCCTGAGGGCAGGAGTTGCTTGGTTTTGTCAATTCATCCCTAACATATAACAAAGGTGAATCAAGTTGGATTTATTACCTTCTTTTTCTCTAAGAGATTTAACTTTTATAGTTATGTTTATATTATTATTAAAATAAATTCAAATTTCCCTGGTACGTGCTGACAAATAGAGAGTAAAGCAAAGGGGTAGTTAGTCTTGGATTAAATATGTGCCATGATAATTCAGAATATGGTTGCCCTTTTATTTAACAATAATTCAGTAACAGAATTGCATATTGTTTTTTTGTTTGTCCTTAATATTTATATTTGTCTTTTTTTGAGAGAAGGTTTATAGAAATGAAAACTAAAAGAAGATTTACTTTTTTATTTATTAATTTATTTAAACTGAAAGAGGTTTGACTTTTATTTATTAACTTATTTATTAATTAATTAATTTATTTTATTAATTACTTTTTTATTTATTAAGTAGAGGCAGAAGAAACTATTGGGAACATCAAATCAATGGGGGCAGGAAAATGGGGCAAAGGGAAGAAATATTAAGATACTATTACCATTCATTATAGAACATGCTTCCAAGACATTTTCCCCTCAAAGAACAAGTGCATTAGCAAACAACGTTACTATTAAAGGTTTGTTAGCATTTCTATAAGAAATTCTTTATTTATGCCCAGGGTGTGGTAGAGCATATCAATTTCCAATCACAATAGTCTCTAGAACTGTATATACATTGTGGGTATATATGTCATTTTCTCTTCTCTGCCACTGTAAAAGTCCAGTGCTTGGTGTACACTTAACAAATGACTGCTTACTTAACTTGATGTTATAATGACCAAGTTTAAAATCAGGGAAGTTGCTGAACTTTTTGTTGAGCAGGAGAGACTGGCAAAAGCCTGGCAGAGCAAAATAGAAAGCAGGATCAGGGAGGAGTCAAGCAAGGTCTAAATTTGAGTCTCACCTAAAGATATTTGCTAGTTCTATGACTCTGGATTTTTTTTTATTTTAACTTTTCTTAGTTTCCACTTCCTCATGTATAAAATGGGCATAATTTTTGTTGTTGTCATTAGAATTTATTCCAACTTGTTGTGAAAATTGAATAACAATATTAGTTAATTTTTTGAAATTGTTTAAGGTTTACAAAGAATTTAATCTATTAATTCATATTATCCTCATGTCTACCTTGGAAAGTACCAAAAGTGTCATTACTATCCACATTAAAGTTGAGGAATACACGGACACAGGTAGTTCCAAGTGATATTCTCAGGTCCACAGAAATCTAAAGAAAGAATACAACTAGGGACTTTTTTCTTCCAAGTAAAGTTCTTAGTCATTGTGCTAACTAGTTTCTAATACCTATCTTCAAAAAAGTGTTTCTAAATCATATGGGAAGAGAGCCACTAACAATCTATAAATATCATTTACAGACCTCAAAAAGCAATATATATAAATGTGAGCTATTACTTTTGTTGTGTTTCTTGGATAGAAGGAGAAGAAAAGGACAATAATTTCTACAGCTGTGGTGTGGTAGTTCTCTTATTAAGTAATTACTGTCTGTCTTTGTCTGTCTCTGTCTCTGTCTCTGTCTCTCTGTCTCTGTTTCTCTCCCTCTGTCTCTGCTCTCTCTGTCTCTCACTTTCTGTGTCTCTTTCGGTCTCTGTCTCTGTATCTCTTTTTCTCTCTCTCTTTCCCTTTCCCTTCCCCCTCTCTGTCTTTGTCTCTCTGTTTCTGTTTCTCTCTCTTCCCCTCCTAATGTCTTTATCATGTTTTCTTCTCTCAACTAAATTCAAAAAAATCACAATTCAAATACAAACCCTAAAAATAGGTTTTGTTCTGACTTTCCTCTTTATTATGAGGACTGAATGAAAACTAATATATTCTATTGGTACTGTTTGTGGAAAAAATATCCATATTCTGTCCCTAGATATTGATGCTCTTACATCTTTTCAAGTATGACATAACTATTGCTATACCTGCTTTATCTCTTAAAGGGCAAAAACTGTAACTAAACGGTGCAACCTTCTTTATCTAGGGCCTGTTACCAGCCTTCTCCAGTCAATAAGTATTTATTAAACACCTACTATGTATCAGGAACTGAGCTAGGCCCTGGAAATAGAATAATAAAATGATATTGTCCCTGAATTCAAGAGGGTTATATTTTAATAGAAAAAATATGAATATGTTTAAGTTATATAAAATATAGGCAACTAGACACAGGCAAGATACTCTTTGTGGGGGAAAGACTGAAGCAAGAAGGGGACTGGGAAAGGTTTCTTGCAGAAGGTGACTCTTGAACAGAGTCTTGAAGGAAAACAAGGATCCCACAAAGTGAAAGAAGAGAGAACATGGGGGACAGTCAGTTTAAAGGTCAGGGATGGGGAGAATGGAATGATACGTGAGAGGAAAATCATGAAGGCTAGCTTTATCAACTGTAGATATAATGAAAAAAAAATTAAACATAATAAAAATGGAAAGATAGGATGGGGTCAAGTTGCAAAAAGTTTTCATTGCTAAACCAAGGAGCTCATATTTTATTCTAGAGCTAATAGAAAGCCACTGGATTATATTGAGTTGGGAGGGCAGGTGACATAGTTATTCCTACACTTTAGGAAAATCAGTTTGGCAGCTCTAAGTATGATGAATTGGGATGCAGGTAGAGTTAAAGCAAGACATCAAATAGGAGGTTATAGCCATGGTCTAGAATAGAGTTTATGAGGACCTAAACTAGAGTTGTGATTATGAGTAGATAGAAGACAATGAATGAGACAGATGCTATAGAGATGGAAATGGCCAAGTTTAGGTAGTAATTGTTTGAGGCCAGTTTTGAACTCAGGCCTTCCTGACTCCAGGTTTAACACTATCCACTAAGCCACATAGCTGCCTAATAATGCACAGTGATAAACGGAATGGTAGGGAATTGTGATCGCTTATGTTTTATGTGTTCACCAAAGTCACTGGACCTGAAGCTGTGTCCTAAACCAAGATTATTATATATTTATACACATATGTGTGCATATATATCTATTTATATATATACAGGCATATATGGAGAGAGAGAGAGAAAGAGAGAGAGAGAGAGAGGGAGAGAGAGAGAGAGAGAAAAAGTTAAACTGTTTTTAAACTGTTTTGCTTAGCATTATTATAATTACTTTATATATTTGTATTTTGGTTCTTCTTTCTTTCTATCTATAGATACTGGAAATTTCTATATTCTTGATCTTAGCAGTGGACCACTTGTGGACAATAACAAAATCAAGAGAGTGACCATCATAACTAAAGTAAGCAATAGAGTAAGTCATGGGAGTTGGTTAGAGTAAGGAACTGGGAGATTAGAATGTTTGAAGGTCTATACTTGAGTATACCCAGAACTACTTTTGGGAGCTGAAATGACCAATTAATTTAGTCTACCATTTCACCATATAATCAAACAACTGGTATATATTAAATTGACTGAGTAGAATGATTAGCTTGACCTTATTTAGAAAAAAACTTTTTTAGATAAGATAAAAAAAGCTTTTTTGGGGGAAGATGAAAAGAAGTTCCTATATCTCTTTCCCTGATCAAAAAAAAGGTTCATTAAAACATATGAGAATTTGGACAATAGTTGGAGCCCAATCATGTTCTTGCAATAAAAGCATTTTTCAGTCTAAGAGCCAAGCAATTCAGGGAATTGGAACCAAAATAGGTACTCATTTACCTATGTTTGTCAGGAAAATTTTTTTTGATATACGAATATAATAAAATATTATTATGCCATTCAAAGTAAAGAAAGCAATATACACAGCAACCATAATAATGCAAATGAAATCAATTCTTAAAAGCAATTGGACTCTAATAAAATATAATTAATACTCATAATCCTGGAGACCTGATAAGGAAACACATCTACCTTACTAGAAAGGGGAAGTCACAATAGAGATACAGGATGGGGTAATAAACACTTTCAGAGTTTGCCACGTTTTTGTTTTAATGTTTTGAATGTTAAAAATGGTTCATAGAGGGGTAGAAAGGAAAGGAAAAATAGCAGTTGTGTAAAAACTAAAGGCAACAACTGTTCTAAGTGCTACAGATACAAAGAAAAGATAAAAATAACCCCTGCTCTCTAGAAGCTTGCCAGCTAAAGAAGGAGATAATAAGCACATAAATAAAGATCAACAAGATTCATACAGAGTAGATACAAAGTAAACTTAGAGCATACAACTTTTTTTAAAAGATAGTTATAGAAGTTATAGAAGACTTTGGCAATGACAAGAACTGGATTTGGGAATCAAGTATAGCTCTGTAGCACCAGTATCTCACCTAAAACAGCAGCTGGGTAGATATGATACCAAAGTATGTTGGCCCTAGGATGGCTACACCAAAAAGCTGACTCTCCAGAATGTTCTGCTGAAAAAGGGATGAGGATGAGGCACCAGAGGAAAAACTAGCCCTGACTGACACTATATGCCACAGCATCTGGAGCCTTACTCAGGAGATCTCCTATGCCCAAGCTAACCTAGCTTCCCTTTGCTGAGCTAGCAGAACCTGATGGATGAGGTCATTTTTGACCATGACTAAAAATAGGTAATGACAATTGAAACCAGGAGGGACTAACAGACTGACATTTCTGAACAAGGAATCTGGGGGATACATTAAAACCTGGATATAGTAAGGGTGGGAAGCAAAGTGCCATGAAAAAAAATCACATCTTCTCTATATGAGAGAAAAAATATATAAATACATATCTGTACATATATATATATGTGTGTGTGTGTATGTATGTATGTATATATATATATATAAAACCTCAGTTCTCTACCCCCTGCCATCTTCTGCTATCTTCAGTCACCTCTGAGAAGTCCCTCAACTCTAGAAAGTTTTTCTTAGATTCTAGCATCTAGGTGAGAAAGGATTCTGTGGAATTTCCTACTGTGTGGGCTTTCCACTTAATGATAAAGGGAACCACAGGGATATCTAGAATACGAAAGACTTTGCCCCAGAAACTCTGCTTCCATCACAAAAATGTACCTGGGCTCACTAGAGTCTCCATGAAGACCCAGAGTCTTAATTTCATGGGTGATCCAGGACATCTAAACAAAAGAGGAGAAACCTTACAGTAATGCAATTAGATTGCAAACCCATTAGGGAAGGGACTAAAGATAGGTGAAAACCCTTGCATTAAGAAGACCTGAATATAAATCTGATCTTTTATTTACTTCATTACCCTGAACAATACACTATCAGGCTCAGTTTCCTTACTGTAAAATTTGCATAATTATAGCACCTACTTCACTGGGTTGCTATGAAGGTCAAATGGAATCATGTAAAGCATGATGAAACCTTAAAAGCTATATAAATGCCAACTCTCATTATTATTTACTCTATTTTCCCATAGCAATTGGCACAGAGATATTCAGTGACTTCATGATGTGAATTCAGTTCAGTGAATTATGATGACAATGATGATGTAACAAAAACAAGAACAGATGATCCTAGTAGATAATGTTGGTGCAAGTGCCTTTGGTTTTTGAAGAATACAAGCATGGTTTTAAATATAATTACAGAATTGGACATTGATTCAAATCTCAGAATTATAAACATGGAAGGTCCATTACAGATCAGTTATCTTGTATATAACTAGCATGAATCCCTTCTACCAAAACCCCAATAAATTGTTGTCCAGTCTCTGTTTTCACATCTACAATAATGGGGAACTCATTACCTAATGAAGAAATCAATCCATGTGAACTCAGATCTAATTATTAGAAAGTTCTTCATGACATTGAACCATGATAGCAAAATATCATTTTCTCTTCCACCCATTGGTTCTGTATTATGAGGCTAAGTTGAATAAAACTAATTCCTCTTTTATCTAAAAGCTTTTCAAATATTTGAAGGCTAAGCACCCGCAATTACTTCAATCACTCCTCAGATCATATTGGCTTAAGTTCCTTCACCACTATCTTCAATACAGAAGAATTTAGTTACTCTGGTATCGATTTGGAGGAGAGCAAGAGGGAATACTCATCTTATGAGTAAAAGATGTATCATACTAAGCCATGAGAGCTCTTTGAGTGATTCATATGTTCATCATCAGGGTCTCAGTAGACATCCCTGGAGTGATTCTGAAACCAGGTCAAAATACTGTCACTCCCCATCTTTAAGCAGAATGCATAATATTTTATTGTTAGCACTTTGTCCCCTCTACCTAAAGGTACCTCAGCTCAGGAATTTTTTTTTTCTTTTCTATCACAGAGAAAATTCTTATGGGATAATGGCTTCATAGTCTGCATTAGATATTCATGGGGCAAATCACCTAACCTCTCTGTGCCATTTTTTCTCATCTGTAAAATGGAAGGGAGAATGAAATACATGTCCTCTAAGGTTCCTTTTCTATCTTTAAATCTAATATATATATATATATATTTAAATCTAATATATTATATATATATATATATATATATATATATATAATTTCCCTACTCCAGAGAGCCAGAGAGCAATGGAATCTGCCACCCAGGATGCTTTGGGGACAGAATCCCAAGTCTTCATTGTCTGAGCTTCCCACCAAAGATGCTCTGTAACCAGACTCAGCTGGAGCAGCTGCTGTTGGATTAAAATGCATTCAATTACAAAGCTTTCTCCTGAAGTCATGTTAGGCCAAACCTTCTCTGAATTCTCTCATTATTGTCTAGGCTTGAATAGTAAAATTGAAAGCATGTTCTTAGGAGTTGTGCATTTACAAATAATATAAGGTATAGAATTTTTCTTTTCTCTCTCTCCTTTTACCAAGGATTAGAAGATTTAGGGAAAATCTATGGAAAGATATTTCTTTTTTGACATGGTCGTGCCTTGCCTTGTCCAATGGACATGAACCTTGAGAACATGTGTAAGTTATATACTTGTAAATAAAATCCTGTTTTCCCAATAAGTTGTAGGATAATTTATGATATTCTTAAGTTTTTTGATCAGATAGCAAATAATCTGTAAACAAATATGTGACTATTTAAAAGATCCCTGTACTAAATGCTTCTGTAAAATGAAGACTCCTCTTGTAATGCGGTAATAAGCTATGATTTAGCTGGTTTATAGATTAGGATGTCCTTGTATCAGGTTTTCTTAAAGCAAAGAACATTTAGATTTATTTTCTTGGTGAAGATTAGCAATTATAATGTAAGCCCTATAAGGAAAGTCAATAAACTCAACAACCTTTTATTAAGCATCTACTACATTGTCAGGCATTTTATTAAAAACTGAGCATACAAAGAAAAGCAAAAGACTCTGCTCTATAAGAATCTTGAGAGGCCTAATGAGGAGAGATGTATGAACAACTACACAAAAACAAGATATGCACAGATAAATTGGAAATAATTTCAAAGGAGATGCCAGATTACAGTAAAATCAAAAAAAGACTTCTTGCAGAATGTGAGATATTAGCTAAGACTTGAAGAAAGCCAAATATTGGAGACAAGGAGGAAGAAAATTCCAGGCATAAGGGAAAGCCCGTGAAAATTCTCGAGTCAGAAAAAGGAGGTCTTGTATCATGAATAGCAAGGAGACCCAGTGTCACTGTATTTCAGAGTATGTGGAAGGGAAAAAGGTGTAAGAAGCCTGAGGGGAAAAAATAGAAAGAGGTCAGGTAATGAAGAAACTTAAAAGCCAAACAATAGAATTGAAAATAAATAGGAAGCCAATGGAATTTATTGAAAGGGGGGGATGACATAGTCAGATCTGTACTTCAGGAAGGTCATTTTGAGAGCTGAATAATAATGGACTGGAGTGGGAGAGATTTGAGTCAAGGAGACCGATTAGAGAAATCAAATTTTACTTGTTTTCAACTCACCATCGTCTCCTTGTCCATTTCCCTCCTACAATTTTGAGCATATTTCAGCGTGTTCAGCTCCACTCCAGCCCATAGATTTAGAGTTAAAAGAACCTCAGCAGTCATCTAATTTAACTCTGACATTTGATGATGAAGAAAATGAGCCCAGAAGGTGAATTACTTGCAGAATTCAAACCCTGATCCTCTGTCTCCAAATGTAACTCCCTTTCCACTATACAATGCAAGTCAACACAATATGAATGTTAATTTCTGTTATTGTCCCTACTTTACTCTATCACCTCATCTCTGTTGGCTCAAGACTTATTTGAAAATTGAGAAATTGTGCCACTGATGCTTTTGCAATGGGATTTGCCCTCCTGCATGCTGTCATCAATGAGGTAGAGGTTCTTCATCACCTGAGATTTCAAAGATTTCCTCACTTGAACAAACTTCCCTAGAGAGCAAAGATGGGGGAGGGGGATTCTGAGTTTTAATACATTCTAATAATCCTGGACCTATCATAAAATGCAACTGAAACTCTAAAGATATGCCATCTGGACTGAGGAAATATGTCAGCTCTCAGTTTCTGCACAGCAGAAGAGATTTCCCTCTCGTATATGGTAGTGCTCAGTCCATCCCCCTCTCCTTGCTGCATCCTATCTCCTCCCTCTCCCAGTCCCCAGCCTTCTGGCCTCCCCCACCTTTTCAACAGCCTAGTCATCTGAGAAGCCTTCCCTGTCTTTAATTTTTCATAGCATTCTCAAGACCTATCACATATTTGTTTTGATTTATTCAATACCAATCCCTTCTTTGACTTTGGGGAGGGCTATCACCTTCCTTTCCTACTTCTGGAGAATCTGCCAAATCAGCAATTCCCAATTTTGTCATAATCATAGAAAGAACAAGCAGACAAGAGAGCTAGAAAAGGCCTTAGTGATGCAGGTACTTAAAAAACATCACATCCCTCCCAAGGGTCTCTGGGTTGCCTCCTTTTTCTGACTGAATGGAGATCTACCAGTATGAATTGAGAATTCTACAATATTCCTTCCCTGATAAGAGAAAACTGTTTTTCTCCCATTTGTTCCCTGAAGGAAGAGGCATTTGAATTTGTAAGATGTCAGTTAACTGTGGCAAATGTTTCCCATAACAGACTGGAAACATGTGAGCTTTTGGAGGATTAGAAAATAGACCGTCTCTGCTTCTCTGCCAGGGCTTGGAATCCTGTTGGGTCATTGTAAACAGTTAGCATTTAGCTGCCACCTCCGGTGTTAGAAAAAGGAGGAGAAATTGAAGTTTACTGAGGAGTGAACTGTCTACAGAGGCAATAATTCAGAAATAGAAAGACAGACAGAAAGACAAATACAAATAACAGCTAGGTGCAGATCCTGTCTCTGCATCTCCCTTTCAATGTGACCTTAGCCAAATGGATTCCCTTCTGTGGACCTCAGTTTTTGTTTTTTTTTTATCTATAAAAAGAAGATTTTGGCCAAAATGACCTCCAAGTTCCCTTCTAGGTCTAAAGATATGTTCTAATTAAGTTTTTCCAAAAGCTCTCTGATTGAACTATAAGAGAAATTCACCTCAACTGTCAATAATACGTACAATCAACACATGTTTGTTGAGTAGCTACCAAACTCAGTGTTGTGGGGAAATCAAAGTGTAAAAAAGAATGTCTAACTCTCCATATGTGTAGTTATGAATAAAAAGATGGATTATCATGATAAGTCCCTTCATATATCCATGAGTCTGTGACAATTACCAACAATATTCAGAACCCAGGCTTTGGTGCTTCTTATTATGAGCTTATGGTTATCTGGAAATTTTTGCTCAAGGAAAGCCCCCTGACTCATTAAATACATCTTGTATCTTTTTTTCCACTTTTTTATTATAGCTTTTTATTGACAGAACATATGCATGGGTAATTTTTCAACATTGTTTCTTGCAATCACTTCTGTTCCAACTTTTCCCTTTCTTCCCTCTTCCCTAGATGGCAGGCAGTCTCATACATGTTAAACATGTTAAAGTATATCCTAGATACAATATATGTGTACACGTGCATACAGTTCTCTTGTTGCACAAGAAAAATCAGATTTAGAAAGTAAAAATAACCTGGGAAGAAAAACAAAAATGCAAGTAGTCCACATTTATTTCTCAGTGTTCCTTCTCTGGGTGTAGCTGATTCTGTCCATCATTGATCAATTGGAACTGAATTGGATCTTCTCATTGTCGAAGATACCCACTTCCATCAAAATTACATCTTGTATCTTTTCTGCTGTTGCCTGTCCATGTCATACCCTGTTTAAGGTTCATTTTTTAAAATGAAGCTTTTTATAGAAACACCTTTGAACTTTATTTCTACTTTTCTTGTTTGTAGTTACCTGCTTCTTTTCAGTAGCTGATAACAAATAATATGATATAATATTAGGATTATTTCATTAAAAGGCTTAGAAAAACAGGATTCTAAGATGAGCTTCACCTTTTAGTCTTTAGTAGATGATTTTCATGAATTGTGGAATAAAAGAAAAATACATCATTCCAAGGCCAACTTTCTGGTACCAAACCCCTCTAAACTAATCTAAGCAGGTCCTAGTGCATCATTGGGCCCTTACTTGAATTAGAGCCTTTGCCCTTGGATAGAACTCCCTAGCTTATGTTCCACAACCTATCTGTACAGGGTGATCTCTTATCCCCTTTATGCCATAATGAGGTATTAGACTTAAGATGACAGAAGATTTCATTTGCAAAATAGAGAAAATAGCACATGACCACACTATAGGAGTTTTTTTGAAGGGTCAAATGAGATCATGTAAATTAATGTGTTTTGAAAATTATAAAGCATCATGTAAAGGCAAGGCATGAATATTATTATTCCAATCTGCCAAGGTTTATTGTGAGAATATCCATTGATATTCTGGATTTTCATTTTCCTTACTTATCAAAATACAAATGTGCTTTGAGATCTTAGGGAAAAGGTGCTGTTGGGTAGCAAATTACCATGATCTAATTAGGACTCCTTCCATAAATCTGTCATTCATCATCCATTTGGTCCTGTGCAGCAGAGCCCTCAATTTAAACTGTTCCATGAGTCTAGTCGAAGATATGTCCAGGACAGAATCCAACACAATATTCCAGTCTCCTCCCCCTAGTCCCCTGAGAATGGGCTACTCACCAATTTTGGCCACAAAAACAGTTATGTAGAAGAGAGATTCATTACGGTTTGGGCATAGATCTCAACCAGTGCCCATGCAACCCCATGACAACATTATTTAGCATTCAGATTGGATATGAGTTCTTACTGGGATGCAGAATATTCTAAAGATTAGTATTGCTAGCTCTTGAAACTAAAAAAAGAAGAAAAAAAGGGAATGGGGGAAGGGAGGAGGGCACAGAATTGAACTGACAAGTGTATCCAGCAGACCCTAAGTAAGATGAATACTTTGAGGAAGCATAAAAACCAAAACCAGAGTAAGAAAAATGTCAGTGCTAGGAAAATCAAATATAATCAACTCTTAATTATTCATGCTAATGGAGGGAATAAAGGTTTAGATAATACAAAATAGTGAAGAAGCAGAATGATGTGATAAAAAGATCTTCCTAATAATTGGAGCTATTCAAAACAGAATCGGTTGCCCCATGAGACAGCGGGCTCACTCTTATTGGAGGCTTTCAAGTAGAGGCTGGATGACACTTGTAAGGTATCTTATAGTAGGGATTCTTTTTCAGACATAAGTTGGATCACATGACTAATGCAGTTTCTTCTAATAGTGATACTGCATGGTTCTCAGTAATCATAATGGTGCTATGGAAAGAGAAAGGAATCTGGACTTGGAGTTCCAGAGCCTGAGTTTGAATCCTGACTGTCTCAGATTGCTTGAGTGACCTCTCTAAAATGAAGAGGTTGGGTTAAATAACCTCTGAAAACCTTCTGGTTCTTAATCTATAAACCCATGCAGGTGTACAATTCTATTCCAAGAGAAGATCATTAAGCAAAGTAAGGTTTTGCTTTCCTTATCTCCTGAGGAGGTAAGGATGTGCTGGAAAAATCTGACCATAATTATGTTCGCCACTGGGTCAGAGATCAGCTCCTTAGTAGTTTCATTTCACAAATCCTAACTGGAAGGAAATAGGCTAATCATATGACTAATGAAAATCTAATATTCAAAGATACTTACTGATTTACAGGGTGTTTAAAAGAGAGTAGGACTTACCCCCAGAGAGCAATAAAGTTAGTTCAGCTGATGGCCAGGAGAGTGAGAGCATTTTTTTTCCCTCTAAAAGGGAGGGAGAGAGGAAAGAAGCAGTAATTGCCAGAACCCCTGGAATCCCTACCTAGTGGTTCGGCCTCCCAGGGAGTTGAGCAGACTACTTTGTGCAGGTCATCCGTTCCTGCCCTCATTCTAACCATTAGCCAAAGCTGATATTAAGATCCCGGTGTTTATAAAGATGCAGGAGGATGAGAAGATTTGGGAGAAGGAAGGAAAAGAAGAAACAGGCCAGGAGGGTCAGAGGCAATAAGAAGTAAGAGAAACGAGATGTTGAATGAAGCTGTAAAGGGTAAATTCAGTTTCCCCTCCCGTGTGTGTTCAAATTAATGGGAGAGGTAAGTGTCCAAACACATCAAGGAGAGAACAAAATCAAACATCTTAACAGAAAGCATCACAGGAAGTAAAGTTTGCAAAAGCCTGAGCAGAGGCCTGAAACTAGACTAAGGAAGGGGGTCAAATTAATTTTTTTTCCAAAATAAAAAAGAGCTTAGAAGAGAATGGAGAAGGGGGGTGGCATCTGAGGTCAAACAGTGCATTCTAGTGTTTTATTGTTGTTATCAAAAAGATGCTCGGAAAGAAAAGGGAGAAGGAAAAAGCCCTTTTCCTTTCAAGTTTTAAGTTCCTTTTTTCTTCCTTCAAAAATGAGGTGTTTGAGAGGCTGAGCTGAGGTTCATCTCCGTCTATTTTAGGAGGCATTGCTGGTGGCATTGGACTCTAACCAGCCAGGGAGGAAAGAGGCAAGCAGTTGAGTTTGAACCTGAATTTCAGAATGACTGCAGAGTGGCAAGCTGAGAGGGGGAGAGCAGGATGAGCAGGGAAACAAAAAAGGGAGCAGGGTGCTGTTCTGAGTCCCCATCAAGGCCCTCCCCTCACCCTCCTCCCCAGTTAAGCTTAACCCAGACAGAGAAAACTTCTGCCATCTTTGCTGCTGTTCCCTTAAACCCTCTCTAATCACATGGGGAAACCATTGGACCAAAACACCTCCTGAAGAACTGCCTCAGGACTCAATGCCAACCTGAGACAGCTGCAGATGTTCAACAACGACATCAAGAACCTACTGTCCTTTTCTGCCCCCCCTCCTCCTTTGCCACCCTGGAAAGAACTGTGAAAAGACCACGAGTTGGTGGGCAGCCAACAAGAACTAAAGAACTTGCAGCTGGTAAAACCACCTGTGCCTTGTCAAATTCCAGCCAAAACAATCTCCTCCCCAGAGCCTCCTGTTAAGGAAAAGGGGAGAAAACTCTGATAATAAGTTAAGAATCAGGGGAAGGAAGGACACCAACCCCAGGTAAAGGAAAGAGGATTTTGGAAAATGGTAGATCAAAAATGTGATGAGCATGAAAAAGAAAGAGAGCAACAACTGTGTACAACCCAGCAAACCAGTCCCGGCTTAAATAGCAGTATTCCTAATTTGAATAACTTTATAGTCCAAACTCAAGCTAGGAAATTACTGGCAAATGAAGTGAGATCAGTGGAATGAGTTCAAATACAGGACCCAAAGCAGATATTTCACACGAGGTCGCCTTAGCCCTTATTAGCTGCAAAATAAACAGGTGTCCAGTGGAGATGGCCTCCTTTTCGACGGTCACATTATGAAGCAGAAGATATTTGGAAGGTTAAGGTCAGAGGATATAATGGCACAGAAAACAAATCACAAACAATGACTCAGAAGAAACCATAGTGTAAGAGACAAGGAATTCTGCCTTTTGGGATGAATCAACCCCTAACATCCCTCCCAACTATAAAATCCTTGCTACTTCTTCCTCATCACCCTTTCCCACCATCCTTTGGTCCCTTTTCCCTTTCTTAGAGATAAAATGAGTAACACAGAGGTAGCCACATTCCCTTAATGATATAGTAAGAGGATTGCTTATTAACAAAATTACTAAATGGTATCTACATTGTCTTTGGAAGACAGTAACTAAAATGTAAACTTAGAATAAGATGGGAGAATGCTCCTAAAAGGCAGCTGAGGGCCAAGGATGGACACAAGGCTGAGTGGGTCAAGATAAAAGTCATCAGGGTAGATGATGTCCTGGATGTCTTCGATGGGCCAAGAAAAGGAATTGAAAAGAGGATTGCTTTCCTATCCTATAGGATTCAAAACCGGAAAGTCTTAGATCACTATTCCAACCCCTTCACTTTAAGGTGGAAATGGAGGTGCAGAGAATTAAAGAAACATGCAAGAGATTATACAGAAAGTAGGCAAGTTGGAATCTGAACCCATATCCTCCGCATCCAATGTCCTTCCCACTATAATGCTGCTCCACAACAATGAAGGAATGTAACTGAAAAGGACATGATCAGTCTAACACTTCTGAAGACGTTGTGGGAAAAACATTGAAATCTTAACATTAGGAAATATTCACAAATCATTGGTTTAGCATCTGAAATCAAAGTCAAGAACAAACATATTACCCAGGGATTGAAAGTCAAATGACACACAATATGCATAGCCCAGGTCAGGGCAACCATAATGTCAGGAGCAAATTTCAGGGAAGAGAGAAAGACAAAAAAAAAAAAAAAAAAAAAAAATCATGGCATGGGAAATTGTTTCAGTAAAATTTAAATTGGCCAGGCCTGTTTTTGAAGCAAAAAAAAAAACAAAAAAACCACACTCATGGGTCATGAACAATTATGATTTAAAGATATCTTAACTGGGAACAAACATTCTCTCTTTCTCCCTCCTTCCCTCCCTCTCTTTCTTTCTCTTCCCCCTAACTTTCTCTCCCTCTGCCTGTCTACCTCTTTATTTCACTATCTCACTGTTTGTCTGTCATACACACAAAACTTAAATGCCAATAATTACTCATACTGGAAGGTAATAATAATAATAATAATAATAATGTTATTAATGTCTTCTTGGTTCTCAAATGTTGAACATAAGCCAGTCTTTTTTTCTGATTAATATTAACACTGACTAGATAGTCACGATATTATTGATCAGATAATGTTGATATTAACAGCTTGGCTTTTAACCAAGTAAAATAATGAAATTCTAGTGAAATTCCATGAAACATTAATGGTTCGTAACTGTGACAGTACTTATCCCTCAATCTAGGTTTGCTTGTTTTACACTAATGGTTAACATTTCATCTTCTTTGCTTTTTATAGAAACTAGAATAGTGCTACAGTGACCACAATGATGAAACAATTCCACCAGACAATGCTCAATGCGATGAAAAAACAAGAATGAAAAATCTTAATCTAGCCATTTATGACATGAGAAAATAGTACAATTTGGGAAGGAGTGGGTCATGATGGTGGAGAGGCATTTGTTATATAATAAAATCTCACTCTCTGTTCCCTAAGTCGAGATTCTTCCATAGAAACAATAATCCAATCATTTGCCTCAGCTGTGAAGATGCCATAGGGAATTTCATAAGCAATCTTAGGAGCAAACTCTACCCAATCAATGCCTGTTCATTCAGCCATATCTCCCTTGACTGGCATGCAAGACCAAATGATTTTTAACGAAGTGTAAGATCTCACCAGAGATGTGACTATATTTGACTTTTGACCACAACATTCTCAGGTAATCAGGTCAGTGACTACTTACCACATATGGGATATTTTCCAACTTTCTTCCAAAAGATCTGATGTTTTCATGGCATATTGAGGTCATTTTTATTAGATAATTGGTCCAAATAGAGTAAACAATATGGTTATTGCAGAAATTCTAGGAATAGACATTTAGCAATAGCAAAGTGAAAGGCCTCAGTTATCTTACTGCATATATAATACTGTAAGTGATAGGATCCACAGATACATCCTCACTAGAATGCCAAAAATAGGACATATACTACAGATTTATTTCAGGATAAGAGTTTTTAGTTTAGTTTAATTAACATTTTGTTGCTAGTATAACTTCCATTCAAAACTACAGTGGAAAAAACACTGAAGATGGAGCCCAATGACTTCAATTGATTCGGGATTCTGCCTTTTATTTTTAGCTTATATGACCTGTTAACCTCACTTTCCTCATCTGTAAGTTGGAATTGACATTACTTCTGTGAAATTAGATGTGAGATACAGATGAAATAATCTAGTAAAGTGTTTCATCGACTTGACATAGCTACAATAAATATAACCTATTATAACTTTTTTTACGAAGCTCTAATAAATACAAGCTATTATAACTTTAGTTCATGTATCAAAATATTTCTATTTAGTTTAGAGGATCCTGTCAACTCAATGTTGGAAAAAGTATTACTTTATCACAGTATTAGCAATCAAGACGCAAATTGGTAATCTGCTATTAAGTTTTTGAACAATACTGATTTTTCTTCTTAGTTTAGGGCCTAAAATGGGAGTGTCTCCATAAAGATGTGTTCTTGCTTGTGTGTTTGTCATAGTCATGTCACATATTAGGAAAATAATAATGATACTATTAATGAGAAGCCGCCTAGCTTAATGCAATACAGAATGATCCTTTGACATATACTGATCCAACCTTTTCATTTGCTCTAAGCAATTCTCTAAGACTAAGTTTCAGAGAAGGTGCTGACCTGCATTGGTATAGGAAGTTCTCTAAACAAATGAAATCATAGTTCCAGCCTTCAATTTCCTCCCCCCCCCCCATGTAATAATCCAAAAAATTAGTTGGACTAAGCTTTGGAATGTCTGTTTATTCTTACATTTGATGATCCATGTCGCTAGTATTCTGGGGATTTTTATTTTATTTATTTATTTTGCTAACTCTCTAGGCAAAGCATCTGTTTTGCTAAATTCCAAGGGACTGTGTAGCTTTTCTGATTGTTCTAGAATTTAATCTTATTGAGAGAGCTTTACATGGGCCATAAATTAGAATTGGGGGATAGCTTTGTTATGCAGAGAGTTTCATTTGAATTCATCTATATCTGGGTTTGTATCCATCTTTTCTTCATTGTTCCCTTTAGGTTATAAGCACTCTGAAAACCAGGACAGTGTCTTCTATTCCCTCTGTACCCCTATAACATCATCCATAACAGACTTTAAACATTATTTATTTACATTTTTATTTATCTTTTTTTGTTTTTTAAGTAGACCTGTGATTTCATTGTTAGAGAATCCCAAATGAAGAGACTCCCTCTAGCAAAGCAGATTGGCACCTGCTCTGCCTAGTCTTAAACAGTTCCCTGAGGTCAACAGATCATAAATACAGAATTGGCAGACCCCTCAGAGGTGATATAACCCAACAACTCTCATTTTTCAGATGAGGAAGCTGAAAATTAAGAAGATACTTGCCTAAAGTCATGTAGGAGTAAGTGTTAGAATCAGGAACTCAAATCAATTTTTTTTCTAATTCTGAGCCTGGTTCTCTCTCCCCTCTTTAACCAATAATATATGCTGCTGTTACTGATGGTGAATCATTCAGTAAGTCCATAAACATTTTTTAAGCCCCTATCATGTGCAAAGCACTGTGCTAAAGCACTGGGGATACAAAGAAAGGCAAACACTCAAGAGTTTGATATCAAAAAGATTGCATTCTAAAGGAAGAAAAAACATGTACTGAAATAATTCAAAAAATCTGGAGAATGATCTAGAGGTTCAAAGACAGCAGCAACACTGATGGGCAGAGATAGCACGTAAAGAAGAAAATCTAGGACAGAAAGCAGAGTCACCTTCCTACATAGGGAACATCAAGTCTTAAGGACTGGTTAGCAGCTGCTCAGTCTGAATGTGTGCTCTATAAAGCAAGGATTTCAGATATCCCATGCAGGTTAAGTAAGAATCTGAGGGGTACCACAAAGACTAACCTATACTGAATTAATACGAATGTTCACCATGGCACTACCAAATCCTCCTATCTCAACTCAAATAATCCCCACTAAAATAATTCCTCTGGCTTAGACAACAAAAGCATTACCTTTAGCTAATATTCTCTTATTTCTTGAGTATGAGGTGAGGATGAAGGGTCTTGTTGCTATCTCCTACTAATGTAGTAACCCTCATGACCACATCAGTATCTACTAGTTTGACAGATTTTCTAGCCCTCATATTGGGAACTAGAGAGCACAGCTTAGAAGAAATCACACATAAGACAGGTAATTTTTGATGGAGGAAAAGAATACAATTAGGAAATATCTGGTACAAAGGATGCTAGCAAGGGAAGACAGGGCTGAGTGAAGAAAGTATAAGGACATCAAAGGGTGGAGAGCAGCAGACTTTACCTATTTCACAATTCTTTCCCAGGATTATAAGACTTACTGAGATAATATTTTGTCTCCAACTGTGGTTTGCTTCAATGTCATTCATTACTTAAGAGTTGGTTATGAGTTTCCTAGGGTGAATAATGGGATATTAAATAATGGGCTCCACTATCCCATGCAGAAATATTTCAACAATAAATCATGATGGATAGGACTTTTCTGCTTAATTACACTCTGCCCTTTAGGTTCTCTGGATGAGAATTGAATGAAGTTTAGTAGAATATATTTCCCAAAGGAGAAAAAGTAAAATTCCCTTTGAGAGTAACTACATTCTGATTGTTGTTGCTCAGTCATTTCAGTGACGACTGATTCTTTGTTACCCCATTTAGATTTTGCTTGGTAAAGATACTGGAATAGTTGACCACTGCCTTCTCCAGTTCATTTTGCAGATAAGGAAACTGAGGCACACAGTGGGAAGTGACATTCCTATGCTCATTCAGCTAGTAAGCATCTGAGACGAGATTTGAGCTGAGAAAGATGAGTCCTCCTGATTCCAGGCACAGCACTCTATCCACTCTACCACCTAACTACCCCAGTATACCCTGAAGCTACTACTAAAGTTGTGTATCTGCTAAATTTTTTCACAAATGTGTATTGAAAATTAGGACTAAGAAGCAGAGACAAGTTAGCACAGTAGAGAAGTAGTCAGCTAAGCTCTTCTAACATTCTCCTACAAATAACTTTAACATATGCCTCAAATTGAATACTGAAATGGCAGAGACAACAAAAGGTCAGTGAAACATTCTTCCAGCATTCCATTCCTATAGGATAACATAGGAGGTCATAAAAAGAGATCTGTGACTTTGGGGAAGAGGCTGTTAGGAAGCACACAAGGATGAAAAACTAGGTGATGGAACAAAGTGGAGGTTGGCAGAAATATCAGTATCTTTAGGAGCACTCAAGTCAGTGATAGTAAAGGGACCTAGCAACAAGCCAGAAAGAGAAATGAGGGCACCCCTGTGGACACAGGACCAAAGCTGTTGGGAAACTCTATTACTTATACTCTCTTGAGTCATAATTCAAGGGCAGATCAAAAAGGAGTAGAAGCCCTGAGGGGCAATATCACTTTCCCATTCTAAGGAAAAAGGGACTCTGATGATCAATATCAATTGCAATCCCAAAGAATCAGGAGCCTTTCCTGTGTAAGGAAAAGAGTGCAAAAGAACAGCACAGTGACCATACCTGTCCCCAGAACATTCCATCTTGAAAGTACCTAAAATTTTCAAAACTTCTGAACTAGCTCTGAAAACATCAATACAAAAATCCTGAAATTTGAAAAGCTAGAGATAGAACTCCTGTACCTGTCCCCAGAACAGACGCCAACATTTACATAATGTTCCAAATCAAGAAATAGGGTGGGGAAATGAGAAAAAAAAAAAAAAAAGGGAAACTGACCATAAAAAGCTCCTGTGGTGGAAAGGAAGATCAAGATACAAATTCAAAAGAAGATAAAGAAGTCAAAACAACTATAAACAAAGCTTCAAAATGTGAATTAGAAACATAAGAATTTCTGGAAGTTTAAAAATTATTTTAAGAATGTTAGAGGAAAAAATAAGAAAAGGAAGAAAATTATGAAGCTATAATTAATAGCTTGATAAAAGGGACACAAATAAATACTAAAGAAAACAACACCTTAAAAACAGAATCATCCAAATGCTAAAAAAAATATGAATGGATAAATAGATAGATAGATAGATAGATAGATAAAGGCACAAAGTTCACTGAAAAATAATTTTTTAAAAATTAGAATTGGGCAAATGGAAACTAATGTTACTCTATCACATAGCAAAAAACAATAAATCAAAATTAAAAGAAAAAAATAGAAGAAAATGTGAAATTTGCTCATTAGCAAAACAACTGACCTGGAAAACAGATCTAGGAGAGATAACTTAAGAATTGTTGTATTATCTGAAAGCCATGATCATAGAAAAGACTAGACATCTTATTTCAAGAAATAATGATGAAAAACTATCCAGATATCCTAGAATTGAATGAATATACAGATCATCACTTGAAAGAAATCCCAAAATGAAAACTCCCAGGAATACGAAAGCCAAATTCTAAAGCTGCCAGGCCATAGAGAAAATACTTCAGGCAGCCAGAAAAAAACATTCAAATATCATGGAACCAAGACAGGAACACACAAGATTTAGCAACTACCACTCTAAAGGAATGGAGAGATTGAGATATGATACTCTGGAAAGTAAAAAAAAAAAACTGGGCTTACAATCAAGAATAACTTGCCTAGCAAAACAAAGTATAAACTTTCAGAGAGTGGAGGAGAGAATGGATACTTAATAAAATAGAGGACTTTAAAGAACTCATGAAAAGACCAGAGCTTGTTAAAAAAATTGACTTTCAAATATAAGACTCAAGAGAAACATAGAAAGGTAAACATGAAAGAGAAATCATAAGAGACTCATTAAGATGAAACTGTGTATCTTTCTAATGGTAAGATGATACATCTAAGATACATATATTTTCTTTTTATTTTATTATTTTATATACATATAACTTATTAGGGCAGTTGGAAAGATTCTATATAGAAAGAGGGTATGTGAATGAGTTGATTGTGTTAGGTTGTTGTAAAAATAAAGGATAGGCAAAAAGAGAGGGATGCCCTGGGAGAAAGGGGAAAGGAGAGAAAGAATGGGGGCCAGTATCTTACATTAAAAAGTGCTAGTGAAGTACTTTTACTTTAGTGGGGGAAATGGGGGGGCAGGTCATTCTTGACCTTTATTCACATCTAAATCGACTCAAAAAAGGAATATATATATGGGTGTGGGGGTATGTATGGGTGTGTTGTACATACATATGTGTGTATATACACATATATACACACAGTAGATATGTATATGGGTATGTGCTTATTACCTTATCCAATTAGGAAGTAGAAGGAAAAGAGGATAAGAGAAAGGAAGGGAGATAAAAGGGAGGGCAGATAAAAGAAGGCAGTGATCAGAAGCAAAAGAGATTTTAGAAAAGGAACAGAACAAACCAAGAAGGAGAAGGATAAACAGAAGAAATTAGAATGGAAGGAAATGCACAGTTAGTGATCTTAACTGTGAATATAAACGAGATAAACTTATCCATAAAATGAAAGTAAATATTAGAACATATAGAAAGAAGAACCATACTTGAAAGAGAGAGACACATGCAAAGTTAAAATAAGGGGCTAGAGCAGATTTTATTGTGCTTCAATTGAAGTAAAAAAGGCAAATGTGGCAATGATGATCTCAAACTATGCAAAAACAAAAATAAGCCAAATTTAAAAAGAGACAAGCTAAAATTTAGGAACCATAGATAATGAAGCAGTATCAGTCTTAAACATAGATGCACCTAGTGGCATAGAATACAACATTATAAAGGAAAAGTTAAATGAATTATTGGAGGAAATAGACAATAAAATTATACTAGGAGGACCTCCACCCTTCTCTTCTAGGAGTTAGGTAAAGCTAATAAAAGAGAAATAAGAATGTAATAAATATAAATAATAAGAATGTAGTCAAGAAGAAAAGGATCCTCGAAAATTTAGATATGGAAGCATAGATTAAAAACTATTTGGAAACTAAGTAATCTAAAATGAAAGAATGAGTGGGACAAAGAATAGTCATAAAAACAATGAAATTCATTAAAGAAAATGACAACAATAATCCAACATTACAAAATTTGTGGAATACAATCAAAGCAATACTTAAGGGAAATTTTCTTTCTCTAAATGCTTACATCAATAAAAAAAAAAAAAAGAAAGAATAGATCAATGAACTGGGCAATTGGGTATGCAATTTTTAGAAAACTGGAAAAAGCAAATTTAAAATCCAAAATTTATTTACTAATTTTATTTGTTTACTAATAAATAAAAGCAGGATCTGGTTTAATGGGGGGGGGGTGAAAACTAACAAAATAGATAAACCATTCATTAATTTGAATTAAAAAGGAAAGGAGAATCTCAAATTACAGTGTCAAAAATGAAAAGGGTGACTGTACAACCAATGAAGATAAAATTAAAGCAATTATTAGGAGTTATTTTGTCCAATTATGTGCTTGTAAAACTAATAATTTAAGTGAAACACATGAATATTTACAAAAATATAAACATCCTATATAAACAAAAAAAGCAATAAAATATTTCAGTAACTTTACCTAGAAAAAGAAATTGAACAAGTCATCACTGAATTCCCTATGAAAAAAATCTCCATGATTAGATGAATTCACAAGTGAATTCTACCAAACATTTAAGGAACACTTTAATCCTCATATTATATAAACTATTTTTAAAAAATAAATAAAGAAGAAATCCTACAAAATTCCTTTTACGAACAAATATAACTTTGGTAATTAAACCAGGGAGAACAAAAAACAGAAAAAGAGAACTTTAGATCAATTTCCTTAATGAATGCCAATGCAAAAGTTTAAAATAAAATATTAGCAAGGAAATTACAGCAATATATCACACCTATTATATGCTATGACAAGTTAGGATTTACCAGGACAGCAGGACTGGTTCAATATTAGCAAATCTATCATCATACTTGACTATATTAATAATAATAAAAATTACATGATTATATCAATAGATACAGAAAAAAGCGACAGCAGCCATTCCTATTAAAATACCAGAATGCATAGGAATCAATTAAATCTGTCTTTATATGATAAATTGTATTTATTTAAAACCATAAGCAAATATTATTTGTAATGGAGATGAGCTAGAAGTCTTCCCAATAAAAACAGGAGTAAAGCAAGGCTGCCTATTATCACTATTATCATTTAATATTGTACTAGAAATGCTGGCTATAGCAATAAGGCAAGGAAAAAATAATTGTAGAAATAAAAATGGATTATGCAGAAACAAAATAACACTCTTTGCAAATAATATGATTTTATACTTAAAGAACCATAAAGAATCATCAAAAAAAAAAAAATCCAACACAACTAGTTAATACAATTAACAATGTTAGCAGAGTTGCAAGATGTTAAATGAAATATAAAAATACCATCTCATACCTATTAGATTGGCTAACATAACAGAAAAGGAAAATAAAAATGCAATAGGATTTGTGGGAAAATAGGGACATTAGTGCATTGTTAGTGGAATAGTGAACTAATCTAACCATTCTGGACCACAAATTGGAACTATACTCAAAGGACTATAAAATGGTACATACCTATTGACCCAGCAATACCACCACTAGGTCTGTATCCCAAAGAGATCAAAGAAAAGATAAAATGGTTTGTTTGTGCAAAAATATTTATAGCGGCTCTTTTTGCATGGCAAAGAATTGGAAATTGAAAAGATGCCCATCAATTGGGGAATGGCTGAACAAGCTGTGGTACATGATTGTAATGGAATGCTATTACCCTAAATGAAATGATTGGGAGATGGTTTCGAAAACTTTGGAAGACTACTTGTATGAATTCATATAAAATGAAATGAGCACAATCAGAATTGTGTTGTACATAGTAATAGCAAATAATGATGATTAACTGTGAAAGATTTTGCTATTCTGATCAAAACAATTCAAACTGACTCATAATGAAAAATACTATCTACCCTCAGAGAGAGAACCAATGAACTCTGAATGCAGATGGAAGCATACTTTTAAAAACTTTTATTTTTATTATTTTACTTTGTTTTTGTATTCTTTTGCAATGTGGTGAATATGGCATGACCTCACATGTATAATCAAAATTCTTGCCTGCTCAAGGAAGAGGGAGGAACAGAAGGAAGAGAATTTAGAACTCAAAAAAAAAAAAAAAAAGATTTACTAAACAATTTTTTAAAAAGGACTTTTGTTTTTAAATTAATTTTAGGCTCATTTCCTGCAATACCCAAACAACTAGTCAAACAAATAGTGGCGGGGTTTTTTTATTATTTATTAATTCATGAACTAGACAAATGGTTGAATTGGCTTGGTATGATAGGTTACAATTGATCTGAAGGGAAACAGCTGGCAAGAAGGAATTTGCCCCTACGTGTTTGATTTAGGATACGGGTTTCATATGGGATGACACACGAAAGGAAAGGTTGGGGCTGTAAGAAGAAGTACATGGGGTTGCCCCAACCTAATTCTTAAATGCTCCTTTGACCAGATAGTGGAATACACTTTTACTTGGGGTTATTGGCATTCAACTTTTTAGTTAAGGAAAAGTGGAGGGAGCCAAGCTCAATGATTTTTTTTTTTAATCTCAACAAAAGCAACCACCTGATTTAGACATTTCAGTTCTCAGTGTTCTGTTTGCACAAGATCAGATCAAACTAAGTCCAGGACAACTTGTCACCAAACTAACAAATTACTTGAACATCTTATAAACAGAACTTTGCTTGTCTGTATGATGACTTGTTCAAGTTTTGATCTAGTCAATCTCTTGCCCTTCAAATTATCAAATGTGTCTCCCTGCTCTTTCCATACATCCAGATCTGTCTTTTTTCCTTAGTAATTTTTATCCATCTTATTGATGATGCCTTTAATCTTTATTGCAATTATTTCTCAACCCCACTCCAAACTGAAACTTTCTTTGTTACAAAGAGAAGTAGTTTACTAACATTTCTAACATAGAGACCATATCTGACAATGTAGAAAATATTTTCATGCCTACTAGTCTCTTACCTCTCTGCAGTAAAAATGAATATATGTTTATGTCTTTTCTAGATCTTCATTCTTAGTATTCAGAATTCAGTTTACTTTCAGTGATCTTAGAGTGGTACAGTAATAGGACATATTGTTCTCATGGTTCTATTTAATTCATTCTGCTTCAGTTCAAATAAAATTTTCTCCACTTCACTGAAGTCCCCATATCCAACATTTTTTATTGCATAATAATATTCCATGACATTCATATACCAGATTTATAGTAATTCTCCCACCACTCAGTTTTCAATTCTTTGCTATCATTAAAAGTGCTGACTATTTTGAGATATATATGTGAGCATGTGTATATATATATATATGTATATACATATATATACACATATATACATGTTTATATATATATATACACACACACACACACATATATATATATATATATACAGAGAGAGAGAGAGAGAGAGAGAGAGAGAGGTGCTTCTGTTTTTTTCTTTGACTTTCTTGGGGGAATATATGTCCAGTATTGTGCTTTTGGGGACAAAGACAAGGCCTAGTTAGTCATTTTTCTTGCATAATTCCAGATTGAGATACAGAATGGGTGGGTAACTTCACAGCTCCACCAACAGTATATCAGAATAGTTATCTTCTTGCTGCTCCTCTAGCATCAGGTCTCTTTTGCATTCTTCACCAATTTTCACAGTTTAAAGTACAACTTTCAGAGTTGATTTAATTTGCATATATCCTAGTATAATTGATTTGGAAGATGCTTCATAAGGTTATTTATATAGTTTGCAACTCCTCTTTTGAAAACTCTTCCTGCTTTCTAGAAAACTGCTGTCAGTCTCTTATCATTTGTACTCTTCTGGAGTACCTGACAGCAAAAGTGGTGCTGTAAAGATGGCCTTTGAATCTAAAAACAATGCTACTTACAATCAATCCTGAAAACAGCACAAAAATGGAAGCAAGGAACCAGGGTCATGAGATATGAGCTCTGTGAAAGGGATTGATCCCAAGTTTCTAAGAAGTAAGGCTTTGTCAGGAAGAAAACAGCAAGAAGAGAATGAAGGAGATATAGAGCAACACTGATAATGATAATGAAGTAATAATGATGATGACAATACAGTAATTTTAATAATGAAGAATCTCTCATTCAGTTCTTAACCTGAAGTCTATGAACTTTGTAAAAAATATGTTTTATAATTGCATTTCAATATTATTGATGTCTTTTGTAATCCTATGTATTTTATTTTATTCATTTAAAAACAATGTTCTAAGAAGTAATCCATACACCTATGCAAAAATTGACAATATATTAGAGCATTAAAAACCTCACAATCAAATGTAGAAAGTCATAAATACCAAATGCTTCCTTTTCAGACCACGATGCAATAAAAATTATATTCAATAAAGGACCAGGGAAAGGTAGTCTAAAAACCAATTGGAAATTAAATAATCTAATTTTAAAGAATGAGTGAGTCAAACAACAGTCACAGAAACAAACAATAATTTCATCCAAGAGAATGACTATAATGAGACAATGTACCAAAACTTATAAGATGCAACCAAAGCAGTTCTTAGGGGAAATTTTCTATCTCTAACTAGTTACATGAATAAAATAGAGAAAGAGAAGATCAATGAATTGGATATACAACTAAAAAATCTGGGAAAAGAACAAATTAAAGAAGCAATCCACAAGCTTCCTCAGAATATCAAAAAAAAATTTAAAAGCTTAAGAACCTTTCTCTGGACAGTAAGGTGAAGAGATACAGAAACATTCTGAACCCTTTGGCCTGTCCTTTGAGAAAAAGTCAATAATACATCTTAGATGATTTAGCTGTGGACTTGCCTCAAGATAAGAGTATGGTGGTAGAGGTTCCCAGAAGGATAGATTAGATAACCTTAGAATGTCTAGGATTCTGATATTTGACTCACACTTCTTCGTTTTTTTGCACCCACTCTGCCCCCTCCCCTGGCCATTCCACTCTGCTGCCACTCTTGAGTGCCCTGGCTTTCAAGTGGACATAGATACTGCCCATGACCAAGGCCATATCATTCAATTCCAACCCATCACTTCTTAAATTGTATCGGAACTGGCCCTTACAATTCCAAATATAAGAGCTACTAGGAATATCCTGTCTGGCCAAGTAATATTTTTTAAAGCAGAGATGGAAAAGATAGCTGCAAAGTTTTCTTTGTGATCATTGTTTAACATCGTATGCAATTAAATATTAATGAAAGTATGCTACTTTCATTTTGTGAGCAATTTAATTCAATTAAAAATAAATGGATCTCCTTGGCTCAGTGGGTATACTGATGCACAGTACAGCACTACCCTTAACTTGGTTTTAACTGTGTTTAAATACAGCACAGAGGAAAGCAGCTGAAATGAAACCCCAGGCTAACAGGATTAACTCTTTAGGCACCAAAAAGTCAGCCAGTCAGTCAATTATGGGCACACCTATTGAGCATGCAAGTACATGCAGCCTGTACCAAGCACCATGAGGAGGTAGAAACAGCAGGGATGTCCTCACCCTGGAGGGGCTAGTTGAGGAAACAAGTCATATGAAAAAAAAGACTTAGCTGATTTAGGAAGGTGTTTTATTTTGATTTGTTTTGATTTTTGGTTTGGTTTGGGGCTTTTTTGTAGACCACAGATCCCTCAGCATGCCTCATCAGTGTGCTGCAACAAACCCATAAGCCAAAATAAATTAACATGATCAATTAGCTAAGAACAAAATCTAAGCTGATGAGGAGGCAGTGTCAAGCCCTGGTTAAACCATATTTGAAGTTCTGAGTCCCTTTATTTAGGAAAGACATTAATATGCTGGAGAATGGTCAGAGAAACAAGTCCAAGATGATGAGAAAATACAAAAACAACCTTAAGGAGCATCCATTGATGTAACTAGGAAAAAATGGAGGGATGAGAGTGAAATGGTATAGGATCGTCATTTTTATCCTCCTGAAAGTCTGTTCTATGACAAAGGAGTATAAATCTATATGCTTGGTCCCAGAGAGCCCCAGAGAAAGAAAAAGGAGCTGAAGACTGAGGTTATAGACAGATTTCAGCTTAATATTAGGAAAAAGAGTTGCTAACATTTTTGACTAGTATACAGAAAAATTCCTGCAAGTGAAATTGGAAGTTCTTGGTAATGTATTTCCCATTACTGGAAATCTTCAAGATGAGGGTGAATGGTGAATTATTAAGGGTGTTGTCAAGGAGATTCCTATTCAGTTCCTTCTAGTGATCTCAAAGAATTACAGCAGAGACAGTATACTCAGTTGGGAAAAGCACTGAATTCAGTCAGGAATCCTGTTCTCTAGTCCTACCTGTTCCACTAAGTCCATGTGTGATATGGGGCAAGGTAGTTTACCTTTCTGGGTTTTCTCATCTGTAAAATCAAGAATGGCCTAGATTATCTTAAGATGTCTTGAAAAAAAAACCTTAAAAGTACTTAATTTTCCTTCACACTGACTTTCCAAACACACATGAAAACAATAAAGTTGATAAAGTCTTAGAGAAGATGTAAAGGGATAAAAGGGTGATAACAATTACTTGCAAAGAAATTAGGGAAAGAGTCAGAGTGAGTTTTCAATATTTTTTTTCAAGAAAGGTTTTTGTTCATTCATTTCAACTGCATCTGACTCCTCATGACTCCTTGTGAGATTTTCTTGACAAAGACACAATAGTGATTTGCCATCTCCTTCTCCAGCTTATTTACAGATGAAGAAACTGAGGAAAGCAGGATTAAGTGTCATGCTCAGAGTCACAGTTAGTAAATGTCTAAGGTCAAATTTGAACTTGCAATTTCCTGTCACTCCACCTACCATACCTCCTAGCTGCTCCAATTAAAGAAAAGAAGGATGTGAAATTTTGCAGAGGAGAGAAGAAAATATTTCAGGCTAAAGAAATGTCAATGTAAAAAGAGCACAAAGACAGAAACTAATGTGTTGATTTTGGGGGTAAGTGGTAGTTTCGACTGTGTTAGAGAGGAAATGTACCAAAAATGTTACAGCTGGGAAAAAGAAGCAATATCACCTCATCAAATGTCTTTTTAAAGTACAGGAAATAGGCCCAGAGTAGTAACAGGATTTGTCTAAACTCCTACAGGACTAAAAACCTGGTGGCCCAAGATCCAGGACCATTCTCTAAACAATACTGGGGGTGCTTCATGGGCTTCTGGGGAGTGTCATAGTGCTGAACTTGGAATTAAGAAGCTTCATCTCCTTGAGTTCAAATCTGGCTTCAGACACTAAGGGAATAATTCTGATGGATCACTTATCCTTGCTTGCCTTGGTTTCCTCATCTTTAAAATGAGTTGGAGAAGGAAATGGCAAAACGTTCTAGTATTTTTACCAAAACCCCAAATAGGGTCACAATGCAACTGAATAATGACTGTGCCAGCATTATATTATATAAAAATATAAAGATGTAAATATAATATAAAGATAAAAAGATAAAGATAAAAAGAAAATAGCCTTTGCCTTCAATGAGGCACAGGCAGCATATATACAAAATAAATATATACTATACATGTGAAGATAAAAAAAAAATTATAAAACTAAACATATAAAGATAAAGATAAAAAAAACTGCCCTTTCCTTCAAAGAGGCGAGATAACATGTAAATAATTAGGCACAGCCAGCATGGTATACAAAATAATATAAATATATATTACAAATATGAAGATAAAGATAAAAATATAAAATTTAAAAGATAAAGATAAATATATACTATAAATATGAAGATAAAAATATAAAACTAAAAATTATAAAGATAAAAAATAACCCTTGCCTTTAGGTACTTTATATTTCATTGAGGCAGATAACATAAATAATTAGGTACAGCCAGCATATATACAGAATAATATAAAGATATACTATAAATATGAAGATAAAGATAAAAATCTAAAACTAAAAAAAAAAAAGTTATATAAAAAGAAAAATAGCCCTTGCCTTTAAGTACTTTACATTTCATTAAGGGAGATATATAAATAATTAGGTACAGAGATAATATAAAAACAAATTGTACATATGAAGCAAAAGATAAAAATATAAAACTACAAAATATAAAGATATATGAAAAGAAAAAGAAAAATAGCCCTTGCCTTTAAATATTTTATATTTCAATGAAGGAGATATGTAAATAATTAGGTACAGATGTAATATAAATACATACTGTACATATGAAGCAAAAGATAAAAATATAAAACTACAAAAGATAAAGATATATGAAAAGAAAAAAAAAAGCCCTTGACTTTAACATGTAAATAATCAGGTATAGAGAGCATATAGAGAGAGTAAACCTTTTACTATATGGTCCTCAGTTTCCCTATTTCATAAAATGTGAGTCATTACACTTGCAGTTTCTATCTCATGAGCCATTGTGAGAATCAAAAGAAGTGTATGTAATGTACTATTTAAAGGTAAACAATTGGGACTGCATGATATTTGAAATCAAGGAACAACAGGAAAATAGTGTTGGTGAGACAGAGAGCAGAGGAGAAGGGCTTAGCTCGGTTACCATGGGCTCCCCTGTTTCCGCACAAGGGAGAACTAGCATCTGTGCCCTGTGTTTCAGAGGCTATCATTCAGTGGGACACTGTTGTCTTGAAAGGAAGCCATTTGAGAAAGTCTGAGCAGGCTGGCCTCCATCGGTTTGTCTGATAGCACATAGGACTCTGGTAAGTAATGTATCTGGGAAAGCCACAGAGATAACACGGAACTATTCTCTCCCTGCACCAAGAAGGGCTGTTGTTGTGGAATGAACTCCCTGCTTCCAGGGGCCACATCTAATAATAACAATGTTATCAAGGCTGTAATACTGAGCCTGAAATCTCTGTGTGTGTGTCTCGGACGGAGTATCTAGGAGCTATTGCCCAGCACTGAAAGGGAAGCTGAGCTCTCCTCAATGGGGAGGAAAATGCCAATCTGTTGACAAAACGTTTGCTGCAAAATAAAAAAGGGGGGGGGGGGAAGCAAAAGGAAAAAAAGAGAAAAAAGAAAGAAAAGAAACCTGAAATCCCAGCCAACATTTTACAACCTGAACGCATTGTGAACGTGATGATTTATCTGGCAGGAATAGGAAGCTGTGTTTGAAAACAGTGTATTCTTTTTAGGTGCAAGGTCAGCATTTGTCACACCTCAGGGTTACAGCCAGCCCCACTGTCTAAAGGAGAGAAATGCTGCACCATCCAATCCAAGAGGCTTCTTGGACTGAAGAACCTCAGCAAGAATAACAATGAAGGGAAGATGACATCCCCCGGAATTGTGCAGGAAGGCTTGTCTGGGAAAGATAATACAGACTGCAGAGTTAAGTTTATTCAACAGTCAGCAAGCATTTATTAAACACCTCCTGTGTACCAGACACTACAATAGGCATTGAGGATACAAGCACAAAGCAAAAAAAAAAAAAAAAAAAAAAAAAAAGGGAGAGAGACAGAGACAGAGACAGAGACAGAGACAGAGACAGGGACAGGGACAGAGGGAGAGGGAGGGAGGGAGGGAGAGGAAGGAAGGAAGGAAGGAAGGAAGGAAGGAAGGAAGGAAGGAAGGAAGGAAGGAAGGAAGGAAGGAAGGAAGGAAGAAAAGAAAACTCTGTACCCTCCAGTAGCTTTTATTCTATTGGAGGAAGAACAAGACATACAGAGATAAGTAAATGGAAAATATGTAAACAGGTCCTTCAAAGACTGGAACTGTGTCTGGGAATGTGGAAAAGGGAAGAAGGGTAGAAGAAACTTCAGAGCAAGGTCAATTCAATTCAGCTAAATAGTTATTAAATGCCTAAAATGTGCAGAGCCCTAGACAATTGTAAGATTGCAAATTATAGACCATTTATTTGCTAAGCTCCTTCATTGGATGGATTTACTGAAAATACCAATAATATCATAAGTCTGGACCAAAAGAAGGAAAATAAATATGTTTCATACTGTTCTGGGCTTATAGAAACAAAAAATGACACATTAGCTACCTTCAAGGAGCTGAAAAGGGGAGATACATAAGTATATGTAGGCAACTAGGTTGCCTACAGTGAATGTGAGATTTGGAGTCAGGACAACCTGAGTTCAAACTCTGTCTCTGAAATTTATAATTATGTAGCACTGGGGAAATCACTTTATCCTGGGACCTCATTCTCCTCATCTATGAACTGGGGGTAATAATAGAGGGTTTTTTGGAAGGTTAAATGAAATAAAATTATTAAGTACTTTTCAAATATTAAAGCACTATATAATGCTATCTAATGTTATTATTATAAATACATATTTTTATGTCAACATTGTAAGATGGAAAAAGTATTTATTAGATTTTTAACCAAAAGGCGTGTGTTCAAATTTTCACTTTGCTAAATGCTACCTGTGTGACCTCACTTTTCTCTTCTGCAATATGAGGAGATTGGATTTCCTAAAGTACATTTCAGCAAAATCTGTGATACAATATGAATTTTAGACTCTTGAGAAGTCAACTGAATGAATAAGGAGAATGAATCAATGAGATCTAGTTGGGGGGTAAGAAGGAAGGGGAGAAAGACAGTTAAGCCAAGATATGAGTTCACTACTCACAAACTGCAATCATAATCAAGCAGAGCAAGGGAGGGAGGAAGGAAGGGAGGGAGAGAGGAAGGACGGGAGGGAGGGAGAGAGGAAGGAAGAAAGGAAGAAAGGAAGGAAGGAAGGGAAGGAGGGAGGGAGGGAGGAAGAAAGGGAGGAAGGAGGGAAGGAAGGGAGGGAGGGAGGAAAAACTTGTACCTTACTATATATCATTGGCCAGAAGCAAGTGATTCTATTGCAAATGTTCTGGCAGAAGTCATGTCAATCAGTCATAGTCAGAAAGAGAAGTACATCAGAGTGGATGCAATAAAATCTTTCTTAAAACTTCTAGGCATAAAAAAAATTCTCAGTTAACCATTTGACTTCAGATTAAGGCAATCATGGGAAAAAAAAAGTAAACCATCTTTATTAGATTCTAAATTTCTTGAGGATAGTACAGGTATATTCCCATAATTTTTAACAACCAGATTTCCAATAAAAAATGTATAAATTGCATTGTTACATTTTCTCCATAATTTCCTTAAGTCTAGACAATCAATAAAACATTAAACAAATCCCTGATTTGTACTGATTGCTGATTTCCAAGTAAAAAATGCCACACTAAAAATTTAACAATCAACTCTCACCAGCTAAGTTCTGTACATGCCTGCAAGAAAACTGTATTTTATATGTCTTTGTATATCTCCCTCCTCTAACATAGCACAGTTCTTAATATGCAAATATTTGTTATATGAAATTTATATGAAATATATTAAATTTGTTTAAAAAAATCATGGATGATACCCCCCCAAAAAAAAAACTGGGAATAGGGTAGAACTGAAATATCAACTTCTCTGTATCTGTTTTTTCTAATTTGTTTTTCAAGGGATTTTGCTCACTTGGGAACTTTAAAAGCAGGTGCTACAACCAGATGCTTATGTTTCTTCAGTCTTGTGATACAGAGAAGTGAGGGAGAAAAATGGAGGTGACATCAAACCAAAAGAACCCTGGGACACAGAGCTAGGGACAGTGCCAAAGATGATAAGCAAATGATTCTCAGGAAATACTATGCAAGACTTGAAGAAAGTTTCATTTCCTTGATGCCCTGTCCAAAAATTTCAAATAAGGGTGCAAAATAAGAATGAGAGGCACTAACTATAAAGCAAGGGTGAGAAGCATTTGGGAGGGGGGACAGTTTGTTTCTTTATTGAAGGTTGAGTACCATCACTCTTCTACATATTCACTCCTCCTGCAAAAACTTATTGCTTTGGGGCAGCTAGGTAGTGCAGTGGATAGAGCACCAGCTCTGAAGTCAGGAGGATTCGAGTTCAAATATGACATCAGACACTTAACACTTCCTAGCTGTGTGACTTTGAGCAAGTCACTTAACTCCAATTGCCTCAGCCAAAAAAAAAAGGAGAAGAAGAAGAAGAAAGAAAATCTTATTGCTTTCGTTTTTCTCATCCTCCTCTTTCTTTCTTTTCTTTGTCCTTTTCTCTTGCCTTCTTTTAGAATCAGAAAATCAAAAATTTCAGATCTGGACCATCTATACCAATCTACTCCTGAAAAAAAATTTTCCCTCTACAATATTCCTAACAAATAGTTGTGCTATGTCTCCTTGAAGATTCCTAGAAAAGGATAACTCACTGTCTTCCAAGGTATCACATTCTACTTTTGGACAGCTCTAATTGTAGGGAGTTTTTTTTTACATTGACTTAAAACTTTTTGCAATTTCTGTTTATTGATCCTAATTCTGTCATGTAAGGCCAAATAGCCCAACTCTCATCTGTCTTCCACTTTTATCCTTTCAGATACTTGAAAATAGCTACTGTAGCTGCCAGTCTTCTCTTCTCCAGACTTAACATATCTAACTCTTTCAACCAGTGTTCATATGGCACACTAACTTCTTGTTATAGAAAAAAAAAAAAAGAATTCTGAAATTTAAGTTACAACCCCTGGGTTAAGCTCTTGCCTTTGCTATTTCTTATTTCTTCTTCTTCTCCCCTTTCCCAAGACTCCCTTTCTTTCCTCCTCCAATCATTGTTTTTATTTTTCTTCTTTTCCTCTCAATATCTTTTTCATTGGCCAAAGTGATTTCTTTGAAGAATAAGTATGATCATATCACCCCTTACTAAACAAACTCCAGTGATTCTCTATTATCTCCAGAATTAAATATCAACTTCTGTTTGAAACATAAAGCTCTTCATAAACTTGTCCCCCTTCTCCTTATAATTTACTCCTCTCTATATATTCTATAATTCTGTAACACTGACTTCCTTGCTACTCTGTGACCATGATGATCAATCCCCTGATTTCCAGGCCTTTCTTACTGATATCCTCCATGCCTTGAATGTTCTCCCTTCTCACTTCCAGATCTTAGATTCTCGGACTTCCTCAGATTAAGTATTAGCTTCTACAAGATACCATTCCAAGTCCAGCAACTGGACTGCTTTCTCTCTGAAATTACCTTCCATTTACATGATCTATATCTTTTATATATTTAGTAATTTACCTGTTGTCTCTCATTACAACTCAAGCTCCATGAGAAACAGGAATTGTTCTTCCTTCCTTCCTTTTTCCCCTTACTTTCTCTCCTTCTTCCTGCCTTCTTTCACCCTTTCCTTCCTTCCTTTCTTCTTTTTTTTCCTTCTTTCTTTCTTTTCACATCCCTAGCCCTTAGCCCAGTTCCTGGCACATAGCATGATATATATAATAAAAAATACTGGTTGACTTCAATTATTTTTTTCCTTTCTTTGTATCCCTAACACTCAACACAGTGCATAGCACCATAGTGACAGAGAGAAAGAGAGAGAGAGAGAGAGAGAGAGAGAGAGAGAGAGAGAGAGAGAGAAAATGAGAGAGAGAGAGAGGGCAAGACAGACAGTGAGACAGAGATAGAGACAGAGACAGAGACAGAGAGAGATGGAAAGAGAGAAAGACAATGAGACAGAGAAAGAGAGAGAGAGAAGGAGGAAGAAAGGAAGGAGGGAGAAAAGAGGAAGAGAGAAGGGAGAGAAAAGGGGAGGCAAGAAGGAAAGGAGGGAGACAGACAGAGAAAGAGAAAAAGGGAGAGCTTAACTTGACTTTTTTTTGCCTTATATTCTATTGATAGAATAGTGCCATTAATATATATGTTTGTTGTTGGATTAATTGACCTTTAATGGAACAAGTGAGTTTTTACTCTCTCAAAAGAGCCATAATAAAAGAATTTGAAATGGGAATTTGGTCAAAGAAGATAGCTCCTTCTGACCAAGTAATTCCCTGTGTTTCCCTTTTATTTGTATATATTAAATCAGTCCTTGCTTTCTATCTTCCACCAGTTTATACAAATGAAAGATTATGCAGATTATTATAAGAGGTTTTTGGGGGGTTTTTTAAATGATTTTCTCTAAACATTCAAAACTACAAGCCTCCAGACTGGAAGAACAAAAGTGTTCTCATGCCAAAAGGACCTTCCCTTTCTCTTTGCCTTTTCTAACTCCCACTTTAGGTGAGATATACAATATATCTAAAGACAAATAAATGTTCTTTGCAATCCCCCAGATTGTTTTAAACTCTGAAAGCAAAATACAGCCTCAAGGCTCATTAGATCTATTTATACAATTCTTCACTGGGAAAAGAAAAAAGAAAAAAAAAGAAATCTTCCAAAGAATGATAAACAAGCCATTGTGGCAGGGTCCTGTTTGAACTTCATCTCCAGTTCTGACAAATGCACCTAGCCCAGCCCTCTGGGCCAGGTAAACACACGTCTTTATCTTGAGTTCCCCTTGGTTAAGAGAAAAGAAAACAAGGGAAAATCGGGACACTCCAGGCAAGGGATGAGGACAGAGGTTGAGGGAGAGAGGTGGGAGGGAGGTAGAGGCCTGGCAAACGTTTATGTTAGGAGGGAAAAAAACACCTCTTAGTTCAATGTAAGATTTATCTCAACCTGGTGGCAGGAAGCTTGCCACCCATTCCCACAAAGCTGCTCAAGCCCCTTGGCTAACTGATTGTTTCTCAATCCAGATGAGGGCCATGTTAAGGACAGTGCTGACTGCCAGCTCACAGCTACCTGTATCTGATATCCTTGGGAATTTCAAATAACATGGAGTGACACAAGGGCCGCCCCAGAAATGGCTCACCATCTGCCCCCTCAGAGTTTCTCAACAGGCTTCTGTCTTTTCCAGGAATTACTCCCTTTCTGGGAAAGGCTGTGACCCTGACAAGAGATGGCTAGCCAAGTCCAAGGGCCTCTGGCAAGGGGCAGCTGGAGAGACAGAAGAGAAGAAAGAGAAGTCTCCAACTAGGCCTTTGTAATTTCTCTCCTAGGCAGGCAAAAGCCCAGATAGGATCCCCCTCAAATTCTACTTCCTTGACTGAACAAACTTGACCTAGGATTCTTTTAATAGCCCATTTTCCATTCATTGTAAGATTCTCTTTTCTTTACTACCAAAATCTCTTTCTTCATTCTTCCATTTTCCTCAGCTCCAATACCATATCCTTTCTAAGCTGGACAATTGGTTACAAATCAGAATATTAAAGGGCAATCAGAGACCAAATGGGACCAAATAGGACAATTTCCTTACAATACTTAGACATCAAAGATAACAAAAAACATGTATTCCAGTACCCAGATTTATCCAGAAAAGCTAAGCAATTTGACTGAGGTCACATAGAGAATGAGTAGAGCATTGCAATACTGGTCTGGTGATTCACCCAAACATTGTTTTCCCTTAAGCCACGAGCTCTTTATTCCCCAAACCAAAAGTAAATCTATAAAATCGAGGAATTTCAGAATTCATCTCTTCTTTTCCAAACTATAGGTCTTTCTGGTTTTACATCTACATAGATGATTCAAATCTCACCTCGGATACTTGCTAACTATATTAAGAGTGGGGAATCTCTAGCCCATGCTCTGCATAAGGTCTTCAAAATCATTTGCTAAGGCAATGGCAGGTGATGGATGAGCTGAAAGTTAGATATAATAACTTCCCATTGCTTGAGTTCTATATGGTGATAATTTTGTGTGGCCTGCAAATGATGTTGTAAATATCCAAATGGCCCTTGGTAGAAAAAAAAGGGTTCCTTATCCCTGAACTATATAATTCTGGATAAATCACTTGATTTTCCTTACCCTCAATTGTCTCATCTATAAATTGGAACCATAGAATCACAGGATGACTGATTTAGAGGTGGAAAAGTCTTTGATCTGATCCAAGTCTTTTATTTCACAGTTAAGAAAATAAGCCCAGGGAAATTGATTGCCTGAGGCCATACAGGTAGTAAGTAGGATTTAAATCAAGAAATTCTGCTTCCAAATCCAATCTACTTGGGTAGCAGTGGATTTCTAGGAAGCATGGAAAGGATCACTAAGAAAAGTGAAAGTTTCCTATGAAACTGCACTCACCAATTCTCTTTATAGGATATATATTTTCATGGTTGTGGTGAGGATCAAATTGGGTAATTATGTAGAGCTTCTTGCAAACCTTGATGTACTAAATAAATGTTTGTTATTGTTGCTACCTCTAGCACCTCAGTATTAAAGCAGATAGAAAGGGACACTAACCCCAGGCCTATGTAACTGAGGATATTAAGAAGCAGCTAGATAACTCAGTAGGTAAATATACTGGAGTTGTAGTCAATAAGACACGAATTCAAATGCTGCCTCAGATACTTACATGGTTCTGGGTAAATCACAACTTTATCAGCTACAGTTTCTTCATCTATAAAATACTTATGATTTTGGGGAGAAAATCTGTTTGTGTCCCAATCCTAAAAAAGGACAATACCAAAGAACATCCAAATTGCTGAAGAATTGCACTCATTTTACATGCTAACAAGGTTATACTTAAGATTCTGTAACTAGGCTTGAAGGCTATGAAGAAGAGCAGACTTGGTTTTCTAAGGCAGAAGAACTAGAAATTGCCAACATTCACTGGATTATGGAGAAAATAATGGAGTTTGAGAAAGATATTTACTTCTTTTTTACTGACTACACTATAGCTTTTAACTTTGTTGATCACAACAAAATGTGGCAAATTCTCAAAGAGAAGGGAGTACCAGGTCATCTTACATGTCTCCTGAGGAGCCTGTATGCAGGCTTTCTAAAAACTGAATATGAAACATCTGATTGGGAAGCAAAGCAAGATAAGGCTGCATATTGCCATCTTATTTATTTAACTTATTTGTACACTACATCATGTGAAAAGCCAGGCTGAATGAATGAAAAGCCAGAATTAAGGTTGCCCAGAGAAATATCAGTGGTCTCAGATAAGTGGATGACAATCACTCTGATGGCAGAAAGTGAAGAAGAATTAAGATGTCTTTTGAAAGAGTGAAAGAGGGTCAGCTAGGTGGCCCAGTGTATAGAGCACCAGCCCTGAAGTCAGGAGGACCTGCGTTCAAATCTGGCCTCAGACACTCAGCACTTGCTAGCTGTGTGACCTTGGGCAAGTCGTTTAACTCCAATTGCCTCAGCTAAAAATAAAAAATAAATAAAAAATTTTTTAAAAAGAGTGAAAGAGAAAAATACAAAAATTGGCTTGAAATTCATCATTAAAATCCTAAGATCTTGATAACTGGTCCATCACTTCGCAACTAAAAGAGGGAGAAGAAATGGAAGTCTATCAGATTTTATATTCTTGGGCTCAAAAGTCACTCTAAATTATGACTGCAGCTATGAAATTAAGAGATATTTCTCTGTGGAAAGAGCTATGGCAAATCTGGAGGGCAACCTCAAAAGCAGACCCATCGTCTTTTTTTTTTCCTCTGAGGCAATTGGGGTTAAATGACTTGCCCAGGGTCACACAGCTAGGAAGTGTTAAGGAGACACATCATCTTGCCAACAAAATTCTGTATAGTCCAAAGCTATGGTTTTTCCATTCACAATGTGTGACTATGAGAGTTGTACTACAAAGAAAGATGATCACAGCAGAATTGTTGGTTTTGAATTGTGGTGCTGGAGAAAATTTTTGACAGTCTCTTGGACAGCAAGGATATCAAATCAATCAATACTTAAATTAATTCAGGCTATTCACTGGAAGGTCAAATACTGAAGCTAAAGCTTAAATACTTCAACCTCTTAATGAGAAGATGGAAAAAGATATTGACAATGGGAAAGACTGAAGGCAAAAAGAAAGGAGGAAGACAGTGGATGAGATACATAGTGTCATCAAAACAATAAACATCAACTTGAAAGATAATAGAGGACAGAAGAGCCTCATATGGTCCACGGGATCTAAAAGTCAGACACAACTGAACAATAATTACACCCAGTTCCCAGGGTAGTTACAAGGATAAAATGAGATAATATATGGAAATCACTTTGCAATTTTTAATGAGTTAAATAAATACTCCCTATTAGTTTAGAGGGAAAATCACAGCATTCTCAACTTCCAAGTGCTAGAATATGAGAAACTTCTCCTTGTCCAAATGGTATGAGTAGAATAGCTTCTCCCTCTGGGCTGGAGGATTTGAAGACTCTTTGATTCAATCTAGCCAAATAGTGGCTTCCAGCTTAGTATTAAATATTTCTGGGGGAAGAAAGACTGTTATCTTCCTCAGAAATCTGTTTCTGGAAAAATTAAAATAAGAAGAAAGAGTTGGATCCTTTAAGCAGATTAAAAAGAGAGAAGAGATAACTAGGCAACTTCACTGGTATATGCAAGAAATATTAAAAGAGTCAGAGGAAAACTTTCAGGGCAGCTAGAAGACAAAAACAAGAATTGTAGAGAATGAAACATTAAAGGGTTGTGCTCCTTTTACCAATGAGATCATGAATCCTTTGAAGTATTGATGTAAGAATCACCCTTTACTAAAGCTGAAACCAGATTCTTTATTTTTCCTTTGCTGCTAGAAAGAGTGGGCTTGTTGTTCAGTAGTGTCTGACTCTTCATGGCTCTATATAAGGTTTTCTTAGCAAAGATACTGGACCCATTTGCCATTTCCTTTTCCAATGGATTAAGACAAAGTTAAGTGACTTGCCAGGGATACACAGTTAATGACTTTGTGAAGTCACATCTGAACTCAGGACTTCATGACACCAGAGCCAGTGCTCTATCTATGACCCAAATGCCTCTCCAGAGTGGTCAAGGACTTACCTATCTCTAAGTACTATACTAGCATTTATAAGAAAGCAGAGAGACAGAGACATAGATATAGAGACACTGAGAGAGAAAGTATGTATGATGTGAGAAGACAGACAGACAGACACAGACAGAGAGGAAGAGAGGGAGAGAGAGAGGATGAGGGAAAAGTGGAAGAGAGAAAGAGGGGGAAGAAGAGGAAGAGAGGGAGAAAGAAAGCGAGGGGGGAGAGAGAGGGAGGGAGGGAGAAAGAGGATGGAGGGAGGAAGGTCTTTCAAGGAACATGGCTGGTCCACTATTATGCTATTGGTGATCCCAATAGATCAGGCTTTCTTTTGAGAGCCATTAAAATAACAAAGATGATAAAAGGCAGATATGGTAAATGTTGAAAGGTCTATGGATAGACAGATATACCAACACACTGTTGATCAAGCTGCCAGTTGGTCCAGTTATTCAAGAAAACAATTTGTAAATTGGTGAGGAAAATCACAAAATTGTTCATAACCTTTGACTGACAAAAATCTATCACAAGACAAGTATTCTAAGGGGGGTCAAAGATAGACAGAAAGGCCCCATATTTAGCAAAATATGTGCCACAGCACTGTTGAAGTAGCAAAAGCTAGAATCAAAGTACTTAGCAATTGAGGACAGGCTAAGAAAATTGTTATATGTAAGCATAATATAATATCGTGCCATTAAAAATGATAAATTAGGAAAAAAATCAGAGAAACATAGGAATATTTGCATAAACTGATACAGAGTGAGATAAAAAGAAGCAGGAAAAATATATACAAAAACTATGGTAATACAAACATGAAACTCAAAGTTAGACTAATTAATTACAATAACTAATATTGGTCCCAGTAAATAGATGATTTTTAAAAATGCCTTCTTCTTTAGTAGAAAGGCCACTGAAGCAGAACATTGCCTGTGATGTCATGTATAGCCTTCTCTTTAGAAAGGAAGTTTCATGAGAGTAGAGATGATCTTGCTTTTTATTGTGAATGTTTAGCATGTAACATATTCTCATTATTTTCTTACAACAATTCTGGAAGTAGGTCCTACTATTAACTCCACTTTAAAAAAGACATACCTGAAGATGACAAATTGTTAAGAGATTTGTCTGCGGTCACATAGCAATGAATTTCTGAGGCTGGATTTGAACTCTGGTTTATTCTGACTCCAAGTACAGTGATATACCCATTATACTACTACCTAGCTTTCTCTAATATACCTTTCCAATTTTCTTACTCCCAGACACATACTCTTTGATCCAGTAACACTAACCTCCCGGATGTTCTTGGAACAAAATTCTTCGTCTCTTCACTCCAGGAATTTTTCTTTGGCTGTTTTCCAATGCCTAGAACACTCTTCCTCCCCAGCCCAAGTACTGAGTTCTCTGGCTTCCTTTAATTGCCAACTAAAACATCACCTTCTACAGAAAGCCTTCTGTAACCCCTCTCAAATACAGTTTCTTCCCTCTATTATCTCTTGTTTATTTTGTGGATTGCTTTGTATCTATATATTTTTGCCTGTTGTTTCCTCCCACCTGCACCCCCTTAGACTGTCATATCCTTGAGGGCAGGAATTCATGGGGGTTTTTTAACTGGCTGATTGGTTGGTTTTTGATCCTTTTTATATCCCCAGAGTTTAGCATAGTGCCCTAGAAACTAGTAGGTGCCAAACAACAATTATTTATTGATAGATTGGTTATTCAGTTGGCTTTTCTTAATCGTTTTCTTTGTTATAACTGAGGGTTCAGTGAGATAACATTGGGAAGGTATAGCTTTTATGGTATTAAAAACAAAAGACATCAATAAAATGTTTTTAAATGCTGAATATTAGTTAAATAAATGGAAGACTAAAATTTCCCCTATGTTAGCCATTAGGTATGCATTTTTTCTTTCCAGTAGACAGATGATCCTTCTTTAATTCCAATGATATACAATCAAGCCATGCTGCTATATATAGGTAGTTATCTCTAAATGGCTTTCGACCCCTCTAACAGGAAGAGGAGATGCTTTGGATAGCTTTTGACATGGCTGAGGAATGTTGGGTAACTAGCATAAGGATTTAATCCTGTCTGTTCAATTATCCCATAATTCTTAATCTATACTTCTCCTCATCAAATCTTCAACTTCACAGTCCTAAACAACCGTTCCTGGCCATTTATGTGTTATCTTTCTTATTAGCATGTAAGATCCAAAGGGCAAGATTTACCCTTGTATTTGAACCCCTAGCATTTAGCACAGTGTTTAGTACATAGTGTTTCATTCATCCAGTCAAAAGCTGAAATCTGCCATTTGCATAGTTTATGGATTTGACTCCCAGATATCTGGAAATAGAGTCACAGAAAATTAAATGCAGAAGGCTCCACATGTTACCGATAAGTTAACTGAAGCTCAGGGTCACTCAATAAGTGGCAAATCCAAGATGTGCATCCCAATCTTCCAGCATCAGTTATCCCTTCATGGCCATATTTTTATAACTAGAACTTTTTAGTATTAACGAAGATGCTTGTCACTATTTGTTATGTCCTAAAATGCCTTCTTATGTAGTGGTATGAGTGTCTTTAACTAGAAGATCCTGGAGGATCCGGATTAAATCTATCTAAAACTGTTGCACATAATGTTTTGGATATTGATGGTGAGGATAACCTCCAAGACATGATAAATAATACAGCAGTTAAAAATATCCATTTAGAGACTGTTCAGCTTAGTGCAAAGAACATTGAAATTCACTTTAGAAAAATGCATTTAAATCTGACATCATAGATCTTCATCTCTTCAGAGGTTATCTGATCCAACTGTCATTTTACAGATGAAGAAATTGAAACCTATAGAGGTGGAGTGATTTGCTTGAAATCTCACAGGTAGAATCAGAAGTAAAATTTGAACCCAAGTCCTCTTACTCCATAGCCACTTCTTTCTTAACTTGCCATGGCATCCATTTCCTCATCTATGAAATGGGAATATACTAGTTTAACTGACAGTGACTAAGTGTAATTAAGACAGATCATGAAGGACAAGCCAAGAAGCTTACAGAATTAATGGAAAACACCATTTTTTTTAGATGTAACATTTTTATTTTATTTATTTATTTATTTATATTTATATGTATATTTATATGTAACAAATTTTATATGTGGGATTAACACCCTGAATATTGAAAATCACATATAATGCCATATTGGTTTTTGTTTCTTTGTTTGTTTTTGCTAAGGCAATTGGGGTTAAGTGACTTGTCCAGGGTCACACAGGGAGGAATGTTAAATGTTTGAGGTCACATTTGAACTCAGGTCCTCCTGGCTTCAAGGTTGGTGCTCTATCCACTGCGCCATGTAACTGCCCCCAGATTTTAAAAAAGTGTATAGATCAGGAGCAGTTAGATGGTACAGTAGATAGAGCACTTGCTCTGAAATTAGAAGGACTCGAATTCAAACCTGGCCTCATACACTTAATATTTACTTGGGTAAGTAACTCAACTCCTATTGTCTTGCAAAAAATCAAAAATATGTAGATCAGTGTTCCTGAACTTATCTTTCTTTTTGAAATAATATTTTTATAAGGCAGATATCCTTAATCTGAGGACCTAAACTTTAAAAAATAGGCAATCTGCATTCAGAAAAAGAACTATGGAGATTGAATGTAAATCAACACATGCTACATTCACTTTTTTGTGTCTATCCCATATTTTTAAATATCATTTTTAAAAATCATTTATTCACTGGGATTGATATTAGTTATTGCAATTAATTAGACTTGCTTTGAAAATACATTTCAATATAATTGTTTCACTTGTAATCTTATGTATTTAATTTTATATATTTGAAAATATAATTCTAAGAAAGAGCCATAGTTTTACCAGAATGTCAAAGGGGTCCATGGCACAAAAGTGGTTAAGAACCCCTGGTATAAGAGATGGTTCTCTGGGAGATTGGGAAAAGGGAAGGAATACAGAGGGAAATGTAAAACCAAGCAAAAGAATCAATAAAAATCTTTTTTCTTTTAATGTGAGGTATTATCATTTGTCTAAGTGTAGTCTCTAAGCCATTTAAAGTCATTTTCATATGAAATATTTGCTCATTATACACCAATATGTCTCCTCTTAAGAGCTTTTATTTCATTCTTCATATTGCCTTGAGAGAGAAACTGAGACCAGAAGAAATATATGTGTAGTCCAAGAAGACATGCCTCAGACAGAGTCTATGATAACCAGTAATGTGTTTTTCCTCTTGTGGGTCGGGGCTGTGCCCAAAATACATGGTTGAAAGTGAAAAAAAATCCAGTCCCTCTATAAGTTGTTGAAAGGATGGGTTGCTGGTATTTTTTAAATGCCTTGACTGGATCGTTTGGTTTTCTTGTAGTCCCAGATAGTCTTACCCAAAGGGCAGCCCCATCAAACATCTACATTTCTCACCCTGATCCTCAATTTAAAAGACATATTTCTGAGAAGTCCAAAGTTCTAATTCAAATGCCCTCCCCCCCCAAAATAGAAGAGATGGTCTTAGTTAGATAAAGGGAGTTCATTTATTTAAATTTTGCCCAATGGGATATCAATCCTACTATTTGATACTACATGCCCTGAAGGAAAAAAAACATACATGAAAAGAATTTTTCCAGGGTTTGCCTCATAAAGGAACTATATCACAAAGTTAAAAACAAAAATGAATTATCTTGAGTCTTAAAAATCCCCACCCACCTTAGTCCCAGGTGACTCTGAAAAAACTTTGACTCACCAGGCTTCCCCATTGACCCACCTTTCCCATCTATAAGTCTTTGTGCTGGCTCAAAGGGAACTAGAGCCCTGTGTTGACATTTCCCAGGTGACAACAAAGTTGAGCCATATTTTAGGGATCTGAGTCTTTGCATATAATTAGCAGGTCAAATTACCCATGGGGAATTGAGCCTGGGCAAGCTGCAAATCATTATCAAAGGGATCTTCTGGTGGAGGAAGGGAGGGCTGGTTCTAATTTCCTTGTTTCTCTTGCTCTGGAAGATCCCTGTAGGGAGTGCCTCTAGGAAAGAACTTTTAAAAATTAGGGCTGTGGATAGACCACTGGCCCTGGAGTCAGGAGGATTTGAGTTGAAATCTGGCTTCAGATATTTAGTAGCTGTGTCACCCTGGGCAAGTCATTTAATCTTCATTGCCTCCCCAATTTTATTTTTAATTTTAAGAGTGTATGAAGAGTTAGGGGAAAGGGTTGAGAAAGATTCAAGGTACCATTTGTCAGTTATCTTCTGGATTAACTTTTAAGAAAGCATAGTCAGAACCAGAACAGAGGCTGGAACTAACACTTTGTAGAACCTTTGTGCTTTCAATCAGAAGAATAACTGCTCCATGTAAGACACTGGGGGGGGGGGGGGGGGGGGGGGTGGTGAGGAGATTGTTAAAAAGAATGCAAAAAAGCAGATCCCCATCCCTAAAATATTCTTTTTTAACCTCTATTTTTTGGAATCCCTTCTATAAAAGCCCTTTCCTAGTAAGAATTTTAGGGATCATAGATTTAAAAGTCTAAAGCCTATAAAGAGATCCTTTTGCCAGGAATGGGCTCCAGACAATTCAAATGAAGGTACTGCTAAATTTTCAGTTGGAACATTTACCCCATGGGATTTGGCTTACACTATAAACCAAGACTTAATTTATTGTTTTTTGGTTTTGTTTAGACTTAAGAAACCAAGAAAATACTAATTGTACAGGTTAAACTTATATTCTGCATACTTTTTTCTGTAAAGTTAGTTGTTAAAAAAAATTACCAGCATGTGCCCACATCCCTATCTATGATACTTCCTTCATTTTACAAATGAGGAAAGTGAGCCTGAGATAGGTTAAATGATTTGCCTAAATTCACACGAATAATTAACATAAGAAGTTGGATTTCAACCCAGTTATTCTAACTACAGAATTAATATTTTTCTACCAGCTGCCCCCTTTAATGAACGACATATTGAGTAGAGAAAAGACATGGCCCTCAAGAAGTTTACAGTCTATTTGAGTAACTATCAACACAAAAGTCTATGTGGTGGGTGTTAAATGAATAATAGATAGAAAAACTATCTGCTTTAGAGAAACCTTCAGTTCATCTTAGTCTCAGAAGGCTTTATTGGGGAGGTGGGATCTGAGGGGGTTTTGAAACAGCAGAAGGATTTTGTTTGGGAAAGGGAACAGGAAGCATTCAAAGGGGAAGAAATGTCATGCAATGAGCCAAAGTGAGAAAACAGGAAAGTACAAGCCCCCAAAGCAGATCATGAGGTATCTAATTGGGTTAGGAAATAATGGGAGATAAGACGTGGGTCAAGGAGTTTGGCCTGGATGCTATAGACAAGATCATAAATTCTTTCTGTATGCATAAACAAAGCCTTGTCTTATTTATTGTGGTATCTCCCCCATGCTCAAGCACAGTATGTTGTTCTTAAAGATAGGGGAGAGACTGGAGCTGTGATTTCATCAGTAGAGGGAAAACCCAGCTAAGGAAACTCCCTTTAACAATGCAGGTAAAGAACTTCTTTTCAATATACTCTTAAAGACTTGCCCAGAACATTGAGAGCATTTTACTAAGGGTCTCACAATGTATAAATATCAGAGTTAGAAATGAACACAGATCATCATGCTGGCTAATTCTTTACTACTATATTATACAGCTTCTAATAATGAGCAGAGTAACAAGGTCCTTAATTGTTGTTTATGGTAGCCAATAAGTCAATAATTATTTATTAAGTACTAATTATATGCCAAGCACTTTGCTGAGTGCTGGAGATAAAAAGATGGCAAAAAGAATCCCTCCTCTCAGGGAGCTTACACTCTAGTGGGGCTAACACATAGCTAACTAGGCATTCTTAAGATATAAACAAAGTTGATGGGAGGTAATTTGATTTATTTATTTTTATTATTATCATTATTATTGGGTAGATTATTGGGGTTGTGACTTGCCCAGGCTCACACAGCTGGTAAGTGTTATGTGTCTGAGAGCACATTTGAATTCAGGTCCTCCTGACTTCAGGGCTGGATCTCCATCCATTATGCCAATGGGAGCTAATTTGAGAAGGAAAGAAACTAGCAACTGGAGAGCGCAGGAATGGCTTTATGCAGAAGATATTTGACCTTTGATCCAGCAGTGCCATTACTGGGTCTTTTTCCCAAAGAGACCATGAAATAGGGGAAAGGACCCACATGTGCAAAAATGGTTGTAATGGCAAAGAATTGGAAAATAAGTGGATGCCCATCAATTGGGGAGCAGCTGAATAAGTTATGGTATATGAAAGTAATGGAATATTATTGTTCTATAAGAAGTGATAAATAGGCTGATTTCAGAAAAGCCTGGAAAGATTTACATGAACTGATGCTGAGCAAAACAAGCAACACAGAAGAACCAAGAAACCCAGCAACAACAGAACTATATGATGATCAACTATAATAGATTTAGCTCTTCTCAGCAATTCAATGATCCAAAGCAACTCCAATAAACTTTGGATGGAAAATGACATCTGCATCTAGAGAGAGAATGATGGAGACTGATGGCAGATTGAAGTGTACTATTTTCACCTTTTTTTCCTTCTGTCTTTTCTTTCTTTCTTGTGGTTTTTCCCTTTTGTTCTGATTTTACTTTCCCAACATGACTCATATGGAAACATGTAAAAAAAAAAAAAAAGAATGTTCATTTATAACCTAAAAAAGTAGAAAATGAAAAAAAATAATAATTATATAGAGGAAAATGCCAAAAACAAACAAACAAACAAACAAAAAACCAACATGGTACTTGAGCTGAGTCTTGAAGAAAGTCAGCATCTTGAAGGTAAATATGAGATTCTCAGAGCATTCCAAGCATGGGGGACCATCAAGACAAAAGCATGGGAATGGGAGATAGCCTGTTAATGGAATGCTGTGTTCAGGGAATAGAAAATAGGACAGACTACCTAATCATAAGGTTCGTGGAAAGGAATGAAAGGAGCAAACTAGTAAGAACTCTAAATACCAAATGAGAATTTATATTTGATGCTAGAAGTGATAGGAGGCACTTTGGGGAAAGAGGTTGGAAAAGTGACACAAGGGAATGAGAGATATTAGTTGGGATAAAAGAGCATGGAAGCAGGAGCTGTGTGAGCCTGCTGGCCTAGGTTCTGACCCCACCTTTTCTACCACCTTGCTGAGGAGCATTTCACCGCTCTATCCCTTCATTTCCTCATCAGTAAAGTAGAACCCTAAATGATTTCTAATGTCCATCCAACTCTAAACATTCTATTCTAACCCACATACATATCTATTTTTCCTTTGTCAGTCCTAAATTCCTTTACTGGTGTTTTGTTTGTTGGTTGGTTGATCTTGTTTTTGCTTCTCCCCCTCACCCCCCCCCAGTAAAATAATTCCACCAAAGAACTGGATTCCACTTCATCATATCTTTCCTTTTCCAACATAGTATGCTAGAGAGAGCACTGTCTTCCTATATATCATTGCCAAAGAATTGGATCCCATTTAATCATATCTTACATCTCGATCTGATTCTAAATCCAATACTTTTTTCAAGATCCCATACTGAAAAAGGTCAGATATGATTAAATTAAATCCAGTTCTTTGTAAGTTATTTTATTAAACACACACACACACACAGACACACATACAGACACACCAAAAGTATTTAGAATGAACAAAAAAATGCATATAGCTAGTTATGTGTATTAGAATAGAATTTTTTGAATTGGAAGGGACATTAGAGAACATTAAAGCTTCCACTTAATGATAAAGAAATTAAGGAACAGGGAGGTGAGGAGATGTTCAGCTAGTCACTGGGAGGAGAGCCAAAATCCAAATCACCCAACTCCTTTTTGGGTGCTTTCCACTACATAAACTCCCATAACACTTCCTGCCTAAATGTTCATTTAAGACTAATTTACTTCCTGTTATTGTTAGCTACCTAAATAGATTACCAATTTCTTGAGGACTAGGATTGTAGCATATTCAATTCAATTCAATAAACATCTACTAAGCACAACAAAACTATAATTTTTAGTTGTGAATTCTCCCTCTATGAGGAGCTCTCCTCCAGAACATTTGCTTCTTGAAGGAATGAGCAGTGTTTATGCTTTATATCTCTCCAGTGCTTACCATAGTGTCTAGCATAGGCTAAGGGTAATAAATGCTTCTTGACTAGCTGATGATTAGGCATTAGGAATACAATAAGAAACAATTCTGGCATTCACAGAGATTACATTCTACTACCTCCCCAACATTCTCCCTCTTCAATTATTACTACAAATATCCCTAGTTTCCTTTTAGTCCAGACTAAAATTTTATTTTCTATAGGAAGTTTTCTCAAGCCTCTATTCATTCCAGTGCCCTCTATTATTTCTTATTTATCCTGTCTCTCTCTCTCTCTCTCTCTCTCTCTCTCTCTCTGTGTCTCTCTTTCTCTCTCTGTCTGTCTCTCTGTCTTTCACTTTGGCGCTCTCTCTCGTTTTCTCTCTCTTTCTATATAATATATTTGGATATAGATATGTGTATATGGTTATATATGTATATGTACAAATATTTACAGATTGAAAGATTTTACATTTTTTTTGCTTTTTTGTGTGGTAAGTGAAAATCCTCTCATAGGAGGCAGACCTGAACTGGATCTTGAAAGGAACCGGAGATCCTGAGGCAAAGATGAAAAGGGAGAACATTTCAGACACAGGGAAAGTGTTTATTTGTATTCCTTTCAGTCCCTAGCACGAGTACTCAATAAATACCACTGGAGGCAAAAGTATACCATTAGCTGATTCTAGCCTGCGACTACACTTTCTCAGAAATTAATTTGGAAGATAAACCGCAAACAGCCAATAAGCATTTATTAGATTGTAAGCTCCTTCATTTGACTGTAAATTTCTTGAGGGCAGGGGCTGTCTTTAGCCTAATTTGTATCCTTGGAGTTTAGTATAGTGCCTGACACATAGTAGATGCTTTAGTGTTTAGTGATTGATTAAGCTTTAAAAGGCCAAGTTCTCCCATTTCATCCAGGGCTATTTCCAGTGGTCCCAATCTATATCTGTCCACTGGACCCAAATGGCTCTGGAGGAGAAAGTGAGGTAGGTGACCTTGCCCAGCCCTCCCTCCCTTAAATGCAATTTACTTTCATGTCATGATATCCCCTCCCTGATGTCACGGTCCTCTTGAAGCATGAAGGACAAACAAGAACAACAAGCACTTGCTATATGTCAGCAAAGGGCGGCTAGGTGGTTCAGTGAATAGAGTAGTCTTACTGGAGTCAGGAATCAGGAAAACCTGAGTTCAAATATGGCCAGACACTTACTAAACTGTCTGGCTCTGGGCAAGTCACTTATCCCTATCTGCCTCAGTTTCCTCATCTGTAAAATGAACTAGAGAAGGAAATGGCAAACCTGTGCTGTATCTTTGCCAAGAAAACCTTGAATGGGTCATGAAGAGTTGGACATGACTGAACAACAAATTGCTGGCTACTATTCTGGAGAAGACAAAGAAAAAAAAAAGTCATTCCCTACCCTCAAGTAGTTCACAGTTTAATGTAGGAAATATCTGAAAACAACTATTACAAATAAAACATAAATGGGATAATCAACAGAGGGGAGATACCTTCAACTTTACCCCTAATATTAAACTTCAACCTACCCTTTCTAGACATATCCCAGACCTGGGATCTTTCAAAGCAAAGAAATTCAGTTCAATTGTTGTTTAGTTATGTCTGACTTTTCTTGACCTACTCCATTTGGAGTTTTCTTGGCAGAGATACTGGATTGATTTGTCATTTTCTTCTCCAGCTTATTTTACAGATGAGAAAACTGAAGCAGAGTTAAGTGACTGGCCCAGGCCAGTTACTAACCCAGGCTAGTTAAGTATTTGAGGTCACATTTGAATCCAGGTCTTCCCAGCACTCTATTTACTGTGCCACTGGTGGTCCTAAAGCAAAGAGTCTCACCACTTAAATCTGAGTCTGTTCTCCTCTCCATAATATGTAAATAAGGATACCTGTCCATACCTTCTTTTAAAAGTATAAAGGATTATATAAATGTGGGTTATCATTATTTTTTCATATCTACATCCTTTCTTTGAAATACTCTTATACTATTCATTTTTTCTCCTGGCTATAAAACTCTTTAAAGTTTTGGGCAGGATCCATCTTTAATACTTGAAAGTAAATCTATTCATTTTCTTGCCCCAGGGGCGGCCTATATCTAAAAAAGTTTTCTTCAATTCTCTGAGAAACTTTCAAAGAATGAGGATGAGTGGAAGGAAAGACTAAAGAATATATCGCATCATAGATCTAGGCCTACTTAGGACCTGAAAGCTCCTCTGATGCCCCAAATCCTTCCTTTTACAGGTTAAAAAAAGAAGAAGAAGGCAAGAGAAAGACAGTGGGTGATTTGTCTATGGTCAGTCACCCAGGTTTATAAGTGTCAAAAACAGGATTTGAACCCAGTTCTCTGAATCCAGCATCCTTGTTTTTTCTACTATACCACAAAATAGCCATCTTGAAATATTTGAAAGACTAACCCATGGAATTGGATGTGTTCAATTTCTCCACAGAAGACAGAGCTTGAAGCATTGGGTAGAATTTACAGAAGCAAGTTTAGAGTTGAGATAAGGAAAATCTCTCTCACAATTATAGCTATCTCAAAATGGAATGGACTGCCCCATGAAAAATAAAGAAGTCCCCCTCACTGGGGTAAAGAATGTATGACCATTTGTCATATGCAGACTGTAGAGGTCCCTTCCAAATCTGAGATTCTGATAAACATCTATCTTCTAGGACATGGAGGATTAATACCTGAAATGGACCTTGGAGATTACAAATGAAGAACCATAGACCCAGAAGTATCCTTGTTCAAGAGCACACAAGTAGTAAGTCATAAAATCAGAATCTGAATCCACATTTCCTGACTCCAAATTCAGTGCTCTTACCCCTACAATACACTGAGGTCCCTGCAACACTGTATTTTGCTTAGCCCAATGGATAATTAAAGCACAAACTAAAATTTGTTTCTCAAAGTTCTCTGATGTCCTGTGGCTGTGTCTGCATGGAGGGAAGTAGGATGCGGGATGGAGCTCCCAACTGGAGAGTGGAACTGAGATACTCCCAAAGCAATGTCGCCTATCTTCCAGAGACAGTAATGTTGTTTTCCAGGAGTGATCAACTTTCCAAATTCACACCTGGAACTTAAAAATAGCTGACGCCAGCTGACAGGACCCTGAGGGCCTTACCATGCTGTGGGTTTCCCTTCTCCATTGCTGGAGAATTGAAATCAGAGGAATTACTGACATCTGGTGGTTGCTGGGCATAGTGTAATATTGGTCTTGGAAGTACATTGGCCTGAAATTTTAAGAAACCCATTTAAAGTCTTTCATTCCTCAAAGCCTGCACTAAATCGGGTGAGTTCCAGAACCCAAATGGATACTAGACCAGGTAAAGATTGACACATGACACTTTTTCTCAATAGAGAAGATGGGCTTGAGAATCTGTATTCAATAGCCTTTGTGGATCTGACTGTTCATTATTTCATCAGAGTAGACTCCTTAAATGAAGATCAGCCTCTAAAGGTAAAAGATATTATAATTCATGAAGAAAAATGTATTCCTCGCTTCAAAAAATAATTTTCAATATAAGAAATACCAGTTTCATGAGAGTGAAGATGCTCTCTGAAGCATCCCCGGGTTAGGAGATGGCACTTCAGGTATGTTTCCTCAGCACAATGTGCTTGGACTAGGGTAGCGGGAGGCCCCTCATATACAATCACGAGAGCTCAACAACTCCCTAACTTCAGAGAGAAAAGAAGTGAGGAGAGAAAACCTATACTCAAAGAAATGAGAGAACTCCCAGTGTAATTCTTTAATCCATGTCATTCAGATAACCCCAATTTATGGAAGACTTTTAGAAACTTTCTTGGAAATGCATATGTAGCAGGGCTTATGTGTCTCTATACCTTTATTCCAGAAAAAGTAACATAGAGACCCCTTTTCATGCCTTTCAACACCAAAGAGTCCATTGGATTTTACTGTCCAGAAAAGTTGGGGCCTCTATCAAGGTGGGATCCCCAGAGAGATTGTGTATGTCTAGCCCAGCCTAGCGGTCCATAGATGCTGCCCGATTTCATCCCCTTCATTTTCCAGAGGGAGTTAATATGGTACTTAAAAGGAGTTGGGAGTAGGAGAACAGAGGGGATTCTGTATCCAGCCAGAAAAATGTGAATGTCTCTGGGACTTTGAGGCATAAATTTCATGGAATGCCACAATATGCTCTGGGTACTATGTGCTATCTGGATGGATACACATGCCTCGGTGAGGCCTGGGGAAGTGTGTTGGAAAACTTTCCCTCTGTCTCTAGCTAAATGGTTTCCTGAGGAAATGAGAAAGAAGGAGGAAAAGGAATGAAAAAATTCCAGTAGAAAAAAAAGTCCCTGCTCTTCAACACAGGGAAGGTTACTGACAGAGCTGAAAATCCCAAATTCCTTTGCAATTCCAAGAGACAAAATAAGTGGATAAGGAGTAGGGACAATGATATAAATGGAGGTTTCTTTGGGGTTTACAGTGATCAGAACTGAAGTCAGATTCATTGAGCAGTCCAAATCTATCATAGCCCACACTCATAAAGCCCAACAGAGCATAACAAAACCTTTTTGGTCTTCCATTAGCAAAGGTAAAATCAAAATCCAGGACCCCAAACTACAATTTCACAAAGATTAACTATTACCCTTTTCTGATGCCCCTTCTAAATATAAAAGAAATGTCTCCAGAGGCAATAGAGCTCCTTCTTTCCTGAAGCCCATGCCTTTTGAGAACTACCTACCTAATAAATGAATTGGGGAATTTAAGTAATGGAATATTCCATTCCATTTATCAATCATCCATCTCTGTAGTGGAAAAGAAAATGAGAAAGAGGTAAACAGAAAGATGGAAAATAATCTGACCTCATTTTAATATATCAAAATGAATACCTTGGTTTTGATGTTCTTGACAAAATCAATAAAGCAAAGTGAACTCACAAATCAAGATAAAATAAACAAGGATTTAACACAATCATTACCACAGAAATGAATATTTATTGAGTATTACCATTGTATACCAGATCATCCATCCCCTTAGGCCCATGTAGCTCTTTTAGGTTTGCAAGACTTCAAACATCTTATCAATTGTTCTTCAAAGCAACCCCTTGAGGTAGGTGTTATTATCCCCACTTTGCTGATGAGGACCCTGAACCTGACATTTGACACTTGCATAGGGTCACATAGTGTCTGAGACAGGATTTGAATTTGTGTCTTCTTGACTTAAAGTCAAACACTGTCCCCAGTATGCTAGTTAACTCAGATGGGGCTTTCTTAGGAGAGACAAATATCTCACCTTCCTAATCTTATCATCATCTCAGACATGGAGGTGGTTTAGTGCCATCTGTATGTGGTAATGACATAGACTTTGTACTTGGAAAAGTACAGATACAAGTCTTCTTCCCCATCAAAGAATGACACAAACTTTTCCTGGACTGGGGATGGGGGAAGGGGAGGGAGGCGGAATTATATACACTAAAGGATACAAGATCCATTCTTTTCTTATGTTTGCTTCCAGTCAGTCTCAGAGAAAGAAGAAAGAGTCTTCTGTAGAAAATTAAAGAATAGAAGGCTAATTGTGCACCCCCATAGTGGAAGGTACATTGGATTGGAAATCAGAAAACCTACATTCTAATCTAAGAACTGACTGAACCAGCTGTGAGATCTTGAAGTTTTCATTTAATTCCTCTAGGTTTCATTTTTCTTTGAAAAACAAGGGGGAGGGGAAGAGCTGGGCTAGAAGATCTCTGGGGTTCCTTTCAGTTCTAATATTCTATGATTCTAAACCAAAGAGCAGTTCAAGCTACTGAATAAGTTTAGTTGATCTCCAAGTCAAGAAGACTCTGGTTAATGCTGATTGTGTGACCCTAGACAAGTCACAACCTCTCAAGACCCCAGGCAACTGTCCAGACTACTAAATTGCTGAGCAGGTGTCCATCTGCATGGGTAAAGGAAGTTCCCCCACTGAGAGTTCCCTACAGTGAACCTGTGAAATCACAGGTCAAATTTTTTAAAATGCTAAATAAGTAAGCTGTCATTTCTTTCTAGAAAACAAGTACACGATCACTCTCCATCAGCTCCATCTGCTGCTACTTGCAGATAACAAAGGAGATTGCCCAGCCTCTTAGATCAGCTTCAATAAAACATATCTTTCCAGGTTATAGGGAAGAGGGAGAAGAAGAGAAGTGATAATCTGGGAAAAGACAATAGTGTTTGTTTGTTTTTAAATCAACAATACATAAAAAGCCATCTTCCCAATTCTGGCTCCAGATCTGAGTAGAAAAGGAGAAAGCACAGCAACAGCTGAGGATCAGTTATATAATGCGACACTGACCTCCTTCTGAAATTGTAGGTGTGTCCCATATTGGTCAGTGACTATCTGGAAGCAGAATCAGGTCTACTTGGTTTTGTGAGGAGTTCTTGAAGGGAGGCAGACCTGAAATGAGCTTACATGGAATTTTTTAAATCATTTCCTGAGTCTCAAAAGTGAGAACTCCCCTAGATGTCAATTGCCTGTACATTTCCCAGAAGGAAAGAATGAAGACTTTCAAAAATTAATAATAATAATAATAGCAAGGCTGAGGAGTTGACTGAATAATTCAGTTTTTACTACACAGGGAGATGGAGAGAAAATCCAGGCACAGATGAAGTATTTGAATTACATCTTTTTTAAAATAACTTTATTATTTTAAAATATAGGCAGAAACATAAAAAACTAACCAAGTATTAGCAGGTGGGGTCCTGAATAACTGCTTTTAATGAATAAATAAAAGTGTGATTACTTTATTAGATATTTATAGGCAAATAGTATTGCTAAAATACTGGACAAGTTTATTTTAACTTTGGTTGGGTCTGTGAAATTTTATTGGTATATGAAGCTCAGGCTGAGGAAATTTCTTTAAGCATACTAGGTGCACATTGAGAAGGGGGTGTTTTCATACCTGTGGCATTGGTCTTTATTCTGAGGGCCAGACAGACATCCTGAAACATCCATGTTGATTCACATTTTATGAAAGTAAATTCTAGCTCTAATCATCTATGAATTTGTGGCCTATTGGTTTGAGAGTTAACATGGGGTTGAAAGAAAATAGGGGGAATCCAAGGCTATAAAGTTATACTTACAGCCTATAAAATTATAGAAGAGAAGGGAATCTAGGATTTAAAAGTCAGGAGACTGGAATTAAAATACTCTCCCCAAATATTTACTAGGGATGTGATCCTGGTCAAGTTATTACATCTCTCTTAATTTTAAATATTGTTTTCCCATAGTTAAGAGTCTTGTGGAAGAGGATGAGGAGGAAGAAAAAGAGAAAAGAAATGAAGAAACATCTTGATAATTAGAGGTCAGAGAGGAGACACAAAGAGACCACATAAATCAACCAATCTGGAGCCAGAGAAAAGCAGAAAATCTCAGGTCAAGGGGGAATCATTAAAACCAAATTCTAGCACTCGCCTTTTTTCTCAATATTTTATTTTTCCAAATATATGAAAAATAGTTTTCAACATTCATTTTTGTAAGACTTTGTATTCCAGATTTTTCTCCTTCCCACCTTTAATTCCCCCTCCCCAAGACAGCCAAGAAATCTGATAGTTTAAATATGTGCAATCCTTTAAACATTTCCATATTCATCATGTTATGCAAGAAAAATCAGACCAAAAGGGAAAAACCATGAGAAAGAAAACAAACAAAAAAACTAACAATACTATGTTTTAGTTCACATTCAGTCTCCATAATTCTCTCTCTGAATGCAAATGGAATTTTTCATATCTTGTTTATTAGAATTGCCTTGAATCACCTTATTGTTGAGAAAAACCAAGTCCATCACAGTTGATCATTACATAATCTTGTTACTGTGTACAGTATTCTCTTAGTTCTGTTTATTCCACTCAGCATCAGTTCATTAAAGTCTTTTCAGATTTTCTGAAATCAGGCTAGCACCTCCCATTTTAACTTTATAGGAAGTTAAAATCAAGATGAATCTCCTTTCCTTAAATCAGTCAAGATATATTTCTAAGACTCCAGATTGCTGGGCTGAACATCTGGATCATTATTCCCAAATGTTGCCATACTTTCTTAAGTAGGAAAAGTATATGAAATATTTCTACATGGAATATGGAAAAGATTTTTTTTTGTTACTAGATATCCTCCCCTATCCTTTTTTCTCCATTAGCTCCTAAGGGATTCTGTCCTATTAGATATCATCCCAATGGCTCCTTCCACTAAAGAAAAGTAGTTTAGAGTTCTCTATAATTATTTCATTCTTACAAAGCTTCTGAGAGGATACCGAGCAAGGTAAAGCCCTTAAATCAAAGCAAGAGAGATCAAACTTAATAACCCAAGGTGAGTAATAATTCTATAATCACAAAATTCTGGAATCTTAAGTGTCCAAAAGCTCCTCAACCTGGATTGAGGTTCTGGCCATCTAACTTTATATTTTGGCAGCTACCTTGAAGAAGAAAATATGCCTCCAGATCAATGAACTAAACCAGAAACCAAACCACCAATAAAATGGTACCATAGTATGTTACCTTAACCTTTTCTCTTCTTTACTTTTACCTTGATTATAGTCTCAGTTCACCATCTATCATAGCAATTCTCAAAGTGTAATCTGGGGTCTTCAAGGGATTCATAAAACAAAACCATTTTCATAATATTGAGATGTTTTAATTCCTAATATGGTAAATATGGACAAATATAATCCAAATTAAACAAGAGATCTGGGTCAGGAATGTTCAATAATTTTATAAATGGTCCCTGAGGTCATTAGTTTGAGAACCCCTAGTCTATCAGATCCCAAAATAGAGAGTTCCACCAACTTGACCTTCTATCTCTCACTTTCAGATATTCACAAATGCCTTCAAGAACCTCCTTCCTCTCTGCCTCTCTGAATCTTTGTATAATAAGGGTTTGAGAAATAGTCTTCAACAGCTTTGTCCTACCATTTTATATATCTCATTTCCCCCCCTTTTCACCTTCCTTTCCATTTCTAGCTCCCTTATATATGTATATATATATATATATATATATATATATATATATATATATTATCATCTACCTTCATTAGAATGTAAGTTCCTTGAGATCAAGGATTGTCTTGCTTTCTTGTGATTTTATCCCAAATTCTTTCAAGGATACCAGAGGAAGGTGTAGTTAGGACCTTTGAGGTAATGCCTGGAATATTGTAAGTGCTTAATAAATGCTCTTATCTATCATTGCCTATGATAGGAGAAGAAAATCTCATTACTACAGCTGCTCAATCTATACAGTTGTGGCTGTCTGTACTCTGTGGGTGGGCAGAGTGATGTGTGGATATGTGGGTGTTTTTTTTTAAACTCTATAGTGTCATTGCAGTGTGGCTTGTGCTCAAGGATCCCAGTTTCAAAATACTTGAATGCTGTTCCTTTGGAACTACAAATCCCAGTATGATGATAGCCATATCTCTTATCTTTATTACATTCATCTTATTTGAGGATCAGTTCAGGTGCCACTGCTTTTGTGAAGCATTTTGCCTCCAGCTATTTATATTCCCTTTATCTCCTCAATTTACCTTCTATTATTCTTACTCCCTATTCCATCTCCCAAGCAGAATGCAAGAGTCTTGAGGGTAATGATTATTTCATTTTTGGCTTTGCATCTCCAAGCACAAGGCCTTTGCACATAGTAGGCACATCATGAATGTTTGATTGTTAAACTGAATGTATCAGCACCTAGCTCCAAATCTACCACTCTTATTCTTCCCTTGACCCAACCCTCCCCACCCAACTGCTGAGCCAGCTGCCAATGCTAGCTTACTATTTCTGAATGAATGTAATCAAGCATATGGATGGCTCTAGGTCCAGATCATCAGTACAATGGCAGACAGCCCTGTGCCAAGCACCTCAATTATTTAAAGAGAATCTGTTGGTAGAAAGATCAGTGCGGGTCAGAGTTGACTTGCATACTCACGGGGAGAGATATTAAATGTGGTTAGCTCTTGGAAGATAAGGACTGTTCTTTAAGAAATAGTGCATCTATATAATATCTGTGATTTCCATTACCCATCATAGAACACAGATTCAACTGAACTATAGCATTTACCTGTGCCCCAATGGTAGGAAAATATTACTATATGTGTCAAGCTGGTGTCATTGCACTTAGGGATGCCCTTATGAAACTCTCTCCAAGCATCTAAATTGTTTCCCATAGCCTTCCTCCTCACAAAATCAAAGCCTCTGAGATTTGAACAGTACCTCAAAAGTCCCAACTATACTCTCTTCTGGTATTCCTGAAAGTGGTCGGCACCTAGCACCTTCTGAAGTAGCCCATCTTACTTTGGGGTTGCTAATTGTTAGAAAGTAGTTAGAAAGGAAAAAACTTTCCTTATGTCCATAAAATCTCACCCTGCAGCTTCCACTAATTCTTCTTAGTTCTATTCTCCAGAGCTGATGAAAACAAGTCTAACCCCTCTAAGGAGGGACTAGAAAAAGAAGGAGGGAGGGAGAAAAGGAGGAAGGGAGGGAAGAAGGAAGGGAGGAAGGAAGGAAGGAAGGAAGGAAGGAAGGAAGGAAGGAAGGAAGGAAGGAAGGAAGGAAGGAAGGAGGGAAGGAGGGAGGAAGGAAGGAAGAAAGAAAGAAGAAGGAGGAGGGAGGGAGGGAGGGAGGAAGGAAGGAAGGAGGAAGGAAGGAAGGAAGGAAGGAAGGAAGGAAGGAAGGGAGGGAGGGAAGGAGGGAGGAAGGAAGGAAGGAAAGAAAGAAAGAAGGAAGGGAGGGAGGGAGGGAGGAAGGAAGGAAGGAAAGAAGGAGGGAGGGAGGGAGGGAGGGAGGAAGGAAGGAAGGAAGGAAGGAAGGAAGGAAGGAAGGAAGGAAGGAAGGAAGAAAAAAAGGAAGGAGGGAGGGAGGGAAGGAAGGAAGAAAGGAAGAAGGGAAAGAAAGAAGGAGGGAGGTAGGGAAGGAAAGAGGGAGGGAAGGAAGGAAGGAAGGAGAGAAGGAAGGAAGGAAGGGAGAGAGGGAAGGAAGGAGGAAGTAAGAGAGAAAGGAAGGAAGTTCTTCCTCTTCAGTCCAGTATAGACAGGGAATTCCCATGGCTACTTTTGCCATCTCCCCTCAACATTCCACTCATTCTTTTACCTGACCCTGAGATTAACCCCTTGTTGTTGCCTTTCCTCTTGTTGAGAGCATTATCCTGCCATTTGTCTACATTGTACATGTGTGTCTATCAAACTACATGTTTCTAGAGAAGAACTGATTCTAGGTACAGTAGTAGTTCTGGTGTGATATTTTGCACAGCACGATGTCACATATGATTGGCAGGTTAATGAAGGAATGATAATGACCAGGAAGCAAGTCTGGTTTGCTGAGATAATCTGCCACCTTGATCATCTTTGTGTATATGTGGATTATATTTGGCAGAGTAACTGGGGAGGAGAGTGACAGGCAAAGGAGGGGTGACACATGGAGTGGGGAAGTCAAGCCAAATTTCTGTGGCAACATCCACACCATTAGAAATGGCCAGAAGAATCCTGAAAAATCTTGAAAAGAATCTTCAGGAAGTTATTCAAGTGCATCCAAGTATCCAGGTGCCTACTGACATGTGGAACAAATGTCCAGAAACTTGGCTGAGTTCGTCTATATTCATGCAGATGTTTGGCATCATGAAGTTGTTGATAATTTTTGTGGTTGGTTGTTTTTCTTTTCTTTTTCAGCTACAATGAAAGGGAATTAAAAAGTAGTAGGAAATGCACTAACTGAACTAGGAATGAGGGAAGTATCAGTTCTAGTTTCAGGAGTGACATTGCTACTTGGCCTTAATAAGTGGAATTACCTCTTTGAACCCAGTAGTTCAGAGCTAACTAGATGGTGTCTAAAACCCATTGCAACTTTAATATTCTATATTTTATAGTGGCATTTTCCCCATTTCTGTCCCCTTTAAAAGCCTTCCTATTCTTTCCCCATTTCCCCAAATATTTTTATACTTTTAAGTCCTAAGCAAATAAGCACACTGAATACAGTAATTAAACTCTCATATGGGGAATGGAAAATGAATTGTTTTTTAGGATTTTTTAATATTTATTTGGCTCAGAATTACTCCAAAATATGAAGGCTTTAATAATAAAATGACTGAAGAGAGGAAAAAAGAGTTTTCCAAAGATGGAACCAAATAATTTAAGATTATGGAGGGAAGAAAAGCAGCAGTGAAAATTAATGTCTTCCTCAGAACAGAAATATCACCACCAGCATTCTCATAAAATTAAGTCATTTCACATTAACAAACATTTATTAAGTTTCAGCTCTGGATGAAGTCCTGTGATACAAAGGTAAAACTCAAATAGGTCCTGCCCTCCAGTGCTTACATTCTAGCATTTTGGAGGTGATGGTAGTCATGGTAGTAGTGGTGGTGGTTGTGGTGGTATGGTGGTAGTGGTGGTGGTGATATTCCCACCTGTGATTTCACAACTCACTGGGGTTGAAGCTCCCTAAAAATTTACAGTCTTAGATAATGATTTGATCAGTCAGATAGTTATGTATAAAAGGCAGGATTTGAACCCAAGTCTTCCTGACCATTATCCACTGCAGCATGTTGCCTTACTGCTTTCTAGTAAGAAGAAGAGATTATGCACTGGAGGTAAAGGGGAAAGACACTGCTATCCACCAAGTGGGCCATCCATTACATAACAAACATAAGATTATAAATAGTGAAAATTAATCCAGGGTAAGCCCTCCTACAACTTTATCCACAACTCTACCACTACCTATCCCCACTTCTCCCTCTCTTTTAAAAGTCAATTCTAATAGATGCATCAACTGGTATGTGCTTAACAAGCCACTCTAGGCAGGTCTCAATGAACATGTGCATCCCCCAGCATGAGCAATTTAGGTGGAAATTCAACTGAATCACAATGAATAAGCTTGTCTATCAGACTGCAGAATCACTGGGAGGTTGAAACCCTTTATCAAGTAGCATTAAATGTATGCCCAATTAATGTGATGATATTAATGGATGACTTTACTCCCAAATGACAAAACAATTCATATTGTTTCACATTAAATATATGAAAAACATGGAGTGTGGATGATTTGGAACCTCAGCAGTAGCAAATGTAGCAATTAAGGTTGCAAAGAGGTTTTCATTATTCCCCACTGTTTGCAATAACTTCAAGTCTGAAACCCTCTCCATTTCAACAGACATGGCCAAGCAATCGTTTTTACTTTAGGTTGGTTGTAGTTGCTGTTAAAGACTTTCTGAGAAATCTGCTTAACTGGTTTGGATTTTTTATAAGAGAACAAAGGGAAATGTTAAATAAAAATTGATTAAAAAGCAAGCAATCATCATAACCAGAAATTTTGGCACGTGGAGCAATTCTATTAATGGATCAGGATATCACGAGTCCTGTGCCCAGGCAACTCATTACAAGTGGACTGACTAGAGTTCACCTAAGGTATGGGAGAAATAGAGAAGACTGAATCATCTGGTAGCTTTCTTTTTAAACCAATTATTCTTACTTTCTGAGAGAACTAGGTCTTGCTTCTGATGTTTACTAACTGTATGACCCTAGGTAAATTATTCAACTTCATAGTATCCCCAGGCAGATTTCTAAGACTCTAAACTATAAAGATGGATTGTTAGAGGAAGTTTTTCATTAGGAACTCTCGACAATGATAAAATTACATACAGGTCCAGCAGAGAAAAAAAAAAAAAAAAACAATTATGTTACCTGGGGGCCTTGGTTTACTAGTGACACAATAGATAGAGTGCAGGACTTTTAGTCAAGAAGTCAAGTATTCCTGACTTCAAATTTGGTTTCAGATACATGTAGCTGGATGATCCTGGATAAATCACTTAACCCTCTTAGCCTCAGTTCCTTCAGCTCTAAAATGAGCTGGAGAAGGGAGTGGCAAATCATTCCAGTGTCTTTGTCAAGAAAACCCCAAAGGGGCATAGAGTTGACCACAACTGCACAACAACTCCCAGTTAACAAGTTTTAGTAGTGAAGTATTACCAGTAGCCTTTAATTTTTAGTATCCTTGTTCCAAGTCCCAGTTTCCCTGTCATAGTTACAATTTGGCACATCAACATCTAGAAAAGGAAAGCCCTTTATTCCCTAAGTTATACAAAGTCTCAAAAAGATGTTTAGTAGCAATTTTTTTAAAAGACTGCTCAGTAATAAAGAGGGAAAAGCTCTAGGCTAGAAGCTAGGAAGTCTGCCTGCCACTTACTTGCTGTGTGACCTCTAAATGTCTATTATTAACCTCTCCTGGACAGTTCCCTCATTTATAAAGTGGAGATAATAACACCTGCCCTGTCTACCTTATAGCATTTGTACAAAAATCAAATGAGGTTATGTCCCGAAAGCTCAAAGCCTATGCAAAAGTCAAATTATTATCCATGACCTCTTCATAGAATCACAGAATCTCAGAATTGAGAGGAAACTCATGGGCCATCTAATATAACCTATGCCTGAGAGGAATTCCTTCTATGTTATACCAGCAAGCTATCATCCATGTTTCAACTGAAGACCTTACATTGGTCTCCATTACTATTTAATCTTGCATGAGAGTGTGCTGGTCCCTTTAGTTAGAATGGAATATATAAAGCTCCTTGAGTACAGAACAACTAAGAGCTCACTAGAATGGCAGAACACTGGCTGGATGACAGTCACAAATTCACTTCTTTCTGATGGAAACAACTTGGAATGCTTTGGGCTATTTATGGATTCTGCTAAGTCCTTCATGTATTTTGTGTTTTCTGAGTGGTGAAATGATGACTGCTCTCTACTCATATGCGATTATTATCTTGAGTGCTTTTAGAGGAACTGAGGAACCTTCTCATCCACAATAGGAGAAAATTAGGTACAATTTATTTGGAAGTTTTTGCAGAGTAAACTGTAAGGTATCCCAAAAGTTCTATTACTCTAGTAATTATGCTAGTAATGTCTTCTGAATGCTTCGATCATTACCTAGAGATGATACTCCTTCACTTGAACCAAAATTCTCCTTGAAGTATTGGTTAATTTTCTTCAAATTGAAATATTTTATCTGCCATTGCATTAAAGTACATCTACAACAGGGCAACTAGATGGTACAGTGGCTAGTGACTAGGTCTTGAGTCAGAAAAACCAGAGTTCAGATCTAACCTTAGACACACCTGCATTGGACAAGTCACTTAACCTATGCTTACATAAAACTGGAGAAGGAAATGGCAAATCACTTCAGTATCTTTGCCAAGAAACCCCATAGACAGTTGGTCAATGAGAGTCATGGACATCACTGAATAACAGACACCCATAACATCAAAATTATTCTTTACTTCCCTCTCTGCTCTGGGTTCCTCTGATCCCTCTAATTGCTTGGGAGATTCTGAGACTTTAATTATGGTCCCTGACTAGGAAATGCTAGCTTTAAGTAATGGCTTCTCTCCTTATCTCTAATTGTATATTTCACTAAGACTTTCAGGATACCTATATATGTAGGAAACAAAACAAATTAAAAGACAAATCAATCCTATACATTTATTATAGTTCTCTTTGCCTATGTATAAGTTTGTTATTTATAAACTTTTGAAATTTAAGGTCAAAAGATGTTTCATTTTTATTTTTGTATTCCTACCACTTAGCTCAGAGTCTAGCAACAGCAGATTATTAATAAGTGCTTGTCCAATTAATTTGAAGATCGATTTCTTTAGGATGTAGGACCTTACTGGCCTAAGCTACATTAAATATTTATCACCAACTCTCTTTGTGATGGTAGGCAAATCATTTCACTTCCCTGCCAAGTTCCTCATCTAGAGACTAGAGGTTTGGTAAATTCTCTTCTAGCCCTAAGATACTATATGATGGATAAATTGATTCTGCCATTAGATTGTAAACTCCTTAAGGAGAGGGAACATATTTTTTCTCTTTTTATTTCCCTGGTGCTTAATCCAGTGCATGGAATATAGTAGGCTCTTAATAAATATTTATTAAATGAATGAATATACCAATGACTGAGTAAGGTAAGAATGGAAGAGCTAAGGAAACCTATATCCAATTCTCAGCCTTGGATCTTGCTTTTTCCCTTAGGCCCCATTCTAGAGAGCTTTCTCTTTGACACTGTATTTTTTCATTTTTATTATTTGTCTAAACCTTCCCCCTCAATGAGTGCCAAAGGCTGAGTAACCTTCCTGATTTCTGATTTTATATCTCCCTAGATTTTAAAACCTGTGACACCCAATCCCTAATAACATTTCACCTCCTCACATGGCACCCTGCTCCCTACCCTTGACTGCTGAATTTCTGGTTTTGTAGAGCTTAAGAATATAAAAGTTCAAAAATAATTAGCCAGAGTAAAGCTAGAAGTGGTGTAGTGGAAAGAGTGCTTGGCTTAAGGTCAGGAGCCTCATCTGAATCTTGGCTACAAATTTTACCAGCTGTGCACTCCCTCCATTGATACAGATCACCACCCATCCATGCCCTCTAGTCCTATATAACACTTGCCCGGCTTGCCTAAAAGTCCTCCACAGGGAATTCATTGACATGCTGAGGACCTTCATCTAGTTATCTAGGGCTACTATACGTAAGAAAGGAAAGAATTATTCAGAGCCTTCTCTATAATCTGTTATCCCACAGGGAGGAGGAAGGGACAAGCCCAGTGGGGAATCAAGCATATTTCTGGTCTTGGGGAGAAGGAAAAGAGGAGGAGGAGAATCTGCATTGTTTACCCTTTCAAGATATAAGATGGAAGCTGTAGTGGTCTGAATCTTTCCTTCCCCCCATGGTTACCCCATGGGTCTGACATCCTTAGTGCATCTATCACTGTACTAAGAACATCACCACTGTGCTAGGGGAGACAGGGAACTTGGTGAAAAGAAAGGGGAAAAGTAAAAGGAGTCCCCAGAATTGCCCAATTCTTTCCCCTCACTCTTCCCCTCGACCCCCCACCTCTGATTAAATGTCCTCAGGGATCCCAGTAGGGAGTTTAAGAAGCTTATGCAAACCCACAATAACTTGTCTTGCTGCTCCAGCCCCTAAGTTCTTTCATGAACAGGCCTGAAAGACCACACAAATCAATTGATTAATCAGAACTCCAGGAAGTTCAGGTGGGGATGGGGAGGCAGGAATGCAGCAGCTGGGCTGAGGAAAAGGAAGATCATTATTTTTAATTCCAGCAAATCAATGTATTAATAGAGAAGAGAAGAAGGCAAACACAGTCCGACATGCCATGGGGGTGTGGGGAAGGTTGGGAAAGGGTAAGAGAAAAGCCCCCTTTCTAAATCTGCAGCCATAAAGGCAACCTGGTCTTTGAAGTCACAGTGGAGAACACTTAAAGTCTGGTATTAGCAAACACAGCTAACACAGCTCTACGTGCCCTTCCAAGGCTGGTGGCTACAGACATTTTTTTTTTTTTTTTTTTTTTGGTTAAACAATAGGAAAGATGGGAAAGAAAAGGCCAGCTTCTGCCCTCAGGGGTTTTACCAGAGCTTTTTCCGCTCTATCCCACATCTAAGAGGAAGGGAAACTATCTTTTGTTATCACTCAATCTCCCTTAAATTTAAGAACAGCTGGGGATATTTTTCATGATTCATTAAATTCATCTTATTCCAAAGAAATCTTCCTGCCAATTTATCTTTGCCTCAGCAGTTGGGTCTCCAGGAGTGTGCAGTTTCCTGAATGCAGTCAACCCAGGTCCACTGTTTGGGGCTGAGTCTGTGATCTTTCACGCCGGAATACCTTTTTTGAGGGTGAAAGAGAACAGGAAAGGAACCATCGTATTGAAATGAATCTTTCCAGTTAAGTTTTCCCTTTTAGAAGATAAAGAGAAAGTCCTCTCTCGATCACAGCTAAAGACCAACTCCGGCTTACTGCTTCAGTAGAGAAGAACAATTAGCAAGTTTGCTAATTGGAGTCCTGTTTATCTTTTCTGTTGTACAAACTGAGTTTGGAGAAGATGGTCCCCCTAGATTAAAACCGTTATTCTCTGGAGTAAGGACAGAGGTGTTTGAATTACACATTTTTATTGTTGTTGTTGTTGTTGTTGTTTATTTATCTCCCTCACACTTCAAAGCAGTTGTCCAGCCTTAATGAAGTGTTGGGGTACTCATCTTTCAAAAGACTTTTGTTATTAAATTAACAAATGATTCCTCTTTAAAATAGACCAAAAACAGGGCAGGTAGCTGGATAGAGTGTTTGATTTAGAATCAGAAAAGCCTGAATTCAAATTTGTCTTCAGGTATTTACCAGCTGTGTAAGTCTGGATGAGTCACTTAACCTCTCTCACTATCTCAGTTTCCTCATCTGCAAAATTGGCTAACACAGGGCTGTTGTGAAGCTAAAATAAAGTAATATTTGTTAAATACTTTGCAAACCTTGCCATTTCCTTCTCCAGCTCATTTTGTAGGTGAGGAGCTGAGGCAAACAAGGTTAAGTATCTTGTCCAGGGTCACCCAGCTAGTAAGTAAGTGTCTGAAGTCAAATTTGAACTCAGATCTTCCTGAGTCTGGGGCCTATGTTCCTAGAAATGCTAGATAATATGATTAGAAATAAGTAGCATGCTCATTTTGTAATTATCTCCTTTCTAATGCTGTAGAAACATTTACTAATTAGTTGAAATATAGGAAATCAATTCTTTATCTTGTTTCCCCATACACCTCCCCAATCTTTGGCTTCTCCTCTGTTCTCTCAAAATCGGGGGTAAGCCTTTCATTTTGTACATTTAGAGTTAACACTCATAACCTCTCTGAAGTCCCTTCTATCAAAGCCAAGTTCAATCACATCCTGCCTCCAACGGAATGATGCACAGTAAGCTTGTATTTCAACAAGCTTTTGAGGAACTCAATGATGATATATTAACTGATAAACAAAGGACCGCTGCTCAGCTAATATCCCTGAATAAGCACTAAATGAAAAACTCAAAGGACATTGTGGAAATCTTTTCCCACTGACACAAACAATTGAATATATTCTTTCCCTCTACATTGTGCCCCACATACCTCAATACATATGCTCCTGTCAATCCATCAGCAGCATCTGTGGCATTCCCATTATGTACAAAGTCCTATCCTAGATAATGAGAATACTAAAGAATTTGCTGGGTGATCTTGAATAAATCAGTTTACTTCTCTGAACATCAATTTCCTAATATGTAAAATATGAGAATGAGCCAGAAAATCTAGCTCTTTTGATCCAACCATAATATTTCATGATGTATAATCTATAAATGGAAGAGATGGTTCTTGACAGGAAGGGATTAAAATGGCACATGGATGACAAGTGTGAAAATAACAGACAATATTAGTAAAGGAAGAGGTTAACCCTGGTTTTATTTGAAGTAATACATAGTGGGGCAGCTAGGTGGTGCAGGAGAGTACCAAGCCTAGATCTAGGAAGATTCATCTTCCTTAGTTCAAATCCAGCCTCAGGTATTTACTAGCTGTGTGACTCTGGGCAAGTCACTGGAATCTGCCTCAGTTTCCTCATCTACAAAATGAATTGGAGAAGAAAATGGTAAACCATTTTGCCAAAGAAAATCCCAAATGGGATCCTAAAGAGTTGGATTAGACTGAAAATGACTAACAGCGTATCAATTGTGTCATTGTGTGCTGGGGATCCAGAGTGCCTGAAACAGCTGTCTAGGGCCAGATTTGAATTCAGCAAGATGAAGGCCAGCTCTGTATTGATTGTACCACCTAACTGCCTTCCATACAGCAGATGCAATATTATTTCCTTCCTACCGGCTCCCCTTTTCCCAGACTTCCCCTAGCATCTAACATGTAGAAAGGATCTAACAAACCCAATCATATTCAAGTGTTATAGAACTGGAAGTTTTTTGTATTATTAAAGAAAAAGGAGGACAGAGCAAATTTAACACAAAGAGATGAATCGCTAAGTGTAGAGATTCAGAGATCTTTGGTGGAGACAGTTTTAGTCTGGAAGGAGACCCTGAAATAACATCATATTGGTGAGGATCTGCTCTGTCTGCTATTCACATCCTTAACAAGGTTCTTATTTTCAACAAAAGATGAACATATAAGCTTCCTGAGTTGATAAAACACTCATAGAATCATCGAAAGTTATCACTAGCAAGAACCTTAAATATTATCTAATTCAGCCCCTTCATTTTTCACTTGAGGAAACTAAGTTTTTTCCCAATGTATTCAGATTTACAAAAGGGTTTTCCATTGCTAGGATTTCTTACCGAGATGCTCTATACCTTTACTTAAGGTCTACATTCTCATCATATGACAACTGTGGAAAGTGAGCAGAAAAGTAGATATGTTTGGTATCCATTTATGAAAAACTACCCTGGGTATAAGATGCCTCCAATATCTCTGCCATTTCCTTCCTTCATTCCACACCCAATGAAACCACTCTGGTTCATATCTTCTTACCTAGATGACTGAATTATGTGGTATAGTAGACAGAACACTGGATCTTAAAATAGAAAAACCTGGGTTCAGATCTAGATTCAAATGCTTGTGAGTTATATAACCTTAAGCAAGTAACTTAACCCCTGTTTCCTCTTCTATAAAATGAGAATGATAACATATATATCTCCCAGAGTTATTGTAAAGATAAAATGAGATATAAATACTTTACAAACCTTAAAATGCTATGGAAATGCTAGTTATTGTTAGTAAAAATATAAAATAAAATAAACTAGAAGCATGGACAGCAAGGTGTCACAGTGGAAAGAGTTCTGGATTTGAAATTACTCCTTCTTGACTCCAGGTTCAGCTCTCTATCCACTGAGTTTCCTAGCTGCCCCATCTAATCCTACCCACCTCATTTTGCAAACTGAGACCCACTGAGGTCAAGTAAGTGACTTCTTCAAGATGACACTGATAGCAAGTAGTAGGGTTGAGAATAAAAGCCTGATTCTTTCACACCAAATTCAGGGACTTTCTATCCTACCATAAGCATCTTCAACAAATGACAGAATAACATATTTACAACTGGAAGGAACTCTAGTGGGTATGTAGCCCAACCCCCTCATTTTACACATTAAGAAGCATAGGGTAACCTAAGACTCAGAAAGATTAATTATCCTAAGGTCACACAGGTAACCAATAGCAGTTCTGAGATTTGAACCCAGGTCCTTTAATTCCAAATCAATATTCTTTTCACTGAACCGTGTTGTTCTAAGGCTTATAATACTAAAAAGGGATTAGCTGTCCTCAATCAAAAACATAATAAATAATGAACCCTTGAAATGGAAATGTTATTTTCTCCTAACAGACATTTAATAAGACTAAAACAGCACATGGTTTCAATACATTATAATATCCATTTAATACATGTTCAATATTTCTATGGTTAAACAGACAATTAAACAGTAGGCATCAGACATTCTTTAAGTACAAAGGTAAGTTTTGCAAATTGAACCCCAATTATTGGTGATAAAAATCACTTGCTGTTTAATAGCCTATTAAGTAAAACCCACATATGTATATAAAGTGTTGCCTGCATGCATCAATCCTCATTATATGAAAAAAAAAATCCTCACAGTGAAATCCCTCTGCCAACAGGAAGACTCCAGCTTAAGCCTTAAGTATGGTGATAAAAATATAAGATCAGTTTCATCCTGAAGTACTAATCCCAATCTCCATCTAAAATTGCCTGACCCTAAAATATATTGGTCCCTTGTTCTAATCAGAGGAGATGTGTTCTGAATAGCACAGCTCCCTCTCTCATTGGCTAAGTCTTTGGTTTCACTGTAGCTGAAAAATTAATTCCTTTTCAGAAATATTCTCATCTTCTCCTAAAAGAAGGGGGGAGGAAGCTTTTTGATGTAGAGTGACAGGATTATGAAGTGACCCTCTAGGTCAGAAGGAGACTTTTTCCTTTTCTCATCAAGGAAATCAATTTCTAAGTCCAAGTCTCTTAAAATAATATATTCTTGTGGCACGCATGCAGCTTTTTTGATCTGCTATGAAAAGAATAAGAGGTAAAGAGGATCAGGGGTGGCGGTGAAATATTATAATCGGTCCGCACTCACACATCAGCCTTTCACTAAGTAATTCCAGATAAATTGAGGATTTACATATTTAAGATTAAATGGGGGAAAGAGTAGCTGAGGCATAAATAGAGGAATACAAAGATCCGGCACAGGCAAGTTAACTCTTAAAACTTAAAGTTATGGGGTGTTTATTTTATTTCTCCTGCTTCAAAGTTTCATGTTTATTAGTGAACAGCCCAGATAATCTCACTGGAATCAATTGAACCCACCAACCCCCTCAGGGGACTCTCTTTCCCTTTTTTTTTTTCCACCAGTCCTCAGAAAATACCAATTATACTGACAAGCAACAGTTAAATGCATACAAAGACACATAAATGCAGCAGATGGAAAACAGGAGGAAACCAGCTGGAAGTGTGTTTCCCTTAGAACTGTTTTTAACAGCCTGTGCACAAATAATGTCTCACTAATACAGAGATAAAAATAAAACATAAATATTTAAAAGGTGACTGGTCAAAGCAACAAGATGGCATAGGATGCCATTATCTTTCCAGCTCTATTACCCTTGGAGTCGGTTCTCCAAATACTTTCCAGCAAGGACTTCAGAGAAATTCTGAAATAAGTGTCAGTTTCAGAATCCTCGTGGCTGTGTCTGGGGGCTCAGTTACAATTTTAACCTTTCACCTTTGGATGGTGTAGTTCCCCCCAGAAAAATCAGAGGCTTGATTGGTGCTTGTCACACCTGTTGGAGCCGTGGCTGCCAACTCCTTTTTGCCAAAATGCCAGCTCTTAAACTGCAAAGTGGAAGAAAGGGTCATCTTTTGCTATGGGTTCAAAGTGCTGAATATTCTATAATCTAATGATAATTTTTAAATCTTCCCTGTAAGGACCAAATGAGCAGCCCTCCATAAATAAAAATGACATTCTGAACCACTTCTAGGAGAGTGATATAGGTTTAGTTTAAGTTTGGTTTTTTTCCTCCCTCTATCTAGCATTCCCTTAAGTGATCCTTCTTCATTTATTCATTGAACAAATATTTACTGCAGATTCCCAGGTGCTAGGTCCAGTGCTAGGGATGGGGACAAATTCAAAGATCGTAGAACTAGAAGTGACCTCAAAGGTCATCTACTGTCTCACATACAGTAGGTACTTAATAAATGCTTGGTTTTTAGTCCAATATCCTTATTTTCCAGATAAGGAAACTAAGACCCACCGATTTAACATTGTAGTCATACAGGTAGCACACAGGTAATAACACTGGAGGAAGAATTAAAACTTAGGTCTCCAGAACCAGAATTCTTTGAGAACTTTGTTCCTGCTTTCAAACTGTTTATAATTCAGGAGAAGAGCTAAGAAATATGGAGAAATCACTAGAATTCAAAAGTATTTTTATATTATACCAAAACAACAAAAAAGAACAAAGTGCCAAAGTTCAGGGGGATCACTTCCAAACAAGATCATCATGGAGGAAATCGTATTTCATTGAGGCCATGAAGGATGGATAGCCTTTTCCTCAGCATCGATGAGAGGTGGAGAGATTTTGGGGGAGGAAACATCATGAACAAAGGCAGGAAAGCAAGGGATCTGGTTAGGAAATCAGAAGACTCTGGTTTAACTTAGGGAGATTATTTAGGTAAAACATCGAGAAGCCATGGAAAATAGGTCTAGAAAAGCCAACTGGGGCCAGATCACAAGAGAACTGTGAATATCCAGGCTTCAGTTTATACTTGAAGAACTAGTAAGCCTCTGGTGTGGCAAATAAGAGATGTATTTTATTAAAATAAATCCATCAGGAGCATAAAGATGGGTGGGAGGAAGGGGATAGAGGCTTTATACAAGAAGAAGGGAAACCAATTATGAAAGCCTCTATGAGAGGCAATGAAGGGATGATACAATTGTTCATGGAATTTAGTCAGTGACTTCAAAGTAAGAATTGACAGGATTTTATCACAGCTGTATGACTGAGTAAAACACTTAAACCTCTGTCTGCCTCAGTTTCTTCATCTGTAAAATGAGGAAAATAACAGTACCTGCCTTACAGGGATGTTGTGAGAATGAAATGAGATACTATTGATCAAGTGCTTTGCAAGCCTTAAGGAACTATATAAATGCTTGTTGTTATGATAATTTTAACTCAACTTTTTTCCATTTAAAGTATAATGTTCCCACCTATGCAATAATAATAACATGCATATCAACTATTAAAGTTTGCAGAGTACTTTCTATATGTCATCTATCTAATCTTCACAACAACCTTGAGAAATAGGCACTTTTATTACATCATTATACAGATTAAAAAACCTAGCGATTATATGACTTGCCCAGAATCACATATCTAGTATCTGAGGTGAAATTTAAGTCTTCTTAGCTCTAAAGCTAGCATTCTATCAAACCCTTCTCTCCATGCTGAATCTGAGATCCTAAGTTGGATCTAGCATTAATTATAAATTAATTTTATTAAATTTATTATTAAATTTAAATCTAGTCATTTTTATTTAGCATTTTGTGATGAAAAAACTGTAAGTAGAATAAAGATAATAGGGACCTAAAGTACAAAGCTGCCATGTAGGAGTTCCTGATTTCTATACAGGGCAGTTAGATGGCAAGTGGATAGAGTTCTGGGTTTAGACTCATATTCCTTAGGATAAATCTGGTCTCAGATTTACTTACTAGCTTTGTCTTCCTGAATAAGTGACATAACCTGTTTGCCTCAGTTCCCTGATCTGTAAAATATGCTAGAGAAGGAAATGGCAAACCATTCCAGTATCTTTGCCAAGAAAACCCTAAATGTCACGAAAGTCAAACCTGATTAAATAACAGCATACTAATTTCTGAAACCCAAAGTTCCAAACAGCTGGTTCCAAAACTAGGTGGGAATTAAGATTTACCTGCTGAGGTTTTCTAGTGTAAAGCCCATCCTTGAGCATTCACAATTACAAATGTGTTCAGTTTCTGAATGGGAGATTATAACAGCCAAGCTACACTTACTCCTCACAGGGGATGCATTGAAGGAAAAACCAGCATTGAGGAGTAGAATCATTCCATTTATTATTTTGGGGGGGAGGATCCTTCTTTAGCAAGACTTCCAGGTGAGAAATTACTTTACTAAGGTTGTTTCATGCTCCATTGATCCTTTCTCTGCTTTTCTGCTTTTAACCTTTGAACAAATATTTATTTGATGATTTATATGAGATATTTATTTCTTTAGTATTTCTAGAGAAAGCAAGGGATCTCTGGCTACCTAAAGGCAGCCACTGAGTAGACTTTATTATTTTTTTTATTATAGCTTTTTATTTACAAGATATATGCATGGGTAATTTTTTAGCATTGACAATTGCAAGACCTTTTGTTCCAATTTTTCCCCTCTTTTCCCCCACCCCTTCCCCCAGATGGCAGGTTGACCGATACATGTTAAATATGTTAAAGTATAAGTTAAATACAATATATGTATACATGTCCAAACAGTTATTTTGCTGTGCAAAAAGAATCTGACTTTGAAATAGTGTACAATTAGCCCGTGAAGGAAATCAAAAATGCAGGCGGACAAAAATAGAGAGATTAGAAATTCTATGTATTGGTTTATAGTCATCTCCCAGAGTTCTTTTGCGGGGTATAACTGGTTCAGCTCATTATTGTTCTATTGGAATTGATTTGGTTCATCCACTGAGTAGACTTTAACAGATAAACGATTCTGTCTGTGCTTGGTATTCAGTTCCCATACTCCCAAATCACAACTGAATTCTTTCTCATCCCTGGAGATGGGCTTGGGCTTATATGGAGGAGGCTGGTCTGGTCCAGCAGCTTCAGAAGATCTTTCTTAACCCAAATCTAGACACCAGCTATGGTATCCAGAGATCATTCAGGAACTAGGAGCTTCCTAGTCACTCAGTATGGTCCCCAGAGCCAGTCTGTCTGGCTTTGAGCCTAGGATTGTTGTGATTGTTTCATTCATCCCAACCTCTTTATAACCTTATATGTTATGGCTCCTTAGCGTTGCATTGGTTTGCCCTTGTTAACTTATCTTTCTAAGATGGAAAATACTCCAACTCTTGTCTCTGGGCATTTTCTCTGACAGTCTTCCATGCCTCTTTCTTTTCATCCTCTCCTAGTTGACCCAGCTTGCCTTCAAGTTACACATAAAATTTCACCTTTTACAATTCTTTTCTCAATCCTTAACTGTAGGACCTTGCTTCTGTTAATTATTTCCTGTTTATCTTACATATAGCTTGTTTGTGTGTAGTGATTCTCTGCTATTAAGAGTATGAACTCTTTAAGAGCAGAGACAGTTTTTTGCATGTCTTCATATGGCCAATATTTAGCCTGGCACATTGTAGGAATTTAATAAATGCTTACTGGTGATTGAGAAGGATTCTTTGGACTTTTTGCATTTTCTTTTCCTGCTTCTTTTAGCTTGAAAGAGATCTGAGTACAGGGATGACCTTCACTTTCTCCCATGATTTTCTATGAGGTTAATTTAGAATAGTGTTCTGTGCATCTGGTAGATGTCCAACAATAGCTCCCCTAGAGCCATTCTTAAGGGGAATCCATGATAATGATATCTGTCAGATGTTAGCTGTGTGACCATGAGCAAGTCACTTGCTGGGTTTGTGAACCTAAGCAATCCTACTAGATTACAAATTGCGGATAAGATGAAATTGCAAGTGCAGATGGAAAAAACAACAATAACAACAAATAACAAGAAAACAAAACTTTATAGGACTAAGGATCAAATGAGATAATGTGTATAAAAATATTTTGCAGACTACAGAGAACTAAATAAATACTAAGCCTTATCTTTGTGAATACGGGTATTTTATATTAGTAATTTATAAATGAAAAAGAGCAGTACAAACAGATAAAGGTTTCAGAGCCCAGGAAGTTCTAAGTTCAAATTCTGCCTTAGATAAATACTGGCTGTATATCCCTGGCCAGTCCTAAACTCTCAGTATTCTTGGCAAAGCGAGTAAAACCATGAGTTGCAGAAGGTGCCAGCCTGCTTTAGTGAGGGAGTTTTATCACCAGAAAGTTCCTTTTATTTATAAAATCATTGGTCTAATACTTATCCCTAATTTCTAAGTACCAATATCCAATAGCATACAATAATGAATTATATAATTATTAAATGAGTTAGATGAGTGTTATATAGAAAACATTAATAAAATTATTATAAAAAAAACCTACATGTACCATTAAAAAAAGAAGAAATAGACTGTAGGATGAATGTCTCAATTTCTCTGCTATTTCATATAAGATAAGTTGAGGTAAGTTAACTATAACTGTGAAGCACCAGAGAACCATTAACTGATTGCTTTGTGACTCATAACTCCTACAAGAAAATTTATGAAATAACATCATTCACATGTCTTTCAGGGAACTTAGCGGGAGGAAATATAGCCTGGCATTTATCAGGAGGAAAATGAAGGGGGAAGGGGTCATCTCTTTGGGCTATGACCTTACTTTCTCTTCTCACTATCATCTTCTTTGCACTGAGTTCCTATGAATTTCAAAGGCAATGATCTTGTTGATGCTAGGATTAATGGGGAGAAATAGAAATGATGGCCTAATATTGAGGGTAAGGAGATTTCAGAAAGGGAAGCAACAACCTTTTGAAACAGGGACAAAAATAACCCATGTTTAGAAAGCTGATACTCAGATTGTTTAGTGTTTACTGCAGGGAGTTAGTTCCTAGGACTAGAATATTTTTATAATTAGGGAGTTTTGTTTATTATTCAGTCTATTTTTACCCCCTAATCAGTTTCAGAGAAGATCAAGAAATTCTGATACTAAATAAAATTCTGGAGTTCATGATTAACGCCCCCCCCATACACACACACACATGTACACAAAAAATGTGATTTAAATCTCCCTATAATTCTTATTTTTGCTTCAATTACCTAGATATTTCCAATGAAGAGGAGATGAAGTATTTAAATGATGCTTGAATTCTCCATTTCGTTTTGCCCAAGTAAGCACAACTCAGAAATCCCTCCCCCATTTTATATGTGTATGCAGTAATTTAATCAACTGCTTAGTAGACAAACCTTTTTTATTCCCCTCTAACTTATTTTTGTGCAATCAAATGGATGCTACAACTGAACCATCAGCTGAAAACACCAGTTCAACCATTTTGATCCATTGAGTAGGATTTTGTTTGCGTGTTTATTTTTGCTTTCTCTAATATAAACATAACAAAACAACTGAATGAACATCCAAGAAGTCTGATTCATATTCACAATCAGTCTAGAAAATTAAGGACTAAGGTCTAATTTTCCTTCTCAGTAGATAGGCTTTTGACTGAATTTATTTGGATACTTATCTCAACTCTCCACCCTCCTTTTACTGATATGGCTTAGAGCTCTTTATATCTGGGACTGGAGAAGCAGGGGGTTCCTCCCTTTGTTTCCAGCCCTCTCCTCTTTCTTCTGTCTTGTGCAGTTTCAGTCCAACTCTCCTGGGAACTGCCATTGATTAAAAGCAGTGCGATGTCATTCTCTTCTCTGGATCCTTGAGCACATGTCACTACTGTGCTTTTAGCTTTCTCCAAATGCATCAGGATAGACCAGAAACCTGAACCATACTTAAAAGGTTGTATGGTGTGTTTACTCTCCTTGGTTATGAATGAACCTGGGCATACAAAAGTGAATAAGACCAGATGAAGAAATCATCTCTGTTATTGGTTAACCCACATCAAGGAGTTTCCCAATGCTGGGAACTGGCCCTTTCTGGAAGCCCCACATCTGTCATTATTGCTTTTCTTACTGAAACAGTTGTCTCCTATCTCATTCTGAGGCCTTTTGTGTTAGACAGCTGATGCTTATTGGACATTGTTACTTGTTTTCTTCGGCTTCTCAAATCTTGCCTTTATCAAAGGAGTACAGTTTGAGAAGGGTCAAGGTTCAGATGGACTTGATGCCAATAGGGAAGTATGTCTTCTCCCTCCTGATTCATGGACTTACTCCCATCCCACAGCTGGGTCAGGTTTATGGCCTAAGGGGAAGCTTATTATTGCTGGCTGACTGAGAAGCTAACAGTCTATTTGCACATATACCTGTCACCATATCCTAGTTTGTTTCCCCTGTAACTTACTTTTTTAAGGTTCTATAGCAACAGATCTGCAATGAGGGATGATGAATTCAAGTTCCTTTTGGAACAGGCTTTCAAAGTACTTCCTCACTATTCAAGATCTCTTTTTGCAAATCTGCTCAGTGACCTAGAACAAATTTCCCCAATCCCCATCCTCTCTGCTCACCCTTCCCTTCAAAGTGTGAGTTTTCCATGAAGACTTAGTAAGATCTTATAGGCTTCTAGCACACACAAAAAAAACCCAAAAACAAACAAACAACAACAACAAAAAAAAAAAACAACAAAAAAAAAACATGTCACATCCTGGACAACAGAGCATATTGGACCAGGGGTTAGTAGCCCTGTGTTCTAGTCACTATTTTGCTATTTAACTAGAAGCATGACCTTGTGCTATTTATTCACTCATCAAGCAGTATAGCCTGAGGGATTGCATGTGGACCAAGTATCTGAAGCCCTGGATTCAAATTCCACTTCTACATTCTCTATGATTACAGTAAAGTTGTTTCACCTGTCAAATGAAGAATAATGTCTACATGATAGTGTTTGGCTCTAAAGGAAATTATAGAATAATGGGTCAAATAAAATAAAGTGACATTTAAGATCATGAATCTAGATGTAGAAAAAGTCTCAGAGGCTGTCTAGTCCAACCTTCTTATTTTGAGGATGAGAAAACTGAGAAAGCTTTAGTGGCTTGACAAAGTTCATACAGGTAGTATACAGTGAGAGGCAGAATTTGAATACAGTTCCTCTGACTCCACCACCTACCTTGATAGGGACAAGTATAAATATCTATGCTGTAAAATCAAATTTAAAATTCAGGACAGAGAAGGAATGATCAGACAAAAGTCTGAGGTAGAGACAGAGACAAAGAAGGAATTGGGAGGGGAGGGGAGAGGAGGAGGATCTCTTTTTCCTTTTGGTTATTAGTTCTTGAAATTTGCTTATATTTTGTACAAAAATGGGACCTTGCCATCTGCTGTGCTACCACACTCTCTAGGTCACCAAACCTGCTATGACAACTTTTAAACCCTTGCACATGGTCATTTGCTCTACCAGCACTTTCTGAGGATTTCTGGACCTATTCCCGCCCAAACCCTCTTATAGCACATATAAGAATAATAAGAGAGAATATTTTTTAGAATAGGAGCTCCTTGAAATCATGGACTATCTTATTGTTCTGTTTATATTCCCAACTTTTACTACAATGTTTAGTACATATTAGATAAATAATAAATGTTTTTTCAATCATTAAAAAAAAAAAAAATGAGGATTTCAAATTCAATATGACATCACCCAAAAAGTCTCTCTGAAGCATCCTGTTTTGCTTCTTCCCTTTCCAACCAAGTGATAATTGTTAAAATGATTTTCCTTAAGAACACACCTGACCAGGTCACTCTCTACCTAATATAACTAATTTCTCTCATTTCTTCTAGCATCAAATATAAATTTCACCATTTGACATTTAAAGCCCCTTTACAATCTGGCCCCAACCTACCTTGCCAGCCTTATTATACATTACTTTCCTTTCTGCTTTCAATGATCCAGACAACTGGCCTTCTTATCCATTGTCCTACTCATTGACCCTCCAGTCCAAGCCCTTCATTTTATAGTTGCTGAACTTGCCCAAGGTCATACAAGTAGGAAGTAGATGAGGGGGGGATTTAAAGGTTTTTTTTCCTACTCTGCCACACTTTCTCCCTTTTTTATTTTATCAAAATTATTTCCTTTGCTTATTTCATGTATTCTTCTTGATGATCCCACAAAATAGAGCAGAGGTTTTTCTTCTAATCTGATGAAAAAAATTGAGGCAGATTTCTAACTCCCACTTCCCCCCCAAAAGAAATATGTTTTAAAAGATGATAGAACATTTTTAAAATTAGTTGTCCACAATCACATAGCAAGTTAGTACAAAACTGAGATAGGTTGCCAAATTTTAAGATTTTGCTGGATAACAGTGTTAATATAACCAGTCTTTAAAATTGTCTAAGGGTATGGAGACAGGAATCTTCAGAAAAGGAACGTAATGGCTAAGAAGTTTATTCATCATTGCCCAAGTTCCTGTTGTCTTTTCCTTGAACTTGGATTTGAATGGTCTGCTGAGCAGAAGCTGCCATCATTTGTAAGGGCAAGAAAAGTAATCAGAATTTGAACCTAAGAAGAGGGTTCAGCAGCCATTTAGCCTGACCCAATTCCCCAAAGAAATTCCTACTGTAAGATAGCTACAAATGGATATACAGCCTCTACCAAAACAAAACAAAGCAAACAAACAAAAAACTATGATAGTAGAAGGGGGAAACTATCATGTCCCAAGGCAATCCATTTTACTTTTGAACATCTTTAATCGTTGGTAAATTTTCTTTCATGTCAAGACTAAATCTAATTCTGGAAATTCTACTCAAAACCCCTGGTTCTTTATTTCTGGAAACAAACAGAACAAGACTAATCTCTTTATCTCATGATAGGCTTTCAAATATTTAAATAGGGTTACTATGTATCCCTGGAGTCTTTTCTAAGCTTAACATATTCCACAGCTTTCATATGACATAGACTTGAGATCTATTACTGTCTTAATTGTACTCCTCTGGATAAAATCCAATTTAATAATGGCACAAATATGACATCTTACACTTGGGTTGAGAAAATCAACAGGATGAAGGAAATAAATAATGAAAGTTCATGTAAAAAAGACTCACTGGTCTTAGTGGACCACTTGTCCACTTGTAGTGAAACCTGACTGCCAAAAAAATCCACAATAAACAAAACCAAAATAAAACACACACAAAAAAATCCTTTAATGTTACATTAATAAAAGTATCAGATACCTAATAAGAGAGATAATAGTTCTGCTGTACTTCATTCTGATCAGATCTCAGCTTGAATATTATTTTCAGTTACGGGTACCACTTCACTTATTGAAAACTAAATTATTTTTCAAAATACTAGAGAATCAGGAAGCATGTTTTAAAATGCCTAAAAGTAATAAAATTAAAGCCTCAGATCTATATATCTATTTTATGTATAGGTATTTTTATATGCTATTTTTTAACTCTTCCCTCTTCTCATCATGTCAGAATACTTTACTTTTTATTCTTTTAAACTTTTGTTTTCCTTTTGAAAATTCTATTTCTTTTATTGATCTCATTTTAATATCATATTTATTTCCAAATATATCATTTCTTCCTCTGTTACACCACAACCCATCCCTTGTAAATAAATGTTTGTTTATTTAAAAAGAAAGAAAAAAAGAAAGACTAGCCAACATGTTGATCACTATTGATATATAAAATTATCCCCCTCCCACATAGTCCATTACTTTTACAACAATGAGACAGAGGTATGTTACTCATTCCCCTTAATGCTAGTACTTCCTTTGAGATAAAATTCAATTGATCCTGTTTACATCATGGTTGAACAGAGTTGTTGATATATTGTCTTCTCCCCTCACCCCCACTAATTATTATCCATGGGGTTATGAATAGTCAGATATGATTCAACCCAGAAGGGCCACACAGCCAGTTTGTGTCAGACATAGAATTTGAATCCAGATCTTCCTGATTTTGAGTCAGCTTCTTATACTTTATTCCAGATCTTCTTAAATTGTGATTTTTAGTGGATCATAAACTCCAAATTTCATATAGCTGAATATGGTAGTCACTAAAAATCTGGCAACATTAAAAGCCGTCAAATATTCCACCAAGATTTAATTCTTTATGTAAAAATAAACAAACATATCCATCTCTTTAGTATTCAAATTTATTTTTGTCTTTAATAAATGGTAATTATATGAATACCAAAGAATTGTTTTAAAATAAGTTTTTTTTTTATAATTTATTATCAATGATTGTTTGATTTGTATGCCAATTTTATATACTTACATAAGCAGGAATAAATTTTTAAGGGAAAAAGAGTCAAAAGTGGAAAAAGTTTAAGAAGCCTTGTTCTACCCCATTCTGCCTCTCATTCCTGAGAGTATTATATAAATAGCCACTATTATTATCATCATATGCTTTAGCTAGCTGCTGGGCAGTTAGGTGGAACAGAGGTAGAATATTGAGCCTGGAGTCAATAAGATTCATTCTTTGAATTCAAGTCTAGTCTCAGACAAGGGTCTAGCTATGTGACACTGAGAAGTCACTTAATCCTGTTAGCCTCAACCAAAGAAGGAAATGGAGGATCATTCCAATATCTTTGCCAAGAAAATCCCAAAAGGGGTCATGAAGAGTCAGACATGACTGAAAAACAACTCAACATCATTATAACACACCCCAAACATCTCAAAACTCATCACAATAAATATCAATAAATTGAATATTTCTAAGAAAAAATATTTCTTAAAAAAATTCTACTATGGAGACTGAATATAGATTGAAGCATAGTATTCCTTTTTTTGCTTGTTTATTTTTTCCTTCTCATCTTTTTTTTTTTCTCCGTTGGTGTGATTTTTCTTACATAACATGACAAATATGGAAATGTTTTTTTTTTAATTCCACATATTTAACCTAAATCAGATTACTTGCTGTCTTGATGAGGGGGAAGATATGGGAAGGAAGGAGAAAATTTAGAACACAAAGTCTTACAAAAATGAATATTGAAAACTATCTTTACATGTATTTGGGAAATGAAATACTATTGAAAAATTTTTAAAAAAGAAAAAAGATTTCTCAACAACCTCAAAATGGCCCATTTATTCAACACTGTAGCAATATGATAAAATGTGAAAATTTTGTACTCAAATATAGAGAAAACATCACAATTCAACTGCCATTCATCAATCACTTACTATATACATAGCATTTTACTGAGCACAGAGAGATGCAAAGATCAGCGGCAGTCATAGCTGAGTGTGTCTAGAAGGAGTTAGAGGTCTAGAAAGGGAACTAAGAAACAGACACAAATTGTAAAAAACAGACACACATATATCATATGATATATGTATATAAAAAGATTAGCACAATGTGATTCTCTGTGATGTTCAGGTGGATTTGTCATCTTATCGATTTTGATGTTACCTCCATATTGGATGTCTGCTCATCCTGAGAGACTATGGTCCATATTTTTTCATAAATTCACCATAGAGAATCTATCCAATATGCTTGAGGCCTTCTTCCTTTTCTCCTGACATCTCAAGGATACTAATCAGAGCCCTGAGGCTGTCCACCTGTTCTCCTTCAGCTTCCCCACCTGAACAACCCATCTTGTTTTTCTCATGCATTTCCCCTCATTCCTTTTTGTCAGTTATTCATTGGCTATTCGTTGCTTTCTGTTCACATTCACCATGTGCCTCTCCCTGCTTTGTGATACTGTGATGAAATGAAGGTGTCTGGTGAATTGCAGAAAGTGAATTAATTGAATATGATATTGGATTAATATTGAATTAACAGGCTGCTAGGTGGCATAGAATATAGAATGCTTAGAGTCAGAAAAGCCTAAATTTGAATTCTGGCTCTGCTGCTAATAACCTAGGAAGCATTTCTGAGACTCAGTTTTCTCATCTGTAAAATGAAGGGGTTAGACTCAATGGCTCCAGAAGTCTTTTCCGCTCCCCATCCATGATGTAATGATATTCTGGAATGACTAGGAAAATATATTAATCTTGATTTTGTTGTTATTGTTATTTAATTGTTTCTTGTATTCAATTCCTTCTGACCCCATTTAGGTTTTCTTGGCAAAGATACTAGAGTTTGGCAATTTCTTCTCCAGTTCATTTTGCAGATAAGGTAACTAAAGCAACTAGAATGAGGTGACTTGCTTAGGATCACACAGCTAGTAAGTCTCTGAGCCAAGATCTTCCTGACTCCAAGTTCAGTGCTCTATCCACTGTGCCACCTAGCGTTCCTTGCTAATTTTGGTATGAACTTCCTTTCTTCCCTCCTGGTTTGGAAGGAAAGACAAGTTACTCAAGATAATGAAAGATTCTGATCACCCCTAAATGGAGAGGTCTTTGCCCCAGAGTTTTAAAACTTAGCAATGGGCTAAACCAAAAGTTTAATAAAACCAATCTGACAGTGAGGGAATCCTGGAACAAGTCTAGGAGTTTAACAGGAGATTGTGAGGAAAGGAAGATCCATTCCTAATGGCTTCTTTAGCCAAATATATCAGCCTTAACATAATAAACAGAGGCCAATTTTGTATAAATTACTCAGGTCTGGTAAATCTCTGATCCATCCAGATTATTTTTAGTACAAGTCTTTCATATATGTCTGATTTTTCATATTCCTATGTTCTATAAGAGTTAATGGCAGAGTCAGGAAGACTGGGTTTAAATCCAGTATCAGGAGATAGATGGTATATATTCTTTTCAAGAGAGCCCTAGTGTGAACACAATTTGATTTCTGGCTTATTTTTCCCTGACCTGAGTAAATCACCATCTTTTTGATTCTGAGTTTTCTATCTCTAAAATAAGGGTACAGTATTATTTAGGATGATTTCTCAGGTACCTTCTAATCCTAATTCCTATGATTTTTATGAATTCTTTCCTTGTAAGTAAATCTCTAGAAAAAGGTAATAATGTATTGGTAGCAGGGAGAAAATAAAGGAGCTAGATATGAGAATCAGAGCATCCAGCCATAATATCAGAAATGAGAAGTTCAAGGTTTATGTTCAGATACAATACTAAGCTCCAGTGAATTTGGGATGATAACTGGTTTCAGATATTTAGAAATCATAGAAAGGAAATCAAGTGTATAGAACCAGGTAATCCCATTTGAGATGGATCACTTTTGGGGGGGTATTTATACCCAACTGTAGGCAGGGTCATGACCTTAGTCTTTCATAATAAGTTCCTTGAAAGGAAAGGCCATATTTGGCTTTGAAAGATCAAGGAAAAAATGATGAAGGAATTGGCATCTGATGTGGTATTGAAGGATGGGTAGGATTTCAGCCCATGTAATGTGTGTGTGTATGCGCACGTGTGTGTGTGTGTGTGTGTGTGTGTGTGTGTATGTGTGTGTGTGTGTGTGAGAGAGATTGAGAGAGAGAGAGAGAGAGAGAGAGAGAGAGAAACAGAGATAGAAAGAGAGAATGTGTGTATATGTGTGCTGAAGTGGAAATGGGGTCAAGGTGAGTCATAAGAAGCTCTTATTCAATTCTTTTTTCAATGAGACAAAAAGAAATATAGGGTAGAGCTTAAAGGATCCTTCCTTAAAAAAACTAGAAGAAGTTGGCTACATTTTTCTTTTTTTTTTTCTTTGTAAGTTAATGTTTTGCTATTAAGTTGTACACTCACTACTCTCTCATCACCAGAAGTCATTGGACAGTGAAATGTTCTGGAAATGAGGCTGGAAATCAGGTAAGTGAATCATACATTTTCAAAATAGTGTATGAAATAAAAAATGATGAATGACCATTAATTAAACCCATGAAGTTCTCCCTTACTTCTTTACAATGGACCTATAATAATTCTACATATATAATTATGTATATATAGAATTTACATATGTTTTTATATATGCAATTTTAGACCTAGAAAGAATATTATATGTCATCCAATCCAATTCTCTGTCTTATAGATGGAATCTATCCAGTCCCAAACAGGAGTCAACCAGGCTCTGATACCTACAGTGAACTCTCTAACGGTCATGCTGGCGAATGTTTAACAAGCAACTCATCAAGATAAAAAAATAAGGGAGTATAATGTACTTTTTGTTTTTGTGAAGTAATCAGGGTTAAGTGACTTGTCTAGGGTGACATAATTGTTAGGTGTTTGAGGTCACATTTGAATTTAGGTCCTTCTGACTCCAAGGTCAATGCTTCATTCACAGTATCACCTAGCTTCCCCATTTTAAAATTTAATCTGTATTATTAACATTTTACCCATCATTTTATTAAGTCTAGGCAATCAATAAAACAATACATCAAACCCTGATATGTAACTTTTGCTAATTTCTTTAATTTTGGGCTCTTTTTAGCAAGTTCAAGTTGGCTTCAGTGGAATATTTGACTTGAAGATGGAACCCATTCCATTTTTAGAGAAGGGAAAGAAGCAAACATCATAATATTCAATACATAAATACTGCCACCATTATTTTACAAATAAATAAAATGAGGGTCAGAGAATTTAAATGACCTCACTTAGGATCAATATAGCTAGTAAGAATCAGATCTGAGACTCAAAGCAGAAATTCTGACTTCAGGATCAGTTTATTTGTATTATCTCACACTACTTGTCTATACCACATTATAAAACATCTGATATCTTCTACCAAAAGTCCTGCCACACATTTATTTCCATGAATGAAAATGAAATGAAATTTCAATTGAAAAAAGTCATTAGGGAAAGAATCTAGTAAATAAACAAGGTCTCTGTTGCTGTCTTCTACATTCCCCTTCTTCCTTCTTTCTTCTCCCAATGGACAATAAAATATCTTTTCAAAAGTCAAACACATCCATGGACAACAAGGAGAAACTGCATAATGTCTTTTAGCCATTTTATCTAAATGATAAGGACTGGACATATAGGGAGGTCCCAAATGAAGGAAATCCTTCTACCAGTTCGGGGCAGTATCTCACTTGAAATGCATAGTATTAAGTCAACGGTTTTCAATTTAGGAGCAAGTGGGTGGCACAGTGGATAGCCTGCAGTTAAAAAAAAAACTTCTCTTCCTGAGTTCAAATCCAGACTTAGATACCTACTAGCTATATTATCCTGAGCAAATCATTTAATCCTATTTGCCTCAATTTTCTCATCTGTAAAATGAATTGGAGAAAGAAACAGAAAAACCACACCAGTATCTCCACCAAGAGAACTCCAAATGGGATTACAGAGAGTTGAGCATGACTGAAAATGACTGAACAACAATACATCTTAACTCAGAGTTCCTAGATATTTCAGACATATGTGAACATGAATAAGAAAAAATTTTTGGATTAGAAAAAAATTACATCTTCATTTTCATTAACCTTTAATTTTCACTATAATCTTATGTGTTTTATTTTATGCATTTAAAAACATTATTGTGAGAAGAGGTCCATAGGTTTCTATAACATAATATACCTATTTTAAAGAGTTGCCCAAAACATTGAGAGTTTTTCGTGATTTGCCCAGGAGTCACGCCACCCAGTAGGTGTCAGAAGGTACACTTGAATGGAGGATGCTCTGCCTCAGAGGTCAGCATTCCATCCATTTAGCCACTGTATCTCATTCTCTAAGAATTCTCCCAAATCGCCATTGCTTTTAGGTTTTCTTCACCTTCTTCAGCAGCAATACTTGGTAAAGTTAAATGGTGCCAGAGTGGGAATTTGGATATATGTTCTAAATCCATAAGATTAGATTAGTATATGATCTCTAAGATCCTAATTGCCTCTGCAACTATCTACTTATTAATTAGTTTACAACTTGAGATTTAAAATTTAACTTCCAATTTACTGGTTCCAATTCAATAAATTGGAATAGATAAAACAGGAACAACAATCACAATAATAAAAATGAATTTACATAACACTTTTGGTTTTACAAATTGCTTTCCTCATTGAAAATCTGCAAGATCACACATACATCATTTCTCCCGTCTTACTGAAGAAACAAAGACATGATCACACAGCTAGCCACAATCAGAGCTACCAATAGAATTCCAATCTTTCCTGGACAGTCAAGCCCTTTTCCTTCTACATATACTACACTGACCTCTGAGGCATGTCCCATTCTGGGATTCTATGTTTCTGTGACCTCCTTTACATGTATTTCATCCTGTCTGTCTTCAGCTGTCCCAAATGTAAAATCACAAGGTACATTCCTTATCTTCTCTAAGTGAGGAACAATTCTTGGGAAATATAAATCCCCATTTGGAATCCCTAGATGAAGAGGCCAAGTCCAGGGACACTTTGCCATCTGGGGGCAAAGTGATCCAGGAGATAGTCTCCTTTCCCTGCTTTCATTACTGTCACAGAAACAACAGTTCCAGCTTTTTGTTCCCACCCCCTCCAAGTACCATACTCTTCTCCCCTCCCTCCATCCCACAAGGGATTCATCATGTCCAAACAGATCTTACTTTTCCCTGAAAATCTCTATATAAGCACAAAATGAGATGATGATTTTTTTCACCATCATCAAGCAGTTCTTCACGTCTTTGGCATGGTGTTGGTATTTTCAAATGAGAAGGCAGACGTGTGACCCATTTGAATTGATGCATTCCAGCCTGCCAAGCTTCAATTTTGACCTAGTCAGGGTATTCCCCACCAGCTAAAGCACAGCTGTTAGGACAGGGAGAAGGTCATTTAATTCCCTAGATGTACAGTCAGTTTGGGGCTTTTCAGTATTAGTAAAAACAAACCAGAAAAATTGTCATTTTTTTCTTTTTTATCTACATTGCAAATATGGGAGTGAGGAGGTGGAATTTCCTTATCCTCTTGGATTGGATAAAATTGGTAAAATAAGATTGTAATAAAGAAAAGTGGAAAGAGAATTATTCTATAGAATTCTATATTCTATAGAATCTGGTGGATCACCAGATGAGACTATGTTAGGTAACCTGAGTTCTAGTCTGGTCTCAGCTACTAACTATTTGTGTAAATTTGGTTGAACAAAACTTTACCTTTTAAGGTCTCAATTTACATCTCTTAAAAAAAAATTTTAAGGGGGTCAGATTAGTTAACAGTTAATTAAGTTCATTTAATCACCAAGCTCTTTTCTAACTCTGAAGTTCTTTGATTAGATATATATATGCATATATATATATATATATATATATATATAATCAGGGAATATAATTCAAGAATTAGGATTTAATATATTGGATAACACAAGTGAGTTAGTCAGCATGGGAACAGTCCTGAAGATGGAGGGGGGGAGGTTATAGGAATGAGAGAGGAGGGACAAAAGCTGTCATTCCTTTTATTTGACTTAGTCCTCTAACAACTGGACCCTCTTCTGTTTTAAACCAGCTATTTGCCATTTTAGAACTAAACTATTTGCTGTACTCGTGTCACAAGCCCATGCACATTGGGTACACTATCACTTTCCAATTAGTATTGTGAAAGGAGAGAAGGTTGCTTTTATGCTAACACCCTTTTAGAAGCTTTTTTCTTTTCTATAAAATGAGGATAATAATAATACCCATTTCCAGGCTTCATAGAGCTAGAAAAGACCTCAAAGGTCATATATATTTTCTCTCTCATTTATTCAGTCAGTCAACAAGCATTTATTAAGTGTTTGCTGTAATATAAAGACGAAAAAGTTTATGTCCTCAAAAGCTCAAATTTCAATGCAGAAGATAATATGCAAACAACGATGCACAAACAAGATATGTAGTGTAAATTGGACAGTAGCTTCAGGAGAAAGCAGTGGAGGTAGGAGGTGTTAATGGACTGAGAAAAGTCTCTTACAGAAGGCAAAATTTAAGTTCAGGTTTTGAGGAAGTCAGGGAAGCCAGGAGGCAGAAGTAAGAAGGAAGGACATTCTAGGTATAGGGATGGAAAAGTAAAAAGAGCTGGAGTTGGAAAATGGATTATCATGGTGGAGGAACAGCAGGGAGGCCAGTGTTATTGAATTGAAGATTTTGTGGGGGAAAGTAAATTATAAGAATATGACTATAAATAAAAAATAAAATAAGTAATACATTAAAAGTAAAATATAATATAAAAATAGAAGAAAAGTAGGAAGCTAAGATATGAGAGGCTTTACATGCCAAACAGAGGATTTTAATTTAAACTTAGAGTCAGTGGAGTTTATTGGGTAGAGGAATGACATGGTCAGACCTGAACTTTTAGAAAGATTATTTTGGCAGTTAAATGGAAGATACATCATAGTGAAAAGAGATTAGAAGCAGGGATACCAACCAAAAGGTTTCTATAATAGTCTAATTACTAGTTGACCAAAATCCATATTAGGGTGGGCATTACACAAATATATAGAAGGGAAGGGACATGCATGAGAAATATTGAGGCAATAAGAACTGGCAAATGATTAGATATGGAGAATGAATGGGAGGGATGGGGTTAGGCATGGAATTTGGACACCTGCATAACTATAACGCTGATGGTACCTTCAACAATAACAAGGGTCTTAGGAAGATAAAAGACCTTGGGAGTTTAAAAAAATGAATTTTTTTTGGTTTTGACTTATTGAGTTTGAGAGGTCTATAGAACTTTCAGATTGAGATGCTCAAGAGGAGGCTAGTAATACAAGACTGGAGAAAGGGCAGGACTAGATACATACAAATGGGAATCATCTCCATAGAAATAATTAAATGCATGCCAACTGATGAAATTACAAAGTCAGATAGTATACAGCATTGGCTCTCATTTAAAAGTTTTTAAATCTCCTTGAAATTCAAGACAATAGTCTAAGTTGTTTGAGCTAAAAATTCTTTAATGGAAACTTAAGCAATAAATAATTACACAACCTTGTTACACATAGGTACATATTCTGTGTAATAACAAACATAAATATTTGAAGCATTGTAGATTTGTTTCTGGGGCTATTTGGAACTTTGGTAAAATTTATCACTATAGTTGCAAGGCCTTAATGAATATATCTAAAATTTGATATTATTAGTAGTATTTTAAATAATCTTGGGGGGTCCATGTCACATTTTTTGTTGTTGCTGAAAGGGAACCAAAGGTTGAGGAACATTGGTTTAGAAAATCAAGAGAAGAGAACTTAGGACAGAGCCACATATAGCATGCATGATCTTAATGAAGATAAAGCAAAGGAGATTTAAAAAGTCAGAAAACAGATTACAGAGATTGAAAAATAGCACCGGCCCTGAAATCAGGAGTTCAAATTCGGCCTGAGATACTTAACACTTCCTAGCTGTGTGACCCTGGGTAAGTCACTTAATCCCAATTGCCTCAGAGAAAGAAAGAAAGAAAAAGAAAAAGAACCAAAAGTGAAGTGAACAGAATTGTATACAATAATAGTAACATTATGTAATGATCAACTGATAGAATAAGTTTTTTTCTCAGAATTGTATACAATAATAGTAACATTGTGTAATGATCAACTGATAGAATAAGTTTTTTCTCAGCAACACTTTTCCAAGACAATTCTAATAGACTTGTGATGGAAAATGACATCCACATCCAGAGAAAGAAATATGGAAACAGCATAAGTCTCACTTATTTTCACTTTTGTTTTTAGTTTTTCTTTCTTGTAATTTTTCCCTTTTGTTTTGATTTTTCTTTCACAACATGACTAATATGGAAATATGTTTAAAATGATTGTACATGTATAACCTATATCAGATTGCTTGCCATCTTGGGGAGAGGGGAGGAAGGTAGAAAAATTAGGAACTCAAAATTTTTACAATGGATTTTGAAAACTATCTTTACATGTATTAAGTGAAAACATAATCAACTGAGAAGAGAAGAAATACTCATACTAACTGTGCGCAACCCTCTCAAGTTTACCCATGAATGGGGATGAGAGATATAAAATGATACCTTAAATGGATAGTCAGATTAAATGAGGTTATTTTAAGGATGTAAAAGACATGTGTTTATTTGTAGGCAGCAGGGACAGGTGAGAAATTAAGGCTCAGAGAGGTCACAAAGATAGTCAGTGATAAATCTGGGATTAAAATTCAGGTCATAAAATTCTAAATTTAGTGCTTTTTCTACTATGCCATCCTAAATTTTTCTGAGGATGACATGAAATAATATATACAAAACATCCTATAAATTTCCATAGTTATTATTAGGACAAACTCTATATTTTTTCCAGACCCAACATGTCTGGTCAGTCTAAACTTCTTTCTTTAAAACTCTTTCAGGGAAATACAACTTGAAGACAAACCCAATCCATCATGACTTGATGTGAGATCACAGCTCACAGTTGGAATGTACTGGGAATCACTTTTGGTACTGAAAAGGTTAATTGTCTCCTGTTGTGCAGTAGAAGCTGAGAAAAGGATCCTGTGTTGGGGAGGAATTAGAGTAAATGAGGTTTTCTTTATAGGGCTGCTCATTCTCAACATGTTGAAAGGGCATTAGTTCACAGTCACTTTCTCTGGAATTACCAAATCTGCTCAGGAAGCCTTCATTAGGATATTAAACAAGACTTAATAAGTGAAAGTGATTTGCATCGCTGATAATCATGTGCATTAATCAAGGCAGCTTCTGTCTCTCCCAGTGCAATATGTTTCATGTTCCATTGTAAAGCCCCTTTAATTCTAGAGGGCTTCTTAAAAGGGAAATGTTACATTTAGAAAGCCATTTTTAAAATGATTTACTTAGCAAAGATCACTATAAATAATGTTCTCCTCACTTCTCGGCTTTAACCATCAAGATAATTAATATTGTGAGGTTTGTGTCAGGGATACTGACCAGATGTGTTTCCATTTATCAGCCCTAGATTGCACTTACTCTAATAAACATTTTGGCCTTAAAAAAAATCAAAACAAGTTGCAAAACCAAATAACTCCATCTTACATTTTAATCCAAAGTCACACTTTGTGGCTAAGGCTGTGATGCTTTTCTTCTATGTTGTTATACACATTAGTCTTCATACAGTCAAATACAAGTGAAAGTAAAGAAAGAAGATTGTTTATTACTTTATAATACACCTGTTTTTGTTAAGGTCAGTGGCCTTAGAGGAAGAGAGTTTGGTTCACTGAAAGTAATTGTATAAGCATTAAAAAAAAGGAACACATTGCAAGGGTTCGTTCATGCAAGACAAACACTAAATGTTGTTAGGATAACTTTATTTTTTTTAAATAATCTTGTTATCATTCTCACACAAAAACTATTTAAAGCCAGGGTCCTTATATGTTTTTGTTATAGAACTCTTTGGTGTTCTGGTGAAGCCTTTGGATCCCTTCTCAAAATAATGGTTTTAAATGTTTAAAGTAAAATACAGAAGATTACAAAGAAAACTAATAATGTTGATTATATTATTTTAATATATATTTAAAATATTAATATTTTAGAGGCATTTTTAAATTTTAGGGGCTGCTAGGTGACACATTGCATAAAACATTGAGTCTAGAATCAGGAAGACCTACATTCAAATCCAGTCTCAGAAATTTATTAGCTTGTGACCCTAGGCAAGTTATTTAATCTTTGTTTGCCTCAGTTTCCCTATCTGTAAAAGGAATAATCATAACACTTACCTCCCAGGGTTACTGTGAGGATTAAATAAAATAATAATAATGTGCTTACCATGGTAGGTAAGAGATAAATACATATGTATACAGGCAGGAAGGAAGGAGGGAAGGAAGGAAGGAAGGAAGGAAGGAAGGAAGGAAGGAAGGAAGGAAGGAAGGAAGGAGAGAAGGAAGGGAAAAAGAAAGAGAGGGAAACAAGGAGTCTTGCTATATGCTAATTGCTATAGATAAAGATAGAAAAGCAAAACCAAACCTGCTTTCAAGGAGTTCATACTCTAATAGTAGAACACCCATATATGTATAGAGGAAGGAAATACAAATATATCTCCATTAAGTTTGGAGTGCATGCATAAATACATATATCCCTAAAAACAAACTGCAGCAGGCTATCCTAAGCTTGCCAGTTCCCTTATCATCTTTAATTCTTGCTACTGTCCTACTTCTGTTGAAACATTTATAGTCCCCTTCTCCCTTCAACCAAGGCAGCCTCATTTATTATGTCTCTGCTAAAATTAACTCCACGTTAATTTCTGGAGCCTTTGAAGTTTATTGCTGGAAAAAAGGGTTATTTGCTGGCTCTGGCTTGGGATATTATTGTTTGCATGCACTAGGGCTTCACATACTATTTAAATGGTGCTCAAGAGATGAAGTTTCCATAAAGCTAGGGAGACTTGATTCATCCTAATGGCCTGCAACATGAATTATATGTCCTACTTCACTACCTTCCTGGTTCAATAATCTGGGATAGCTCCTTTGGAGTCATTTATCCAGAGGGGAAAAGATGTAATTCCCAGCTGATGACTAGTGTGTACTTTTTTATTCTTTCCTAGATCCCCTAACTGGTGCTTTTGCAGTACTCCCTTCTGTTAGTGGTGAGTCCAACATCCTGTTAGTTCATCTCTGTGCAGCTTGTCTAACTAATGTCATGGGTTGGATATTCTGACTTTAGGCATTTCTCAGATGGGTATGTTCTGGGGACACCATTCAACTCATTTCAGTGACAGCTCATATGAGAGTAGCAGGATTTTTTGTTGTTGTTGTTGCTTACTCTGAATATAACTATTTGTTCTTTTGGGTGAAGAGGGGGAAAATTAACACATATCCACAGACATTTCCTATCTGGTCCCTCAGGGAATTACTCTGGGACTCATGCATGCTTGCTTGGGCTCAGCACCAATGACTAAGCCTGAAAACCTTAAAAGTTCACTGCCTTCCAGTTGGATTCCCTCTGCTTTTCATGGCACTGGCAGAAAACACCCCAACTTTTATTAATTTATAGAATCATAGGATTCTAGAACTGGAAGAATCCTTCAGAATTTTCTCCTACTACCCTGTCACTTTACAAATGGGAAAACCAAGCAAGCTGTCTCTACCTCTGTCCTGCCAGGAGATAGATGTGAAATGATTTGTTCAAGCTCATAATGATTATAAATTACAAAACCAGACATAACTTTGGTGATTACTCTGGACATCATTTTACTAAACTCTGAGCAGCTATTTGATCTGCATTAATAAAAGTCCTATAGCAGACTTGTGCTGAATAGTACATAATTTTTTTTCAAAAACACCTTCAATTATGACAGATTCAATTTTTATTATAAACTAAATAGCCTGCCAACAATAAATTTTGCAAAAATCCAAAATGAAGCATTGAATCTTAAATAAACTCATCATTTGATGAGATAAAAACAAATGAATTAATTTTTTAAAAATTAATCTTTCATGCACTTTATTTTTATTTTATCCCTGCTATAGAGTATAAGTTCCTTGAAGTTACGGGTTCTATGCTTTTTTTAATCCCCCTCCTCATCCCCAGCATGGAGCATAATGCCTGGCACTCTATAAATGCTTTTTTACCCCCCCCAAAAAAAATGCTTATAAATTGATGGATTGATTTTGACTAAAGTAAGATTGGAGAAGATAGAAGGAGGTGATAGAATCAAGAATGATCAAGGAGAGCTAAGAGGAATTAATAAAAGGTTGTTGAATAAATATTAAAAAGGATAACCTCCTAAAACAAGATAAAAGAAAGGAAATAGCAGAGAATAATGCTAAGAAGTTTTGATGGGATAGGAGAATTGAATCAAGAAAGAGCCATAGAGTGCCAACCTAGAATAAAGAAAACTCATCTTCTGAGTTCAGATCTGGTCTCAGACACTTACTAGCCATGTGACCCTTAAGTCACTTAATTGTGTTTGCCTGAGTTTCTTCATTTGTAAAATGAACTTCAGAAAGAAAGGGAAAATTACTCCAGTATTTTTGCCAAGAAAACTCTAAATGAGGTTACAAAGAGTTGGATACTATTGAAATGACTGAACAAGGGTAATTGGAGGGAGTATCCACTTACTTTTAAATCTTATCAGTGAGCTAAGTCATTTAACAATTGGAAAGGGGTGGTTAAAGGATAGTGCATGAGGATTTGAATTTGAAGCTAAAAGAAAAGAACAGTTGAAACAATTGGCCATATAGTGAGACAGATTGTCTGAAAGAGTTGATTAGGATTTTTGAGCAGCCTTCAGGGATCAGCTAAGGTTATGAACAATCATTTTTTAATGACTAAAGTCACATTCCATGATTCTAAAAGTCATTTTTAACTTCTGTGAGTTTTAGTTCTTCATCTGTAAAATGAGTAGGTTGTTCTGTTAGAATTTTCTACCATGGACTGCTAAAGTTCTATAGTATGTTATATATTCATTTATAATTAATTACCACCTGTTAGTAGGTGACTAATTATAAACAGGTCCAAGAGTAATCTCTTCCAACCAAGTACTCCTCTTCACTTCTCCATACTGATCAGCTCATGTCCCTTTCTATATAAACCCTTCCTGATTGCCCAATTGTTAGTATTCTCCCTTCCAAAATTATTTTGTATGTGTTTTGAATTTGTTTACATGTATTCATTTTGTTTATTTCCAGCAGAATGTAAGTTCTTTGAGGAAAGGACTATTTCATTTTTGTCTTTTATCTCTAACGGTAAACATAGTTCCTAGCACACAGTTGGCATGTTACAAATGCTTAAATCAATTTAATTATAGCTATTTTCAAATATTGGAAGGATCATTCTTTTGATGAGGGATAAAACTTACTATGCTTGACCCCAGAGGGAAAAAATAGAAGCAATATGGGGCAGTGACAAAAAAGCATATTAAGCTTCTAGAGAAAAACTTCCTCAAAATTTGAGTTTTTATTTTTCCCCTCAGGGTTCTAAGGAACACTATGACTGGAATTATGAGCCCTTCCACTAATATGCCTTCACGTGTGATGATCAGTTGAACTCAATTATTCAATGAGTAATAAAGATTCCTTATTATATGAGATAGCTGTAAAGGAGGTGGGAAGGGAAGAGCATGAGAAAATTTAATGTAAAAACAATAAATATAAATTAAAATTCTTTTTTTAAAAAAAAAGGTAGAAATTGTCCAAGTTTTCTTACACTCCAATGTTCACAAGATCAACTTCAAGGCATCAAGGTTTAACTGAGACACATTATACAACTAAGCTACCTGATATTCAAATTCCTAATTACAAAGCTTTCTGATTTTAAACAAATCCCTGACCAAGTTTTCTCAACCAAACCAAAAATACTTCTTGTGCAACATCATTCCATTTCATTCAATGACTTTCAAGGACTTCTAAACTGATAAGAACTTTCTAAATCCAGTCCATAGTTTTTCCAGTTCATTGATTCTACACAGGTACCCAGATCTTGTTCATACAATTTGCATCTCTGATCAATGGATTGACACAACAAAGATGTTATCATCTAATAAAGGCATCAGTGGTAAGTAAAGTAGTTGGTTGATTAGTTGACTTAGTTAAATTTCATTTACCCATACGTGTGCAATTGAAGGCAAGGAGGAAAAGAAAAGAAGTGATAAACTGAGCCTCAGTGTGCTTTCTTCTAAATGGGAAGAAAGTTGATGGTGAGGAGAATAATTTGAGACATAAGTGAGGTGAAGATTTGAGATCCGTTCTGAAATTGTGGTCTTCATAATAGACTCATCAAAGAAGGAGAGTGGGGCTTTAGGGAAGGGGTCTAGTAAGGAGGAAGAGAAGATGCTTGGAGAATGAGTCAGGATATGACTGAGGTCAAGGAAGGCTAGGACTCTTCCTAAAATGGTATTCCTGATGAAAAAACCAATTAGGATCATCATTCAGAAGAGTGAGGCTTAAGGGTACAGGTTTCTCTAGGTTGGCTACTAAAGGGAAGAAGAAGCCAAGATGATCAGTCAGTATATGAACAATGTAAAACATGACTGAAAGCCTTCCTGACATGGTAGTTCCAATGAGAGAGAAACCAATCAGGAGAACATAGGCTGAAGAATGCCTTTAAAAGGATATCTTTTTTCCCTTTGAGGATTCATTATGAAGTTCACTTTGGAACTATTAGTTCCACTATTAGTAATAGAAAAACTGTTTCCTGGCTTGGCTCTTTCTTGGATGCAGCATCTCACCTGATGAGTGAGTCAATCTTTGTTGGACTGGATCAGAGAGATAATTCAGCTGCTTCAATGGCAATCCTGGTGGTCTCTGTTTCTGGTTCTATTTGCTGAAGGGGGAGAGGAAAGAGAAAGAGAGAGAGAGAGAGAGAGAGAGAGAGAGAGAGAGAGAGAGAGAGAGAGAGAAAGAGAGAGATATGGACAGAGACACAGACAGTGAGATAGAAACAAGAAGAGAAGAAGAAGAAGAAGAAGAAGAAGAAGAAGAAGAAATGGTGTTATCAAGCATTTATGAACACATGAAGACTGGGTGGGGAAATAAAACTACCCTACCCCCTAGTTAACAGTTAAAGAGTCTTCCTCACTCAGGTAGCTCAAGAAAGACCATTACTCAAACTTTTTATATGCTGACTCAGTTCAAGTTCTCCTGCATCATTAGCCCTTCCAACTCCTAAATCAATCAAATTACTCTTCAACACTTCACACACCAGTCCTTCAATAATTTGTGGCCAAGAAGGCTCACCAAACCTCCATGTTTTGCACTGAAAACAGGCACAAAATATTGCATGTTTTGGAGTTCAGAGAAGAAAAAGGAAAAAAAATGAACAAATTACATTTAGAACATCTTTCTTTCCTTTACTGTTTTTCTTTCTTTCTTTCTGAAACATTCAGTTTAGTGACTTGCCCAGGGGCATATAGCTAGTAAGTCTGTGTGGCCAAATTTGAACTCAGGTTCTACTAACTCCAGGACTGATATTTTACCCACTGCTCCACCTAGCTTCCCTTATGCCATCTTCTATATAGGACTTCTAAAAAATATGTGTGTATATACAAATGTAGATTTATGTGTATGTATAAATATATATTTTTTTTCTCAGCACCACATGGAACTTTTACAAAAGCTGACCATGCCCTAAAGCACAGAGACATGGCAAATAACTACAAAAAACTCATATTCGTAAACATAATTTTTGTAAACCATAACATAATAAAAATGGCCATTAGTTTAAGGAAAAATAACAAAAGATAGGGATTTAATTGAAGCGATAACAATAAAATCCTAAATAATGGGTGAGTCAAAGAACCAATCATAAAATGATTAATAATTATATTAAAAAGTATACTGATGAAACAACATAAAACAATTTGAGATACAGTAGTCCTTAGATGGGCAGGTAGGGAAGGGAACACACACCCACATACATACATGCACACACACACACACACACACACACACAACACAACCCTAAAAATTACCAAAATAGAAAAGAAGAGGATTGATGAAAGAAATATGTCTGTACAACAATTAGAAACCCAACAAATAAACCTAAAAGAAGCACAAAAGAGAAATGGATAAATTGGGAAGAGTTCCCAATCAATATATTCAGTCCTAAATTTTATCCTAAACTCCACTCTCCTATTACAGACTACCTACTATAATTTCCATTTCCATATCTGTAGGCATTTCAAAACATGTCCAAAATAGAATTTCTTATATTTTCCCCAAGTTCATCCTGCTTCTAAACAATCCTATGTCTATTGAAGATATTACCAACCTTGAATTCACCTCAGTTTGCAACTACAGAATCATGCTTGACTCTTACCTCTCTTCCCCTATCCAATCAATCATCTATCTTATAGAAATAGAATCAATACCTCTCACATTTTCCCCATTCTCTCCATTCAGTTAGCCATCTCTCTAGTTCAAGTATTCATTACCTCTTATATGTACTATCAAAATGTGGTCTTGTTTTCCTAAGTTTCTATCCTCCCCAATCCATACTCCACTAACATGCAGATCTTATCATGTTAGCCCCATATAGGGATATACTTTTAACAGCTGTTCTCTGAAAAAAAAAAAGTATGCACAATACATTTTAAAGTTTAATCTGCATTACTTCCATTTTCTCCATCACTTATTTAAAACCAGATAATCAACAAAACAATAAATCAAATTTTGATTTGTATTTTTGCTGATTTCCAAGGTATAAATGCTCACATTGAAAATTTAACAACAGGCTTTCACAATCTGGTTAGTACAAACCGGCTTCTGAATATCTCTGGTCTCATACGAAAAAATTTTCAGTGGTCCTTTATTGCCTTTGGTTTAACATATGTACGCCACTGCCTGACATTTGAGGCCCTGCATTGTCTAAACTACTTTTCAAGTCATTTCATATTCCTCCCCTTTGTACATTCTCCCTTCAGTCAAAATGGTCTGCTATCTGCTCTTGTACGCAAAATTCTGTTTTCAGCTTTCTTACCTCATAAATCATAAGCCCTCATCTCTGGAAGGCATTCCTTCTTCCCCTGCCCCAGAAAATCTGCAGATGCCTTCTAAACACAATTCAGATACCTTTTCCTAGAAAAGATCTTTCCTGATATCCTAAACTATTGGCACTTTCCATTTTGAAATTATTTATATTTACTTAACTGGTATGAATTTTTGTGTCCTATCCCACCCTCTCAACCCCCACCTCAGGTGAATGTAAGGTCATCAAAGACAGGGGCTGCCATTTTTGTCTTTGTAGTCCTTTGCAAATAGTAGGTGCTTAATAAGTGTTTCCTGACTTGAATTATTATTGAATTAAAGAACTAGATTTATAAGCGCCCAGAAAAAATGTTAGAATGGTCAGACCAACCATGAATTGATTATCCCAGAGACATCTGTTTGAGCAAAGGGGGGAGGTATATTCAGGCACAGAGATGAGAAAGAAAGGTCTTTCATGAACAATGTCGTGCAATTATCTGTGCTCTCGGAGTAGCAGCTTTGCTTTGTTACTTATTCTATTATTCCCTCCTGAGGTCAACCAGGATAGCAAATCCATTCCTCTCTAGAGGACCCTTCCCTAAAGAAACCTCCCTCTGGCTTCAAGATGGGCCAGAAGCCACAAGCTCAGAGCTGGAGGAGGTGCACCGACAGCAGCTGCTGCCTCTACCCCTCCTTCCTCTGTGCTCTCATCTGCTATGGCAGTCATTCCTCCCCTAGAGCCTTTCCCCGGGCCTTCCACAATGACAGCTTCCCACCCCCCAGCCACTCCTGCCAAATAGGGACACATCCTTGCCCCTTGAGAGGGCAAGGAGCAAGAAACTGACCTAACCCCCTTGGATGGGCCAGGTCAACTGGGATGCAGGCCTGGGAATGGGAAATGAAAGGCAAGAAGGGGATACTGCTGTTTCTCTTAAAGGTCAGGGTACAGAACAATACCCACCATTGCAATTGGCTCAGAAATGCCTAGTCCTGCCCTTGCTCTGGGGGTCACTTTGGTAACAAAGCCTCTGTACTTACATACTCATTATTGATGTCTTATGGCTAGAAGTGTTTATATAGCTTGTCAGCATGTGTTATGTCATTGTGTCAGATCATATTTTCTCTGACACTGTCCGCAAGGTCTATGCATCTAGACTAGGTTCTGAGTTACCTTCCTGATGGCTAAGAACAATATTTGAACTCATTTTCCACTACTACATGTATGATAGAAGATATTGGCAAAAAATTACTGGAGAGGAGAAAACATTGAGTATCAGTCAGGAAATCTGGATTTGAATCCTAACTGACACCCCTTTCCCATGAGACACTGGGAAAGATTGAGTTTCTTCATCTATAAAATGTGTGGATAAATAGTGTGATGGATAAGATTAAATTTATGGTTCCTTCCAATTCTACATATATGTGGTTAATAATGTTTTTCTCTTGTCTCCTAGAAACTTTGTGTTCCCTTATAGTAGAGGAAATAGGATCATTTACACCTGGAATCCAGTTTCAGTTATATGACTCTAAGCAAGTCATCTTGTTATTTGTTATACCATCTATACATTTAAAAAGTTGGACTACATAGTCTCTAAAGTTCAAGTTCTAATATTCTAGTATACTCTGTGCCATCTTTCCACACTCAGGCTTTGACAGAATTCATAGCTTTCCAAGTTGTCAATCATAACAGCTTCTAGACCCAAAATTTCTCTGTCCATCTGAGAAATTGATAGAAAAACCCATGTTGGGTCCCTGTAGAACACTGCTCAAGATAACAGGTATGGAGACTGCAGTTAGAAATTAGTCTGCTTTTAAACAGAAGTAGGGAGAAAGAAACTTTCTGATCCACCACATAAATCCATAGTAGTTTTCCTTCCATTTATCCACCTGACTACAGACTTGAGATATCAGGCAATCAGTCACTCAGTATGTCATCAAGGTTTTATAGATGCAGGCTATATATCAAGTACTATTCTAAGTGCTGGGGATACCAAAAAAGGCAAAACCCAGCAGAATTTCCACTGCAATGAAGGAGATAACATATAAATAATTAGCTGGACTCAAGATATTTTGTATATATATATACAGTAGATAGAAAGCATCCTCAGAGAAAGAGTAATTTGCAGCCCAGAAGGACTGAGAAAGCTCTTTTGGAGTAAATGGGATTTGAGGTGAGTCTTGAAGAAAATCAGAGAAACTAAGAGGCTAAGATGAGGGAGTATAATCCAAATATGGTGGGTGGTATTAGAAACAGAGCCAGGAGATAGTGTCATGTTCAAGAAACTGCCAGTAGACTAATATTATGGGAACAGAATGTTTGGCAGAAAATAAGGTAAAGGAACACTGGAAAGGTAGCAAGCAGCCAGGTTGTCAGAGGGTCTGTCAAATAAGGAAGCAGTGGATAGAGTACTGGCCTAGAGTCAAAACATCTTCCTGAGTTCAGATCCAGTCTCAGACATTTACTAGCTGTGTGAACCTGGGCAATTCATTTAACTTTGTTTGCCTCAGTTTCCTCATCTGTAAAATGAGCTCAAGAAGGAAATGGCAAACCACTTTGTTATTTGTCAAGAAAGCCCTAAATGGGGTCATGAAGAATTGAACATGAATGAAAATTGTGGGACAACAACAAATTGCCAAAAGGTTTTATATTGGATTCTGGAGGTAATTGATCAGAGGAGAAGCAGGGTCAGATCTACACTTTGGAAAAAACACCTTGGAAGCTGTGAGAAAAGTAAAGAGGGAAGGAAATTGAGGCAGGGAAACCAGGTAGGCCAAGGCAACAGTTCAGGTGAAAGGAGAGAAGGTTCTGTGGCTCAGTAAATGTAACAGAAAGTTAGACCTAGCGAAAACCCTAGAAAAAGCCAAGTCCAATTCCTTCATTTTACAGGTGAGGAAACTGAGGCTCCATGAGGATAAATGATTTGCTCAGAGACCCCCATCCCAGTTACACAGAGCTAGAAATAGGTCCCACAACCAGCCAGAGGTAAGTTGAGGACTTGAACCAGGTCTCACTTCATTTCTGGTATTCTTTTCAGAGTGCTTCCTTGGGTCAGAGAATGTGGCAAGAGAAAGAGGACTCACAAAAGTGAAATTTTTTAAAGCTGAATATTGTGTAAGAAAAGAAAATATATTTTTCTCCCCCTCTTTGTAGAGGTGAGGGTTTTTGGGTATAGAATACTATATTCTGTCTGATTCAGCTGATATGTTAGATTTTGCTAAACTGTCTTCCCTTACTCCCCTCTTTTTATCCTTTGTTACAAGGGATGGCTCTCTGTTGAGGGTAAGGGAGAAGGACATGTTTGAAAATGAAGGTGATGTAAAAACAAAAGATAATAACCAAAGAAAGTTTCAAGTGCATTTTTAGAAAAGGAAATTGAATGACATTCTGGAGTTGGTATTTTTTTTTTCCCAGGGCAGCTGAGAAAAGGCAAACAGAATCAGCCCTGAAGTCACCTATTAGACACTAAACCTCAAAGAGTGATAGGGTAGGAGACTGACATGGTAATGAGCTCAGTTGGGCCACTCTCTGCTGGCCCCTCCACTGGCTTACAAACTGCTTAGCCAAATCCTTTTAAAGAATATGACATTGCATCCTTAGTCAAGAAGTCTTTGCTTTTTCCCATCAGGGTGACCTCAAAAGCTCCTGGATCTCACCCACCCCTGCCCTACTCAGAACAACAGAGAAGAGATGATAGGTGAGAGATGGGGGAGAATTGAAGGGTAGATAGGAAAAAAGTGAACTTAGGAAATTTAGATAAACAATTAAATATATTGACACCTCATTAATTCAAATTAATTGGGGTTGAATGACAATCTGAATTAGAGAAAAGTGGGAGATAGATTTTTTTTAAAGGAATACAGTTGTCATCTTTTCTAACATACAAGTAACTGGAAAGTTACTGCTAACGAGCAATTTCTAAGTCCAGGGCCTATTTTAATGAATAGCTGAGGTTCTTCTGTGATTAACAGGCACATGCAAACAATTAAGGTGCTAAAGTTTTGCCCATTAGCTTTGCATAGGCAGTAAAGATAAACTACTCCAGTACTCCAGACTAGGAATGAAGCTGTCAAGTTTCTCCTGAAAGTGCCCACAACAAGAAGGAGACAACCTTGGAAAGAGTCCCTGAGCTAATAGGATTGGCTCATCTATTTCCTACATTCTTTTCCCCTTCAGCTTCACATCCTGGGTATCTTGTTGCTAACCTCATTCCTCTCTTTCCCTTTAAAAGCTCTCATCTTGTTTTTCCATTAAAGTCCTCCCATGTTTCCATGATATAGAAGTCCTCTCAGAATCTTTGTGTTGGAAGGGAAATCAACCCATAGCTCAGTCCACACGTGTCAAGAATCTTCCCCATTCCAACCTCAAAATACAAATGTTCATCGGGTCTTAATTAAATAACTCCAATTACAAGAAATATCTCACTTCCCAAAGTAGCCTATTCCATTTGGGGAAATTGTAACAGAAGGAACACTATATTTGAAATCAGAAGATCTGGGTTCAAAGTCTCAATCCTATATGACATTGGACAACAGCGTGTTAGAGCTGAAAGACCACAAGTACTTGGAGCTAGAGGACCACCTTGTGATCTTGGATAAATCATTCACCATGGGTCTGGCTTTATTACTTGCAAAATGAAGGGGTTGGAGTCCCTTCCAGAATCTGCAAGGTTTGTGATCAAACAATCAATAAACATTTATTAAGTGCCTACTATGTTCCAGGCACTACGCTAAGTGTGGTTACAAATAAGAAAAAAGAAAGAGAGTTTGTGCTCTCACTGAATTTATGATCAAATCACTTCATATCACATACATCCTCAGTCAAGAGGTTTTTCCTTTTTTTCCATCAGAGTTTACTCAAGAATCTCTGGGTTTCGCCCACCCCTGCCTTACTCAGAATAACAGAAGAGAGATTATTGGAGAAAGGGATAGAAATGGAGGGTAAGTTTTAAAAAAAGTGAACTTAGGAAATTTAGGTAAACAATTAAATATATTGGTACCTCATTAATTCAAATTTATTAGGGTTGAATGACAATCTGAAATTAGAGAAAAGTCAGCCTATAAAGGGAAGAAGTTGGACTACAGGGACCTCTGATGTCCTTTTCAAACCTATGAGCTTGAATTCATGAAGTTTATCTGGAACTAAATAAATGCTGATGGGATTTCAAAAAAAAAATATTTCACATGAGGCACATGCTCAACTTTCTAAATACCATAGAGAATGCAACATACTGTTCTCATAGGGGAAAAAAAAACTATTCCTGAGCTTTATAATCATCTCAGGATATTCTCTTCCTATACATATGGAAGTCACCCATCTCCTATTTAAAAAAAAAAATACCTAGCTAAACAAAAAATCCCAAACATGCAGTTTTTCTTTACTGGGATACATTTGGCTTGCTTTTTCTGTTCTTTTTCTTCTAAACATTAATTAACTAAAGCACTTACATTAACTGGTTAGATTTAAATGCTGTACTTTTTAAAAATAGTCATTTATTGATAAAACATATGCATGACTAATTTTTCAACATTGACCCTTGCAAAAACTTCTGCTCCAACTTTTCCTCTCCTTCCTTCTACCCCCTCCCCTAGATGGCAGGTAGTCCCATACATATTAAATATGTTAAAGTTAAATGCTGTACTTGAGGTCAGGAAGATTTGGATTCAAATATTACTTGGAATACTACTGGCTATGAAATCATGGATTAGTGATGGAACCACTCCAAACTTCAATTTCTCTATTTGTTAAAAAGGTTCTAATAGTCTTTGTAATAACTATCTACCAAAATTTTTAAGACACAAATAAAAATTCTATCCAGTTCTAAAAAATTTAGTAGGCACATACTATTTATAAGATACTATGCTGGATTAATATAAAATATTTTCAAAAGTCAGCTGAGGATTGCATCTATAATTTTGTCTGATGATTGATTTCCTCAAACACTATATTTACATAATGATTTGTTCTGTAAATCTCAAATGCACCACTTAGATACTGTTGTATTTCAGCTGGGTTGGTACCTGATGGCCCAAGAACCTCCTTCAGGGCAGGAACTATGTTCTCTCTATAACAGTAGTTCCTGGTATAAAGCCTGAGGACCTGTGCTACTCCTACTGAGTTCTATTCAGTCCCAAATTATACAATATTTATTTGTTTCAGGAGATGAGCCCCAGATTCTTAAGTGTCAAAAGTTTGTGTGGGTCCAGGCCAATCTTTCTGCCTCCTCCAGCTTTCTGAAGAAGGCATTACACTTCCAAAAATATTTCCCCAGTGCCCAGAAGAAGAAATATAGAAGATAAACATGTGTTAAGTACCTACCATATGGTAAACACCGTTAAGTGCTTTACAATATTAGCTCATTTGGTTTTCACAGCAACCCTGGGAATTAGGTACTACTACTATCCTCAATTTACAATTGAGGACAATGAGGCAGCAGAGGTTGAGGTGCCCAAATACCTAAGGCAGGACTTGGATTCAATTCTTCCTGACTCTGGGTCCAACACTGTATCCATTGGGTTGCATCCACCTCTAATAGAGGAGAGCCTATTATATGTGATGTACTCAAATGTGTTTGTGAGTTGTTGCAGTCATCACATTCCCTCCTTGTTCAAAAACCTACAGATATTTCCTGTTGACTAATTTATCTTGTCCAGCTCCTAGATGTAGACTTCAAAGTTCTTGGTTATTTAGTTGCACCATTCACCTAGATGGTAACATGGAAACAACATCAAAGTGGGAATTAGAAAAAAAAAAAAAAAACAAGGGTTGAATCTTGAATCTTGTCTCTAGACACTTATAGTTGAGTAATTCTGAGCAAGTTATTTAATTTCTCTGGGCCTCATTTGCAAAATGAGGGGATTAGACTCAAAGGCTTTAAGATCCCTGTTCTTTCTCGAAATTTCTCCTCTCATTAGTCTTCAACTTAACATCTCTACCATGAATAGAGATTATGTCCTTTGTATTTTATCTCTCAACTCCCCACCTGAAATAGTCCTATGGATAAATGTTTGATAAATGCTTGTTAAATAAGTGAATTATCATTGGGTTATCTTTAAAAAAATTAAAAAAAACATATGTGAGACACCAGCAGTAGACTGTGAACCACACAGTTCTTAGAACTAGCTGTAATTCTGACAAATGTAGTTAATGTAGTTAATGGTGATGGACTGCCTTCCAGCTCCCTTAGTACCAGACAGTTAAGAATCTATCCTATTATTTAATGCCTCTAAGAGAAAAAATATATATCTACAATCTCCCATTTTAGCACTTATTGTAATATACAATAACCTTTCCTTTCAGGGAAACTTTAGAATCATTGAAGCTATAGGGGATCACAGAAATCATTCATGCTGTTTCAGCTTGTTTATGATTCTTTGTGACCCCATTTGGGGTTTTATTGGCATTTCCTTCACCAGCTTATTTCACAGATAAGGAAACTGAGGCAAAGAACTTAAGTGACTTGCCCAGGATCACACAGCTAGTAAGAGTCTGAGACCAGATTTGAACTTATGAAAATGAGTCTTCTTGACTAGGCTAGCACTTTATATTGGGCCATCTCCATATTGTTATCCTGATAATTTTGTATATTCTCATTTATTTTAAAGGGGAAAAAAATGAGGCTCAATTTGAGCTGAAATTTGAACCCAGATCATCTGGATTTCAAATTCAATATTCTTTACCTTGTACTATAGATTAAAACTCTTCACATGGCCTCTTTATTAATCTTTTCAGTCTTGTTATACTTTATTCCCCTCCTTACACTCTATGGTCTAACTATATTGTCCAACTTACTATTCCCCTCTTATGTTGGTTCATCTCTCATCTTCATGTCTTTGCACAGGCTGTCCCCTAGGTTTGGAATGCTCTCCTTTCTCACTCCCACCTTATAAAGTCTCTAGCTTTCTTCAAGATTCATCTCAGAAGGTCTTTTTAACCCCTCACTTTCTCACTCCCTAGGTTACTTTCCCTCTTCATGGCATGCATGTAACATCCTTCTATCTATATACATAATGTCTCTTACATTTGGATATAAACTCCTTGAGAAAAAGATTTGGCTTTGCCTTTCTTTTTATCCCTAGCATTTGGCACAGTGCCTGGCTCATTGTTAAGTGCTTAATAAATGCTCACTAATGGATTGATTCCCTTCATCTTTGGTTTTTCATGATCTGTGAAGAAGAAAAAAAATCACTTAAAAAGTATCATTGTCTATATATATTTTGTTGTCTAAATCAATGAGGCAAGGAAAAGTATCCAAAGATAACATTGCAATTGTAATGAGATAATTAAGAAAGAACTATAAAAATGGTGTTAGAGAAAGAAAAGCTGGTCATAAATTGACGTACACTTCAGATTTTTAGGAAAGCAGATTTCAAAGGATTCAGAAAAAGGTTAGATGGGGTATTATAGCCTAAAGTTTTACAGGGGAAATCAACCAAAAAGGGATGGAAAGTTTTTCAAGAATAGAGTTCTAAAGATACAGATAGAAACAATTCTGATGAGGAAGAAAAGGCAAAGCTATCTAAAAAGACAGGTATGGATTGCAGGGAACTCATGGACCAACTTAGATTTCAAAGTAACACAAATAGAAGATGAAAGAAGGGCAGGTAACAGTGGGTGAATGAGCTGAAACTGGGGATAAATGTTAAGAACAATGAAAAGGATTTTTTAAGCTATATTGGGTAAAAGAGGAGCATCAAAGAAGTATGACAGAGAGAGGAAAGGACAATTACTAAATTCTTACTTTGCTTCTCTTTTCTCTGCCAAGGAGAATGATCCTTAGAATGAAAAGGATATTTAAAAAATTTAATAGGGAGCTGAAACACAGAACAAGGAAGGAAATAATGAGAGAGCATCCAGTTACACTTGATGAGTTCAAGGCAATAGTCCCAGACAAACTATATTCCAGGAATGGCCAATATGATTGCTGAGACACTGTCAGTGATCATTAAAAGATCCTACAGGAATAGAAGAGGTGCCATAGGATTGAATGGAGACAGACAAATGTCATGATTTTCAAAAAGAGATGAGAACTGAGTCTTTCTCCTATAAGTCAATAACCTTGACTTCCATTCCTGGCAAAATTCTAGAAGGTATTATTAAAAGGATGACTTATGAACATGTTGAAATAAAAATAGTGATCATTAAGAGATGTCATTACTTCAAGAATAGATCATGCATTACCAACCTCATTTCATACTACAAAGAATTATCATTAGAGATTGGTTTACTTAAAATACCTAAAACAAAATCTTTCCTGCTTCCCCAAGGATAAAATGGAAAAATGAACAAATAGTCTAGTTTGGACAATAGTTTATTTAGATGAATTTAGCCACTGTTGAATGATTATACCCCAAAATAAAATTATTAATAATGTCAATCAAGGAAGTATCTAGTAGAAAGGCCTATAGATTTTTGTCTTACTGTATGTTTCTTACATTTTTATTAAATTCTTGGATAAGGATAAAAGTAGCATTCTTTTCAAATGTGCCAATTCTATATTTGTTTACATTGAGAGAAATAATATCAAGAGAAAGGAGATTATCAACTCTTTGGACTCTGCCCTGATCATTTCACAACTGGAATAATAGGAATCAGGAAACTTGAGTTCAAGTTCTTATAGCCTATAGCTACCTTTCATTTAAGTTATTTAATCACTCTTTTCTCATCTCTAAAAAGGAACTTGGGATATCTATCTATCTATCTATCCTATTTATATATATATATATATATATATATATATATACATATATATGTATATATATATATATATCAAGTTTCTTTTTAACTATGCAATCCTATAAAATCAAGTATTTGTTATTAATGCAATAATTAGATGTTTTTAAATTTAAAAAATGAGCCTGGTGAAAGTTTGGCATGAGACCCAGCTAAGCCAGATCATCTCATGAGAATTTATAGATGAAACTGGAAAGTAAACAACAAATGAAAACCAAACAGAATAGATCTGTCAGAGTTTCTATAGTGATCTATTATTATCATCAATGACAGTGAAATCATCCCATTAAGAATATGACACTTTAGGACTAAATGTGCTACATGAAGAAATGGAAATTGTCTTTAATATAGTGACTTTTAGAAGGCCTCCACCTGATGTGTCACTTTTTCACACAGCATAAGTGCCCATCAACTTTGGAATCCTCATCACCTACAGGTTTAATGTGGCAAGATTTAGGTAATCATAATGATGTAAACATGGCTTTCAAGGTCATACTATATTACAGACAAGATAGGATCTTCAAATTAAATGAGGCAAGATATTTGAAATAGGAGAATAAAGGAAATAGCAATGGGAAGTCAAGCAATGGAACTATCCTCAGTTGTCTTCCACAAATAAATAACCCACTAATAATATCAACTCCCAAAAAACTAACACAGAGATGAATAAGATGCCTCTTCCCTGGAACAGGCAGGATGGAAGAAAGTCAGTTGCTCCAAGTCTCCTCTTATCTTGTTTTCCAAGATATTATGGAGGTCTGTTGTAGTCTCTTGAGTGCAAACAAATGCTACCTTGCTGATTCTGGATCACTCAAGCTTTTGCAGCATGCCTGAGATTAGATAATATATGGTAGACTCGCCCACCCAATCCTGCTTCCATCTTTTCTGCTAATTGTAGTCTTACTTAGCCCGCACAAACTCCACCAACTCTTATTCTCTGGTCACTCCAATGTTTTAAAACCTCCCACTTTCCAAGACACTCCCCAACGATCAGAGTCCTCACCTCATAGTGGCTTCTCTCTACATCCTCTTAGGATATAAAGTACAGGGAAATTCTCCCACTGGATAATGTTGTTTCTTCTCAAGCACTATGAGAAATGAAGTCTTAGAAACTTTTCCTTGTCTATATCTATTACATAAACAGAAGAAGTCTGTGTAAGAAACACAGCAGTTTTAAAAGCACTGAGATATAAAATTTTAAGATCTCTCAAAGAGATGACACAAAAAAAAAATGTGAATAAGAACACATCAGCAAGTACTTGACCATTAAGTCTGTGAAGACTGAGTCAGCACCCTGGATACTTTAGAATCAGCCAGAGTCAGGATAAGCAAAAGTCCTTGGTCTTTATTCTTGGTCTTTAGGATAGAAGTGAATTGGATGAACTCAGGATCTCCACCACCTTCTTCTTCCTCATCTACCGCCAAAGTGACTCTGGCTTGTCTTACTCCACCCTCTAATCCTTCCCACAATTCTCTGTATATACCAAAAGATTGAACCAACACAGAATAGTGGGAAGGGCCATTTTCCAAGCATATGCTAATAGAGTATTGTCTAATTGGTAATTAGCCTTAAGTGATCAGTTGTCTAACCTCAGTACATCAACTCAGAGTTTCAGCTCTTTACAAAGTCTGTCTTCTTTTCTTATTAAACTTCAGGAAAATCATTAACACATGTCTCAGTTATATCCTTGATTAGTTTCCTAATTGCAAAATAAGGATAGAAATTGGGACCTATAATTTCATCTGTCTATGAAATTCTTACTTGAGACAACTATCTACCAGTCCAAGTAAGCTCCTTTACTGTAATTTAGTCTTGAGAAGGTCCTGAAAGGTCAAATGATATCAGAGACAGACCTTCCTAGTTTGAAGACTGCTCTCTAGCTACCATCCTATGTTCCCTTTAGAAGTTGTGGGAAAGATCTCAAAATGAAATGCTTCATGAGGGAATGGGTTCTTACCCATAAGAGTCTTTAAGAAAACATTGGATGATGAATTGTTGAGAATGTTGTAGAGGAAGTTCAGACTTGGAATAAAACTTGAATAAAATGAAAGGGATAAATGTGAATAATGTGCAAAGGGAATGAGAAAGTTTTTGCAGATTTCATTCTACCATAGACCCCATATTTGCAATCCCACAATTGACTAAAAAATGTAGAGAATACAAGTTACCATGTTTATTGCAATGGTCACAAAATTGCATTTGATTCAGTAAGAAAAAGCATAGTCTTAAAGACTTTCATTCAAGGATCCTTCATGCATATTATGATCACTCAAGATTCCTTGACAGACCTAACCATAGAGACAAGATTGATGAACACAGAGAACTAGGTAGTAGACAGAGTGCTGATCTAGAATTAAGATGAGTTAAAATCCAGGTGTATTTACTAGCTAGATGAACTTGGTCAAGACACAAAGCCTCTGTTGTCTGTTTCCTTATTTGATAAAGAGGAATAATAATACCAGCTATATCCCACAGTTGTTGTAAAGATGCAATGAAATAAAAAAGCTCTTTTTAACCTTAAAGGACTAAATAAATAATTTCTGTTATTGTTATTTTGTGAAATTAAATTATGTGAGCTATAAAATAGCTATAGATTGTATTCACCAAAGGTCCTGGACATTGTCAGAGACCTAGTCCAGAATACAAATGGAAAAAGAATTCCTTAAAGATGGTATAGTTTTCTAGAGGATCCTATTTGTATGGCTATAACATTTATTTGTATATAGCATTATTATGATTGTCTCAGCCCATAGAACATAAGGAAGCCTCCTCAGTGAGATAAAGTCACTCAAAAAAAAAGTGACTTTTTTGTCACTTTTTTTGTGACACTTTCTTTTGTGATTTGTCATGAATCAGTTCATGTAGTAAAAACTCAAATACTTGTTTACATTAGCATAACATTCAATTGGAAGAGTAGTCCCTTGATTTAGTCTATCCATGCCATATCTTGCACAGTTTTTCAGATGGACAATGACTGGGGGCAAAAATTGAGTCAGAGGAAAAGAAAACTAAGAAAAATATGTATTTTCAATGATAATATACAATTCTCTGAAATGAAAACCCATTTTTAGCAACCCCAGACTCTATCAGTGATGCTAGTTGGCTAAAAATCATGGAATATTGCAGTTTCCAAAGAATCAGAATTGTGTGGGTGACCAAAAGGGCAATGGGGGAAACCACAGTGGGTGCCAATGAATTCAATATATTATCATCAATGCCTTGTTTTTTACAGGAAATACTGTGTGAAAAGTATTAACAAAAGAAAGTAAAAGATATTATCAAGGAAATATGTAATCTGAAAAGTGGGTGGTCCAGTCATAATGGGAATGAGGCATGAGTAGTCTGTGCTATCCAGAGTGCTTCCTCCAAAACAGTACCTATGAAATGTTTAAAAAACCTATGGTCAAGTTTTGCAATATTATAGGGACTGATGCAATTATATCAGCAAATATTTGGAGCACTTCACTATCCATAAGAAATGATGTAAAGATCCCTCATGGGAAAAAAAAAATTGGAAGACATGAGAAAAAAGTGCCTGGATAGAGCTGCCTCACTGGATGAAATAGCCACAATCTCAAAAACAATAAATTACCATGTGAATTTTCCATTTCTGTAAAACATGATTTCTTCAAAATTAAGGTTTTGATAAAGAAGCTGCTTCTATCAGTGCAGGTTTGCAAATATTTTGCAATTTAGAATCTATGGTCCATCTTATCATGTTTTATAAGAATAATACACAAACAAATAAAAGGAATAATAAACAACCTAAGAAATGTAGACTAGGATGAAATTTACCCAGACAAGAAAGCCTTCTACCTATTTATAGAACTAAAAGAATGAGGTTCACCATTATCATCCTTATTATCATCATCATCAATATTATTATTATTATTAATCCATTCATTGATGGCCCATATTACCAAAGATTTATACTTATACTAACAGTCCAAGAAGAAGAGAAAAATGTTGAAACTTGGAAATTCTGTTGAAAGCTCTTCAGAAGGAAATATATGGATACTCTCTGCTCTGGAGTTTTAAAAAACATTCTCCATATCTACCACCAATAATAAAAATGATATTGAACTTGGTCTTAATAAAAAGTAAATTTGCTCTGTATCCTTCAAAGACAGTTGATTTTGGAAAGTGCATATTCAAATGGTCATTTTCACCACTTTCTTCTACACCTCTTCATTTTCTATGGAACACTTATATGATCCAGATGCTAAGCTGGAGAAGATATAATTCCACCTGCAACATCTGGCTTTTTGGCAGCCCAGACAGGATTCTTCAAAGATGCATCTCTGCCTTATACACAGTTAGACTGCTGGTTGGTGGCTTTATCTTCTTAGATGTAATTTTCCTTTGATTCACCTATAATTCTGAAGAATTGATGCATTTGTATCCATTTTGAATAAGATTCTATACAAATGCTTCATTTGATCTCTGAACAGATTCTTTTATTTCCTCTTATGTGACCTTTCCTTTAATTCAGGCACAATCCTTAGAGTGATTCAAAACTATCATATCTAATACCTGCACAACCAGTTATGTTTGTTCTAAATGAGCCATATTCTTAGAATTGAGAGACAAGGAAAAAATCCTTTTGTTGGTGTTTTCAAGAAAGGGGAAACAACAAAATAGAATAAGATCTTTTTTAGTCTTCTCATAACCTTCACATCTTTAGTCCCCCACCTTCTTGGCACAGGTATTTTGTGGGGATAACCCCCTTCCAAACTTCCTATAGACTGAGTTCTCTTCTAATTTTAAAATTCTACTTTCTCATAATCAAATAAAAAATTGACATTTTAAAATGGAAGGTAACAACATATATAGATAGATAAATAGATAGATATACATGCATGTATATCTATCTATAGAATGTGAGGATAAAACAACATATGTTTTGTTGAGAAATACACTTATATTTCATTTGATTCTTCTTCAAAGCAATTCCCTTGGGAGATTATATGTTTATTCTAATGATGTCATGATTATTCCAGACACTTCTGGAATGCCTCTTTGAAATCTGCCTTGAAAGCCTATGACACATTCTTTTAAATGTAATTAGTTATGATAAATCTTTACCTTTTGAGGACCTATTTAGATTTTTTAGTTGTTATTCAGTCATTCTTCATTTTAATATTGATGAAATCATGTTTTTGGAGAGAAATAGAGACTATATGTGGTATCCATCCAGTGAAGCAAATTGCAACCACTCCAAGCCTTCTTCTCCTGCTAAGTTCTTTTCCATGTTCCCTGAACTTTTTTCCAGGAGAGATCTCTCCATCATTCCCTACAGATAGTAAAGTATTCCACATGTTCCTATATGTTGATGTAATTACCTCAGTTCCCATAATATACAAAACTTGAATGAAGAATTCTGATTTGGGATTTTCTTGACAAAGATAGTGCAGTAGTTATCATTTCCTTCTCTAACTCATCTTACACATGAAGAAACAGAGGTAAACAGGGTAAAGTGAATTGCCCAGTGTCACACATCTAGTAAGTGTCTGAGGCCAGATTTAAACTCCTGAAAATGACTCTTCTTGACTAGAAGCTTGTTACTCTACCCACTGTGCCACTCATCTACCCCATTTAATTTGACAGTTAAAAGTCATTTGATGCTGTTTGGTAAATAAGGTAAATGATCAAGCTGAAGAATACAGTTTGTGATCAATGACAAGTTGTGACCAAGAAGTAATGAGATCAATTTTCATATGTGGCCTACAGATTAGCTTTGAAGGCATTTTCCAAAGAGGAGTCCCCAAAATGCTTAGAATAATGGCAACATCATTAGGATGTATGCAGTCTCCTAAGGGCTCTAAAGGACAAGACTCACTAGGTAGCTAAATTCTCTCATATTCATCTCAAAATAATGTATTGCTTTATAGTTATACCTCATATGCCCCTGTATTATTTATTCTTATTAGTACTCAGATTCTTCTACTGCAAGCTTCTTTCTAGTTTTCTCAAAGAGCCAAATCAAAGAAGGAAACCATGAATACCACAGAGACAGAATTGTGTAGTGAATAAGAGAACTGTCTTAGAACTGAGGAAGCTTGTATTGTCCCATTTCAAAGCATATGATTTGGCTCAAGAAATTCATTTACCTCATCTGAATAGATAAAACCAAAAGATTGTTAAGGTCCCTTCTAACAATAAAATTCTATGAATCTTCAAATGACCCCAGCACCAACCTGTTGCCAAGAGCACTGTAGAAAAGATTCACATATTATATGGGAAGTTAGATTACATTATCTCTAAGATTCCTTCCAATTTTTTGAATGAATGATACTATGGTCACCACCATTCAGAAATTTTATGTCTCTGTGGAGGGGAAAATAAATCAACAAGCATTTATTAAATACCAGTGGCTGACAAACTTAATAGATGTTCTCTTCCTTTCTCCCTCAGTTCCTTTCTTCATTCTTCCTTTTCCTTCCCTCCCTTTTGTCCTCCTTCCTTCCCTTCTTTTTCTTCTTCCTTTTCTTCCCTCTTTCTCTCCTCCCTTCTTCCCCCCATTCCTTGCCTCTTTCCTCCTTTCCTTTCCTTTCTTCTCTTCCTCCCACCTTTCCTTTCCTTCCTTCCTTTCTTTATTCCTTCCTCCCTTTGTTCTCCACCTTTCTGTTCTTTTACTCTTTCCTGCTTCTCTTCTTCCTTCTTTCTCTTCCTCCTTCCTTCCCTCTTTCCTTTTCTCCCCCTCCCCTTGTTTCCTTCCCTCTTTCTCTTCCTATCAGTATTTCTCTCCTCCATTCCTTCCTTCTTTCCTTCTTTCCTTCCTTGTCCCTCCCTTTCTTTCCTTCTTACATTTCTTTCTTCCCTCTTCCATTTCTCTTTTCTTTCCTTCCTTCCTTTCCTTTCCTTCCTCCTTCCTTTATACCATTTTTCCATTTCCCCTTTTTTCTTCTTACCTTTTTTCCTTCTCTTTCTTCCCTCCTCCCTTCCCATAGTAGGACTTAATAAATACATATGTTAAATATCTTTATATAGCAATATAAGGGTGGAATAGTGGACTTCAAAAAGATCTGAATTCAGATTTTCCTTTGGTCAACTTACTATGTAACCACAGGCAAGCTACTTTCCCTCCCCCAGACTTGGGTGTTTTAGATGGTTACCAATCCATGTGGGTTGATTGCCATCTGGGTTGGTAAAAGGAGTTCCTACACTGATGAAATTCCAGATCCTTTCTATACATAAATAGCATTTTCAAACATATTATCCCATTTAAGCCTCTCAACAGCCCAGGAGTTTCAATAGTGTCATTATTATTATACTGATTTTAAGGATGATACGTTAATGAGACTCAGAGAAGGACTTTTTAAGGAACTTGTCACAAACCACACTGACCCAAACCTTGTTCTTCTGAATCCAAGTTTGGGGACTTAGATTCCAAGTATAGAGATTTCTTTTACATAAGGTTTCCTCTGTTCAAAATACCTTAGGAGCATAGAAAATCCATGCTATTTACACCACAGAAGCAAAGATTCATAAGGTAGAAAGTGTCCTTAGAAAATCTTATGTGTATTAACCTTACTAAAACCTTACCTACTATAGAGGTGACATTGATAGCTCCTAAAGGGAAGCTCTTTTTAAGGCTAGTGTTTGTGATACAAGCTTAAGAAGGGCTGACCCTTCTTCACTCAAAGAGTCACTTTTACAATGCACCCTGAAGGATACCTAGAGACCATTCCAAATGCCTTAAAGTCCCATCATTAGATTAAGGTCTTATCTCTGGAAAGCCACTACCAAAATGCAAATGATTTTCTCATACTGCATTTTCTCATTATGCAGCTTAGACAGAGAGAAGGACTCATCATAAAGGAGAAAGAAAAGCATCAGTGAAATTGTCAATGTATTTATATTTAAATCATGTATTATGACCAATGATGCCACAAGGATATATGGGGTGATGGAGCAAAGATAGCCTTTTTAGCAGATGTCCCACTGGCTTCCCTGTTTCAAGCCTCTGCCCTTTCCAATCCATAGCTGCAAAAAATGATTTCCTAAACATAAATATAGCCATGTCACTCCTCAACTTAATAAACGCCAATGCTTCCCTCTCATCTCTAAGATAAAATACAATCTTCTCTATTTAGCATGTAAAGATCTTCACAACTTTATCCCCATGCTACCTTTCTAGGTTTATTATACATTAACCTCTTCATTCCTTCTACATTCTGGCCAAACTGTTCTTGTTATTACTAATATCCAATACTCTATGCCTATGGTTTTACACAGTCTTTCTCCCATCTCTTTTCATGTCTTACAATCCCTAGTTTCCTCAGAGTTCTGCTCAAGTGGTACCTTCTAGATGAGATCTTTTATAATCTCCCTAATTGCTAATGCCCTTCCTCCAAAAATTACCTCATATTTACATATGTGTATGTCTATTCATATTCCTCAATGGAATGTAAATTTATTGAGAGCAGAGGGTATTTTAATTTTTTTTTTGCTTATAGAAATACAGTAGAATACCTAAAATGCTTATTGGTTTCTTCACCAGAAATAAAGATAGAATACATTTACATGATTTAATGATTATTGGTGTACTTGTGCAGGAAATCTGATGCCTTACCACTAGGAGAGGTAGCAAACAAAACTGCACCACAATGCAACCGGGGGAAGCAAATAACTAATGCCCACACATTGCTCTTTGAGCTACTTTCCTTCTGGGTAGGGGAACAAACATTTATTAAGCACCTACCCAGTACCTATCAGATCCTGGGTTAAGCATGTTATAAAGCTTCTGCTGGGTCAGAACAATGAGGAAATCACACAGAGTTACAACTCCAACAGGAAGGGTTTCTGAAAAGCCCAGGCAATAGAATCATGACCTTCCTGAGGTAAGTCCAGAGACTTACCTGGATCTGAACCATTTTCTGCAAGCAACAAAATCTGCTTAAAGACAGCAAGATTAAGGCCAATCTAATATCCCCAGCAACAGCCACAGTTCTTCCTTTTTAAATCCCCAGCTACACTCAACCTTGAATGTCAGTAATGGAGGAACAAATACAGATTCATGTGTTACTGGCCCATTGTTTCCCCTAGTCATTGTACTAATGTGGTGACCTTCTAGAAACAATTCTTTAACACATCAGTGAATCAATACAGAGGGACAGTTGTTGAACTACCTTTGCTTTCATTTTATAATCTACTACTTAGAGAGACTCAAACCACTAAATCCTGTGTTGTTGGTGATTGTAGACAGTGGGGGAAAGAGGAGAGAGAATTGAGGAGGGGGAGGAAGGTGAAAGAAATTAGCAGAAAAAAATGAGAAAAAGTTATGAATAACAACAAAGCAGTGATTCAAAGCAGTTCCAATAGACTTGGGATGGAAAATGCCATCAGCATCCAGAGAGAGAACTATGGAGACTGAATATGGATTGAAACATAATATTTTCCTCCTTTATTATTGTTGTTTTCATTTGTTTGTGTTGTTTTTCTTTTTTGTGTTTTTCCTTTTTGATTTTTTCTTGCACAACATAACAAAAATGGAAATATGTTTAAAAGAATTGCACACATTTAACCTATATCATATTGCTTGCTGTCTTCAGGAGTGGGGAAGTAAGGAAGGGAGAGAGAAAAATTTGGAACACTAAATTTTACAAAAATGAATGTTGAAAACAATCTATATCCATTTGGAAAAATTAAAATACTATTTTAAAAAAAAATATGAATAGAAAGCACTGATAAATTGACACGAACCCTTCAATGGTGGAGAGGAAGGAACAAGCATTTATTAAATGCCTACTATGTGGCAGGCATTATATTAAGAGCTTTACAAATATTACAAATTGCAAATATTGATCATTAAAACTCTGGAAAGTAGGTGCTCTTTTTATTTCCATTTTCATTTGAGGAGTTGAGACAGACAGAGATTAAATGAATTATCCAGATTCATCCAGCTAGGAAGTATCTGAGGCTGCATTTAAATTCGGGTCTTCCTGACTCCATGATTAAAGCTCTAACTACAATAACTCCTAACTGCCTTCTGTCAGTAGAGATCAATGGATATGATGCCATGAGGAAATTGCATCTTGATTTGGAGTGTCCCTAACTAGGAAACAAAGAGATTAGGTGCTAGAACCCTTATTTACCTATTTTGTGGTTTTATCTGGAGACAGTATTTACACACATCCCCCTTTCCTTAGTCTAACTATATTATGGGATTGGGGTGTGGTGGACAGAGGATTAGCTTCAGAACCAGGATGACTAAGGTTGAAGTCCTGCTGATGGCTATAGGAGAATCCTATAGGCAAATTACCTAGCCTCAGACAAGAGCCCAAAACTATTATATAGTGCCTAATATGTGCCAAGCACTATGCAAAGTTCTTTTTACAAATAGTTACTCATTGATTCTCATCACAAACCTGAAAGGAGGCTGTATTAGTATTTCCATTTTGCAGTTCAGGAAACTAAGGGAAACATAGTTTATGTGTGATTTGCTTAGGGTCAACTATAGCAGATGTCTGAGGCTGAGTTTGAATTCCCAGAGTCAGAAAGATGGGAGTTCAAATTTAGCCTCAAATATCTACTAGTTGGATGATCCTGGGCAAGCAGCCTCAGTCAAACTGAGACCTGTTGAAGATCTTAGCTAAAAAAAATGTCATCCAGAGTCATCTGCAGTCATCTTAATTGATATCTTGCACCTGGACTTAGATAGCTCTGGAGGGGAAAGTAAGGTGGGTGATTTGCACAGCCCTCCCTCACTTAAATCTAAGTCACTTGTAATGTCATGTATCACTTCCCTGATGTCATGGTCCTCTTCCAGAACCAAGCAATAATGGGTAAGTAATCTAAATGCTCTTTACCTTAGTTTCCTCATTTGGATAATAATAGCACTTCCTTTAAGGCCAACCTAATATCTTCCATAACAATCACGATGTTTCCCAAGCCTTATAGAAATGTTAGTTATTATTATTATCAAATAATAAATCTAAAAATGCTCACATATTTTATTATTTTTATTATTCAGTCATTTCATCTGATTCTTCATGATTCCATTTGGGATTTTTCTTGGTAGATATACTGAAATAGTTTGCCATTTCCTTCTCTAGCTCATATTACATATGAAAAAAAAAAAAAACTGAGTTAAGTGATTTGCCCAGGTTCACATAGCTAATAAGCATCTGGGGCCAGATTTGAACTTAGGAAGAATAAGCTTTCTGATTCCAGACCTGCATTCTACCCTCTATGCCACCCAGCTATCTTATATTCTGTCATACTTTCCATCTGCAGCAAATGATTTGACTTATAATATGACTGAATCCACACAAATGAGAACATTACAACAAAGTTCTAATTTATTTATATCATCATCTGTCATTAATCTCTTCTACATATCTAACCTAAGCCCTGTCTCCCCCCAAATGAAAGAGAATAAACAGCATAATGTAATTCACACAGTAGAACTAACAGAACCTAGTAACATAGTAGCTAATCACAAGTGATTAATAAGTGCCTATTGATTGATTAGCAAATGCTTATTAAATAATGAATGCAAATTAACAGGTTTGGGTTTTTTTGTGAAGTCATCACACATTGGACAAACTCTTAATGAACTCTCCATGGGAAGTAATCCAGCCTTGCGGAATGTGCCTCAAACTGGAAAATAGGACTACGGAGTTCTAGTCCTGGTTCTGCTGGTCTTGGGTCTTGAGAAAACCGTATACTATTTGTGGACCCCATTTTTCTCCTCTTACTGCAAAGTAAGGCAGCGGTTAAAAAGTGACCTGAATTGAAAAGGGCAAATTTGAACTCCACCTAAGAAAAATCTTTCTAATCATTAGAAGGATAGCAAAGTGGAACAGGCTCCCTCAAGCCATAGGAGGGCTCCCCCTCACTTGAGGCCTTCAAGCAAAGGCTGGATGAACACTTGTCAGGCGTATTATAAAGGGGATTCTTGTTCAGGAATGGGTTGGAGTGGGTGGCCTCTGAGGTCCTTTCCAATGTGGAGATTCTGTGATCGTGTACAAGTCTTGATCTCTCAGGTCCTTTTCAGCTCTAAAGCCAGTGGTCCTATGGAGTTCTGATGGAGGGCACACATGCTCCCTGCAAGTGACGTTATGAGTTGCCAAATTCACAAGCCATGTGACCTTGAGCACACACAGAGATGTGCCTGAAAGGGAGATCTCTAGTTTATTCTCTGGAGTTCAAAGGTAGAGACCAACATGATAATCTTTCACTGATGTCCTCCTCTTTTCTGCTCTATGGTTGCCTTTTCTAATCACTCTGACCAAACTGTTGAAAGCAGAGCTTTAGTGTATCCAGAGGGTTGTACCTGGCAACTCTTGCAACTTCATTTCATCTGTTTATGAACTCAGTACTTCAATAGTTAAATTGTTTGCAATCTACCCTGTGGGGTATGTGGCTTAATTAACTGACATCTACTTGACTAAAGTCCTTTGAAATTCTTTGCCTGCAAAGACCTGTAAAACATGTCCATTCAGCAACACAGCAGGTATGTCCTATCTGATGGTCATGACATTCAACAAGACTAGACTAGTGGGAAGGGATGAGGAGCAGGGGGAAGTCTATCTCTGGACTGGCAGGCACTCTCCCACCTGTCTGATGCTGTCAGATGCAGCCACAGGAACGAGACCCTCTAAGTCAAGGGTGGCCTCCAGGAGATCATTGTCACCTTCAGAAGAGCAGACTTCAGTCAGGGAAGGGAGGCCATCGGTGGCCAGGCTGCGCTGTAATCCAGGCAGATACTGGATTCTTCAGGATGGATGGTGCACTTGCACCAGACGAAAACATCACACTGTGCAGTTATGGGCTAACTGCACAGGAATGGAGCCAGTCTGGTTCAGTAAAAAGTCTGAACTGGGGAATGTGTTGTTTAGAGACTCAATCAGTGCTGGAAGCTCATATTCATCACTGAGTAGCCTACTGCTAACAATAAGCCTCTCTAAATTTAGGGCTTTTAGATTTGGAAAACACTTTAGGTACATTATCTCATTTGAGATTGGTACAGTGGGAATTATTATCCCCATTTTACAATCAGGGGAACTGAGGCTCTGAGATTAGGGGATTCCCTTGAATTATGCATCTCATATCAAAGAAGGGATTTGAACAAAGGTCCTTCTGATCCTGCATAGCACTATCTTCACTATATCATGTTTCTTTAAAATAATGGAAATTACTACTTGCAGATAGCTACTCAGTGGATACATTTTCAGTGCTTTAATCATTTTTTGATACTGAAAGAAATCCGTAGTTTCAGTAAAATAGGCAGTCCCTCTTAGCATGAAAGTTACAATTCTCATTCTGGGTGGCTATTATTCATTTCTTTCTACAATCCTCTGTAGAAGTCCAAGCAAGATATAATTCTTACAGCAATAAGTTTCCTCATTAGTCATTGAACAAACAACTCATTTAAAATACTGAATAAAGTTAATATTTATAGACAATCTATAAACTATATTATGGCTCAGAATCCTTTCTCTCTTACTACTATTCTGCCATTATCACTGATGAAATAGAATGGAGTCATACAAAACTAAGTATCATTTCACTTGATTTTTCTTCATTTCATAAATTCATTACTGAGTGGCCAATCTATTTGCTCTGAGCCTCTCTATATACTTAACTGGACTGGCCCTCAGAAAGCAAATACAGTCTGCTGCCAGGACCATAATCAAAGCCTTTCCAGCATGGTAGAACCTGTCAGTTTATGTTTTAATGGTACAGCCAATTAGAACCCAAAGTCATTTATCTCCACATCAAACTGAGGCATGAAGTTAGGACTTGTTGGTGATTCTAACACTTTAAAATATTAGAGAATTGCAATTAGTACATTTCATGAAAGAGTTACTCTGGTGCCTTATGGCATGATAAGCTATGAGTTCTAGAATAAAAAGTTTTCATTTATTTGGAATAGAAAGGTGGAAAAGTTTTAAATTGGTGGTTTTTAAAGTCACTTAAACAATAATTAAACATTACAAATGGCATAAGTGTATATGTCATAACTCTGACTAGCATCCAATCAATTAATAAACATTTATTAAGCATGTATTAAGTGCCATGCACTGTACTAGGTGCTAAGGATACAAAGACATGTTCTCAATCCATTTGGGTAAGACAATATATACACATACAGATATGTAAGCTATATATATAGATATAGATATAGATAGATATGTACTTCATATATGTGTGCGTTATAAATGTCTACACATATATGTACATATATGAAATAATCAGACTGATTTCATGTCTTTTAAAAAATTGATTCTATTTGCAGTTAATTGATTTCATCCTCTAAATACCTCAGTCATGATTTCTTTGTCTCTGAACTTAATTGAAAAATTTAGCTGGCCTGGAATAAGTTAAGTTTATATATCTAGTTCTCCCATTAATCATTGTTCTATCCTTGTGTCAAAGAAATCTGTTACCCTTGAAGGAAGCAGGTGGACACCAGGGAGTCTGTTTCTAATATCTTTACACTACCAAACTATCCTTCAAGGATGTCTGTCTGGTTTGCTATCCAAAGAAGACTGATTTGCTATCTCTGTCCTTGCAGATGCAGCAGGACTCAAACAATGAACATGTCTTAGTCACAGAAGAGTAGTGTTTTTGTTTTGTTTTTATTTTTGCTTGCCTTCATTCCTAATTTCCATCCAGTCATATCTTCTTCCATCTATGATGTTATTCTTCCTATTTTCTGTGTTCCACAAAAGTATGAAAGAGGCTATTTCCCCCAATTTGCAGTCTTAGTTTTTCTGAGATCCTATTTATTGATAAATTTGTGCTTTACTAATAAATTAATCATGCTTGGAACTTTGTGCCTCAGTCTACCTTAATTTTTAACTGTAATACATACATATGTAAAATATTTATGTATATATACATACATATACAAACATTTACTGATTTTGAAAGGAAAGTATTATCAATAGAAGGCATTAGTGAAAACTACATAAAGAAAGTGCTTCTTGAACTGAGACTTAGGGACTGAGATAAGAAGGGAGTGCAGTCTAGACAAGGGGAACAGTCAGCAAATCAGTGAAGTAGAATGGATGAAAAACAACAAAATGACCACTTTGCTTGGGCCTCAGTGTGCATGGAGAGAACAGTAAGAAATAAAAATGGAGAGGTAAATTGAGTCCAGATTGTGAAGAACTTTACATTTCAAAGTGGAGGATTAAAATTTCATCTTGGAGGCAAGTAATCAAGATATTCTTAAGCACAGCATATAATGGTCAGAATTGTGCTTTAGGAATCAATATGAAGACTGTGTGAAGGATGGATTAGAGAGAGGAAGAGATCTGAAACATCAGTTAAGAGTCCTAAAAGGTCCAAGTGAAAGGCAATGAGAATTTAAACAAGGGTGGTTGCTTTGTGAGGAGGATGTATGGGAGAGGTGAAATAGAAATGGTGTAATTTGGCAACTGAGGGGAAATGGAGTAAGTGAGAGTTAAGAATCAAGAATGACAATAATGTTGCAAATCTGGATGAATGAAAGGGTGGTGAAGTCCTTAACAGAAATAACTAAATTCTGAAAAGAGGACAATCTGGGGGCTAATTCCAAGAATGTCAATTTATCGAAATAGTAAAATGGCTCATAGGAAATCCATCTCAGTCTTATTTCTCCAGAATATCCCATGACAAAGTTCAAGGAAAGGGAGATAGTTGAAAGTTTGAGATGAATAAAGCTTTCCCATTGGAAAATACATTAAAGTACTCTTTTGGAAGAGATAATGATAAATGTTGGAAGGGATACGGGAAAACTGGAATACTAATGTCTTGTTGGTGGAATTGTGAACTGAAACCTCCATTCTGGAGAGAAAATTGGAACTGTGCCCAAAGGGCTACAAAACTTTGCATACTTTTTGATCCAGCAATGCCTCTACTGGGTCTGTGTCTCAAAGATATCATAAAAGAAGGAAAAGGATCAACATGTGCAAAAAATGTGGCATTTTTACTGTAGCAAGGAATTGGAAATTGATGGATACCCATCAATTGGGAAATGGCTGAATAAATTGCAGTATTTGAATGTAATGGAGTATTATTGTTCTATAAGAAATGATGAGCAAGCTGATTTCAGAAAAGGCTGGAAAGACTTACATGAACTGATGCTAAGTGAAGTGAGCAGAAATAGCAGAAAATTGTACATATTACATATTATATAACATAATATATATACCACTATATATATACAGTATATATACAACTCTCTCTAAATATATATGTACATATATATATATGTATATATATATATATGGCATATGTCAACTATAACAGACTTAGTTCTTCTCAGCAATACGGTGATCCAAGATAATTCCAACAGACTTGGGATGGAAAATGCCATTTGCATCTAAAGAGAGAACTATGAAGACTGAATAAGGATTGAAATATACTATTTTCATTTTTTGTTGTTTTTTTTTTCCTTCCTTGTGGTTTTTCCCTTTTGTTCTGATTTTTCTTTTGCAAAACAACTAATATAGAAATATATTTTAAATGATTGTACATATATAACCTATATCAAATTGCTTGCCATCTTGGGGAAGGGAATGGGAAGGAAGGAAGATAGAAAAAAAAATTGGAACTCAAAATCTTACAAAAGTGAATATTGAAAATTATCTTTATATATAATTGGAAAAAATTAAATACTATTAAGTGAAAAAATAAAGTACTGTTTGGTAGTCATATAATGATAGCATTTTTTGGTCATTAGATCTCTGCCCTTCAATGGTACATAACAGCACTTATAAACCCAAACCTTTTTTTTCTCTTTTTAAAAAAAAATTTTATTATAGCTTTTTATTTACAAGATATATTGCATGGGTAGTTTTCAGCATTGATAATTGCAAAACCTTTTGTTCCACTTTTTCCCCTCCTTTCCCCCACCCCCTCCCCCAGATGGCAGATAGATCAATACATGTTAAATATGTTAAAGTATATATTAAATACAATATATTTATAATGTCCATACAGTTATCTTGCTGCACAAGAAGAATCAGACTTTGAAATAGTGTACAATTAACCTATGAAGGAAATCAAAAATGCAGGTGGATAAAAATAAAGGGATTGGGAATTCTATGTACTGGTTCATATTCATTTCCTAGAGTTCTTTCGCTTGGTGTAGCTGGTTCAATTCATTACTGCTCTATTGGAACTGATTTGTAAACCCAAACCTTTTAAAAAAGACTTTTTCAACCTGACCTCCATCTATCTATCTTTCCATCTATGTACTTATTACTCCTCTTCCTAAACACTACAATCTTTTGCAATAATATATAATATACAGCAATCTTAGTTCTGACTCTTAGAAGCTCTTTTTTTTTTTTTTTCAAAACTCTGTAATGCCGTCTACAAGTGTCTACCTTTTCTGATTCCCAACTTTCTGCTCATATTTCTTCTGTGTGTGTGTGTGACCCCCATAGAATGGAAGCTCTGTAAGAATAAGTAATCTTTCATTTTAATCTAGTACCTAAAACTGTACCTGGTACATAGTAGGCACTTAAAGAATGCTTGTGGGCACTTGTTGATTTTGACAACTTGATCCCATGGAAAGGAAGAATTCTTAAGGTTTTAGAAGAGCGAAGTTACCATGTACCAGACCAGAGCAACCAAGGCAAGAATGGTCCAAATTTAGAGTCTGTATAGTGGTAGGGGCTCATGGCACTGTCCCATCATAAGTTAAATAAAGTGGAGGAGAAAGGGGAAAATGTTATTGTTAATGGTGAAAGAGGAAAGAGAAATTCACTCCTCTATCTGGAAAGACCTATTTTAGAAGATGTCTGAAACACCAGTTTTTCTCCAGTGAATCCTTAAAAGGAGTTACTTGATTTTTAAAGGCCATCAAGGACATAGCTAATCCTTTAGCCAGCTCCTGCCTAACCAGCCGTCCTACAATTTCATCAGAAAGAAAGAAAGAAAGAAAGAAAGAAAGAAAGAAAGAAAGAAAGAAAGAAAAGAAAAGAAATTCTTCCTACTTTTGTAAAGGAGTAACTAAGTACCCAAACTTTCCCCCCATTGAGGCAACTGGGGTTAAGTGACTTGCCCAGGCTCATACAGCTAGGAAGTGTTAAGTGTCTCATAGAGCTCAGGTCTTCCTGACTTCAGGGCTGGTGCTCTATCCACTGCGCCACCTAGCTGCCCCAGTACCCAAACTTTTAAACATTTCTTTTTCAAGCTGTGAATTGATTCCTAGTTTCTCAGTCTTTACAATCTTTACACTGAGCGTGTGCGCCTTTCGAAAACTCCTTCACCAGGGACAAAATAAACCATTCAAAATAAAAAAGAAGCATATCTTTACAAGACACAAATGCAGCTACTTTAATAATTCATTGTCTCTGTTACTTCCCCATAGTCTATAATTTCATTAATTAGGAGGAACTCAATTGATCAACAACCTTGATCTATATCCTTCTATAGTACAAAGCTTCTCTGAATCCAGGAGTTGTTTCAAAAAATCTCCCCTCCCCCCCAAAAAAAACCCAAACAAACAGACAAACAACAATAACAACAACAACAACCACAAAAACCCACAGTTCTATTTTTTTGTCTTTACTTTGGATGATTCTCCTGCCAGTATATATGATAGCTTATTTAATACAATACATCCTTAAAAAAAAAAGATCCAGAATTTATGGACTGGGATATTTTCCAGTATAGTCAATGGGAATTAATAATTATCCTCACCATTGCTAACATTTATATAGTGCCTCCTATGGCCAATAGGGGCAGCTAGGTGGATAAAGTCCTGAATTCAGGTTCATGAAGACTTGTCTTCCCAGGTTTAGACACTTACAAAATATGTGACCTTTGGCAATTTACCTAACCCTATTTACCTCCATTCTTTATCGGTAAAAGGAATTGAAGGACATAACAAATCTCTGCCAGGAAAATCCCAAATGGGGTCACAGAGAGTCTAACACAACTGGGAGGAAAAAGCATTTGAACACCAATAACTAGATGCTACTAAGCACTTTTTTCCCTAGTGGATTTTGGATCTAGAATGAATCAGACCTCTTAAAGGCTACTGGCAAAGATATCTGCATTTCACCATGATAATTGTGAGCAGGAAAATGGACTAAATGCTAAGTGTTCATAAAGAGAGTTTGACCCCATTTTCCCACTGTTCTGAACTTGCTGTCTTTAGTCCACAGAACCTCTCTCCTGCTCGCAATCTTATCTCTTACTATCTCACCTCTCCTCTCTGTCTCTTCACCCCCAAAGTGTATCTTTCCTAAAACCTAGAGACAAGAGGTAAATTATAGAGGTGCTGCAGTAAGTTATCATTTGAACCTTAGTTCTCTGACTGAGCTTAGTATACATTCTACTTCATGATATTCCTTGCCCTCTCATCCTATGCAAGAGACTTTCCTGTCTCTATCAAGATAGTCCCCTACCTGATTCACAGGCCATCTATAAATTCAGTCTGACTGATCTTTATTTTACTCCAGGTCATGAAAACCTCAAGAATTCTTTCCCTCAGTTGAACTCTAACATTAGCTCTTTCAAGGAAGGTCAATATCTAAAATATTATTACTTCCTTCTTCTTCTTCATCACTGACTAAAAAAACTAACAATTTTATTGTTAGGACAACAGCATTCCCAGAGAAAGCAGCTAAAGAGCACAGAAGTACCTTCAAATCAACTTTGTAAATCATCATCTAACCCCTATGAGTTTTAGTTTCCTCATGTGTAAAATGAAATAATTAAACTAGATTATTATTAATATCCTTCAGCTCTAAATCTATTATGTGAAAATAATGCTGTAAGCAATTAATAACAAATTCATTTGGGTGAGAGAGAAAACTAGTTACTGCAGCTAACTATATTACTCTCTAATTTTGATGCCTTTAGGGCAAAACCCCAGTCACTTTACCTTAGTTATGGCACTAATGACTGTGACTGCTATTAAGCCTGCCCTAAAGAGACCATAACTTCCCTTACCCTCTCTTATCCAGAAGCATTGTTTTCAAGTAATTTCCTTACTGAGATAATATCCTTCTCTATCTACTTTCTGTTTAAATTATGCTTCCCACAAGTATCATTTGTCATTGGACTTCTTTGTATGATTCACACATTATCATTCTAACATTTGATTCACACACACACACACACACACACACAAGAGTTTCTTAGTATATGGTCATATTATCAATCAACACTTAGTTCTTATTAATGTATGATTCCATGGTTCTAGAGTGGAATTTTTCTTTTTTTGGGGGGGTGGGATGGAAAGGAGAAGGATATTGAGTTTACAGATAATAAGCAAAGACCTATTTTGATAAGCTGCGTGTAACTCAGGTAGCTTTTTATTCTTCCTGTGTTAGAATCCTTTCCCTTTCTCCCACTCTGATGGAACTTTGACGATTAATAACAAATACTCCCACATACTGAAATCCAAATGGATCAGTAATAACTCTTACCAGCTGCAGTGGGGATCATTATTTCCTCTTTCTCCCCAAAGTTACCATTTGGTTTCTGTTCAGTGAAAAAGAGTTGATTGGTACCTCCAGATATTCTTCCAAATCACAGGACATTCATCCTTGAGCAAGCCACAATCTCCTATATAATCATCATTTACTTAATCCTCAGTAATCCCTTTGTTGTTTAAGCTTTTCACTTAACCCTGCTTCATTTTGATCACATCCACTTAACCAAGAGCAAGTATCATTTCATCAATCAGATCTTAGGTCACTCATCTGTCCAAGCTAAACTCAAACTTCTATTTTATAATCTTTGTTCTCCAAAACTCTTGGTCACAGGACCTTTCACCTTCTTTTTCTGGACCAAGATACCTCCTGTTCTTCTCTGCCTTTACTCCCTTGGTGTAGACACACAAAATTTTTGCTATTGCAATTGTTCAACTGTATCAGCTCTTTGTGACCCCATTTGGGGTGTTTTTTGGCAGAAATATGAGTAGTTTGCCATTTCCTTCTCCTGTTCATTTTACAGATGAGGGAATTGAGGCAAACAGGATTAAGTGGCTTGCCCAGGATTACACATCTAGTGTCTGGGGACAGATTTATGGTCATAAAAAGATGATCTTCCCAAGTACAGAGCCGGCCCTCTATCCATTTGTTCCACCTAGCTGTCCATGCCTTTACTTAGGAACTGATCTCCCTGGACAAAAATAAGGTAAGAAAAGAGGGAAGAAAATGAGACATATTGTGACTTCTCTGAATTTTGTTTTCATTGCATTTCATTCCCAATTTCATTTCATTTCATTGGGAAAAGATTCTAGGATCCTTGGGATTAACAGGATAGGGAGGACCTGAGTAGGGTGTGTGTAATGGCAGCAGGGAATAAGCAATTGATGAAAGTTACAGTGATTTCCTTGTACAATAAGGAAGAATTTAATGACTACAAAAGCTAAAAACAAAGAGGATAAGCTCCCTATCACTGAAAGAAGAGGCTAAATGACCACTTTGTCAGGGATATGATATCATTTCCATTGATAAAATAGTATCAGTTTCTGATGTTGAACCATTTGACAATGCCCAAGGACTTTGGTGATAAGAGCTTTCTTTTGGGATCTTAAGTAGCTGGTGTTGTATTCCCTGTAGGAACAGCTGCCAGGCTCCATCTTCATGGGGATTGCTTCACAGGATGATAGCTGAAGATACTGACCTAATCTAATCTAGGAAACAGGGCAGCACTAAGGAAGGCAATCAGTTCAGAAGAGAGGGCACTGGACTTGAAGTCAAAAATCCTGGATTTGGATGCCAGCACTTCTGCTTATAACGGTGCAACCTTCACCTCTCTGACCCTTGCTTTGAGCATTTGTAAAATAAGAAGTTCAGCTCTGAATGCCTCTAACTTTTCTTCCAGCTCCAAAGCCGTGAAGAAAGTGTTAGCTAGAGCTATCCATTTGAAAAAACCAGGTTTAAATGGACCTCAGGACCCATATTCCACTATGAGATGGGTCCATTAAAGAAGTCCCTCCATCCAGTCATCAGCCTCCATGTTTATCTCTACCCAAGGGAAGCAAGGAAATGCTCTAAAGCCACCTCCAGAAAGAGAAATACCCATCCAGTAGAAAAAATCACAAATCCTCAAAATTGTATGTTTAATTCATAAAGTAAATTACACGAGGTTAGTTGTACAAGTAGCTGCGATGTCCTTAAAAATTATTCTTTAACTGAGGAAAAGTTTTTTGACCTTTGGAGAAAATGCTTGCTTCTAGCTATGACTAAAAAGCGGTTTCCTTCTTTCTCTGTTGTGTTAAGAATCTTTTCTTCTTATAAAGAAGGCACCACAGTGATTTATAGCTGTCATGAAAGCCTGGAACCCTTTTGAGGTTAAGCTACTCAGCTATTCAACTTTCACTACAGAAACTTTGAAATTCAAAAAGAAAAAATAATGTAAGTTTTTGAAGGACATGTGTTGCTGTAGGTGATCCTGTTAATTAAAAGTGATTGCCTGCTAGGAAATCATACTTTAAAAAAGTTTCATGAATTTATTAGAACCCTGAAGGTATCTTTGTATGCACAGAGCTTTACATGCGATTTATGCAATTTTGTTTCAGATCTGTTTAAAGCCACCCTGACACTCCCAGAGCTGGGAACAGTACTGTGAGCATTTGTATGTATTTTGGCTAATTGAATTATGTGAAAATACATACTAATGAAGCGTTAGCAAAGGTGTTTGCTGAGTGGAGTGAAAGTCTCATTTTCTTCTAAATTAGGAGGCTTTTTTTTTCCCCAAGCAGATTAGTACTCTGGGAAGAACTCCTTCCTTATAGGAAAAATAGCAAATGATTTAATAACACTTTGTATCTTGCATGCTAAAGAGCTCTGTGCATTCCTGATGTGTACATTATTGGAAAGGGAGTGGTGTCACTTAAAAAAGTCTATTTAACTATTTTTTTAAACCCACTAGCCTCTGAAGAGCAATGGAGTGTAATTACCCAATAAAATGAGTGATCAAATTAATATTAACTTCTTGGAATCCTGGGCTTTACCCTTTATCTATTTGAAGGAATGGTTTTGAGTTTTTCTTTTTTCCATAGGTGTTATTATATAATAGTTCTATTTTGCCTAATTTACATTTGGAAATAGACCACTAAAATATTTCTTCCTGCAATACCACTAACAGAGCTACCCCCCTACCCGCTTTCCTGACCCATTTGTTGAGAAATAAATGACAGTAAAATTCTCATTGTTTTTTACCTAAACCAGGGAACTGTCCAAATCTATCCAGGTGAAAGTATTTGTAGTACTTGAGGGTTGTGGAATAAAATCTACCTTCACCCACACTCCCAACCCAATACATTATTCTGAAAGGAAGACAACTTTGTTTCTCCCTCCATAAGTCCTAGAAGGTTGGTGATCTGCATTTGTAAAGAATACAGCGTTGATGCTGTATTTTGATGACATATTTGATTGATGACATATTTTTACAAAACTTTACCATCTATAGAAACATTTTCTGGTTTATGCTGTTTGGATCTCAATGTAGAGAGAAATAAATTTTCCTTCTTATATAATCTTAGTCAAATGTATGCCATTGATTTGGTCTTTTAAAAAATTAAAATCTTTCCATACTTCTCTGTATTCCTCATTCTTATTATTCTAAATTGTGTTCCCTTAAATGAATCAAGAACTCATTTAAATCATTCACTTGCTACTGGACATTTAAATTGTTTTCAATTTTTTTTAATTGAAATTCAATGTAAAGCTGCTATAACAGTCTTTAATAAGTTTGCACTATTTTTGTTTTTAAGCATATTCAGAGCACATTCCCAACAGTGGAATTACTAGGTCAAAGGGTATGTCTATATTTCTAACTTTTTTACTGTGTGGAGGCAAGATTGCTCTGCAAAAAGATTCTACAAGTTTGCAAATCCACCAGTAATGAGTGTTTATATGCACCTTTAAGTATTCTGCCTCTTTTACAATTTCTGTGATAAAAGAAAAACTATTTTTAAAAAATCTGTTCCATTCCTGATAGAAATATTGTACATGAAGTACCTTTGTAGGAGGGATCCTATTGTCTATTGCAGGGGAAAAAAACTTAGAAATTATGTCTAAATTTTGTTTAGCTTTTGGGGCAGCTAGGTGATCCAGTGGATAGAGCACCAACCCTAAAATCAGGACTTAACCCCAGCTCTGTGTGTGTGTGTGTGTGTGTGTGTGTGTGTGTGTGTGTGTGTGAGAGAGAGAGAGAGAGAGAGAGAGAGAGAGAGAGAGAGAGAGAAACAGACAGACACAGACAAGGACAGAACAGAGACAGAGACAGAGAGAAGGGTAAAGAAAGAGATTTTCCTATATTAAAATAAGTAGGAGCAATAAATCATAAAAAGAGAAATTTACCTTCTCTAGAGTCAGGCTCCCCCAGGATCAACCTGAGGTCCATTTGATTCGAGCCCCTTGCTGGAGGTCCCCTATGCTCCTCTGTAATGCTGACAACATTGGATTTCATTGTTTTAAATTATTTTTTGCCAACTTGATATAAGTTGATAGCTCAGAATTACTTTAATGTGCACTTCTTTTAATATTTATGAGGTTGAACATGTTTTTAAAGTGATAATTAACAATTTGAGTTTTCTCATTTGAAAATTATCTCTGCATATTCTTTGACCATAATCCAGAGTTCTTTCTACAATATTGCATGCTAGATTGCTAGATGAATAAATGTCCAGAATTCATGAATAGAAAGATTGTTTTTGGATGTTCAGCTCACTCTTGATAGAGTATTTGAGATTCTTTAATTCCATCCTACTACAAATTTCTTAAGTGTAGGGACAGGAGGCTTGTAGCAGATAGAGGGCTAGACTTGGAACCAGAAACAACTGAATTCCAATCTCCCTTTAATCTCTTACTAGCTGTATGACCAAAGCAAGTCATTTAGCCTGGGTCTCAGTTTCCTCATCTGTAAAATAAGAATAATAATACATCTATTCCCACAGTGTTGTTGTAAGGTTCAGTGAGGTGATGTATATAAAACAGCTAGAGGGATATAGTGGGCAGTTGTGTGAGGCAGTGGATATAACACTGAAGCTGAAGTCAGAAAGATCTGAATTCAAATCTAGCATCAGACCCTCACAAACTATATGAACCTGGGAAAGTCATTTAATCTCTGTCTCAGTTTCTTTAGCCATAAAATAAGAATTATAATAGCCTACCTTTAAAGATTATTGTAAGGATCAAATGAACTAACGTTTGTAAATCACTTTGCAAACCTGAAAGCATTACATAAATATGAGCTAATCATTGTGAATGCATTTTGTACTTTGCCTATATATCCCCAACACCGAATCAGTGATTGGCCTACAGTGAACACTTAATAAGTCATTGTTAAATGAATAAAATAATAAGCAGTACCTCTTTGCCCAGTAAGAACCTTCCTCTCATTAGCAGCTATTTTCCCAAAGGGTACCCCCATGACTGTTCCTTTGCAAGTGTTACACGTGTATGCATGCTATCAATAAGTCCTCATGACAAATGTCCTTATGGACTTCCCTACCTGCAGCTGCTCCCATTTCAGCTCTCTATTCAGACATTACTTAACTACCCTGAACAAAATGTCTCAGTGTCAATTTGAATGGTGAAACCATTTTGACACCATGGTTTATTCCTCACTCACTGAAAGGCATGCTGTTCTCCTCACTTGGGTGATCTACTTCTTGTCACATCAGTATATATAGTAAAATCATGGCTTAGGGGGAAAATCCTGTACTTGAAATCAGAAAATATAGATTGGAGACCCATCTCTACCTGGTGACCTCAAAAAAGTCACTTCATCAAAGCCTTGGTTTCCTCAACTACAAAAGGGAGATCATAGATCTAGCTCTAAAAGGAAGCTCAGAGACTATCTGATCCATTTACAAATGAGGAAACTAAGACATAATAAAATCAATTCACTTGCCTGAAGTCATACCAACACAAAATATCAGTTAACGTTTGAACTCAGATCCCATGACCCCAGCATCTATGCTCTTTTTACTATATTACCTTATCTTGCTTATTTCACTTATTTCTTGCTTATTTTACTTCACTAAGCACTTAAATAAGTGCTTAGAACAAAGCACTTTTTTAAAAATACAAATATTTCAGTACTTCAAAAACATGACATTTCATTAGTGTGAGTAATTTCAATGACACATATTACAAACCTCTCTGTAACTTATTGGATGTTCTTTCAAAATTCCTTCCAATACTCTTTTCCCAATCTCATAATAAGTCTTTCTGAATTTGAGTAGATTTGTCTTATATTTGAAACTTTTCCCACTTAAGACCTGTAGTCAGAAACACCTGAGTTTCTAGATTGAGTGCCTGAGTGCCTAGGCTCTAGGCAAATCACTAAATCTCTATTTCCTTTAGTTTCCTTAACTATAAAATGGTAATAATAAAAGCACTTTCCTCCTACAGTTGTTGTGAGGGTCAAATGAGATAATATTTGTAAAAGTTCACAACACTATTCCTGGCACATGGCAGGCACTATATAAATGCTTATTTCTTTTCCTTCTCCTTGATAAGACTTTCCAGAGCTTAGATTTCACTGGCATAGTCTTGAGAATCCAGGCTCCCCTTCCCTTTGCCATGGTGAATAATTAGTTGTATTAATTATATGATTACTGTAACTATCAATCAACAGTTAATTGTTGGCTATTAATATAATTTTATTTAATAATTATGCCATTATCATCTTTTTTCAATTTGTTTCCTAAGTAGCAGAATTTATTTGGCTATTTATACTAAATCAAAAACACCAGACTAAAAGTTAAAGAGATCCAAGTTAGAATTCTGACTGTGGAACTGTGTTGCTTAGGGCAATTTCTCTGGGCCTTATTTTCCTCAACTGTAAAATGAAGGTGTTTGACTGGATTGTCATTAGGATCCCTTGTCAGAGAAAAAGAATAAATAGTAGGGAAACTCCTTCTAAGCCCTTTGTGCCAATGTATGTCTGGCACGTCTTCGACCACTTATAGTCTTAAGAGAGTTGCCAGTGTCACTGAGAAGTTAAATGACTTTCTTAGAGTCATAAGTGGTACTTGAGTCTAGCCCTTTCTAACTTTGAGTCTGACTGTTCCATAAATAAGTGAAATTATTGGTTGTTTGTAGGGGCTCCCCTAGGATCAACTGGTGCTCCAGGCTTCCTTCAGCTATCACTAGACCAAGACAACAGGCTAAGTTGACAGCCTTATCTCTTGTGAGTCCTCGTGTATATGTCTTTTAATAGAAGAATGAGGTGTTATTAATTGCTTGAAATTTTTATTATAATTTTACTTTGAAGTAACAATTTCCATCCTATCTCTATTTTCCTTAGTAAGGAACACACACACATACAAACAAATACACACATACACACACTGCACCAACTGACATGGTTTAGTCCTTCCAGTTAATCTTAAATTTTAGTTCAATGAATTGCACTTCCAGGTGTTAAATTATATTACAAAGAAGTAGTTATCAAAACAAGTTGTTATTGGTTGAAAAATAGAGAAATAGAGCAATGGAACAGACTAGACAAGGGAGAATCACACACAGTAGAATTTAATAACCCAGTGTTTGATGGAAAGTGGAAAACATAAATTACCTGAAAAGGAAAAAAAAACTCTTTATTTGATTTCTTAAAAAGCAACTAACCCTAAACTGCAAAATAGTCTAACAGAAATTGGACTCAGACCAACACTTTAATCTCTATTCCACAATGGATTCTAAATGACTATAAAACCTTAATAATAAAGATCATATTTTTTAAAAAATTAGAAGAGAAGCAGATCATTTACCTCTCACAGCTACAAGTAGAAAATGTATTCTTAACTAAATAAGATATAGAGGAAATTATAAAAGATAAATAACTTTACATGAAAATGCAAAGTTTCTACAGAGACAAAAATTCATATAAGATATATTATAAGAAAGGAAGCTGATTGAATTAGGGGGGATCTTCCTATCAAATTTATTTAATAAGGATTTAGTATCCAAGATATATATATACATATATAATAACCAATAATATTTGCATATATATGTATATATACATACACAAATATAACGACTAATCATTATTCCAAAAATAGATGGTCAAAGAATATGAACAGTTTTCAAAAGAACTACAAAGTATTCATAACTACATTAAAGAATGATCTAAATCATTTTAAAGAATTCTAAAGAATAATCTAAATCATAAATGTTAAAAAAAAAACTTGAGATTTTACTGCACACCCTGAAAATTGGCAAAGATGATAAAAATGGCAATACTCAATCTTAGAAATATTATGGAATGATAGGAACACTATTAAATTATTATACAAAACCATTTTGGAAAGCAATTTGAAATTATAAAAATAGAGTGACTGAGATGTCCATCCTGGACATTCTATTGCTAGACTTGTATCCCAAAGGAAAACCCAAATAAAAATAAAGTCTTCTTAATACACCAAAGATAGTAAAGAATTGGAAACAAAGATGTACATCAATGGGGGAATGGATAAACAAATTGTATTAAACAAATATGATAGAATGTTACCGTTCTATAAGAAATTACATAGGTAAAGATCTACATAAACAGATACAGTGCAGCAAACAGAAGCAAGAAAGCAATATACACAACTATAACAATGTAAATAGAAAGAGCAACTATACATCAAAAACTCAAAAGTGAATGTAGCAAATTTGTTATAAAGTCCAAGCAGAATTTAAATGAAGAGATATAAAAGAATAGATGGGAGGTCTACAGGCATTACATATTATACATGTTTGTGTACCTTTTCAATATATCTCTCAGTTATGCTAATATTTTACCTCTTTTAAAAATACTGTTTATTATATGGGATGGATGGAGAGAGGGGATATAATATAAAAAACATCAATAAAAATTTATTTTTCAAAATGAGTCCCCTAAGATCTTTCCTTTAAACTTCATGCTTGTGGAGTTGAAGAATTTTCTAAAATAATGAAAGCCTTAGCTAAGACCAGATTCCTCATTCATTGCCAAAGAATCATCATGTAAGAGCTGAAAGAGACCTGAAAGATCTAATTCAAAAATTGCATAGTACAGATAAAACAGAGACCAAAAAAAAGGAATAAGTAACATCTTTAGGTCATGAAGCTTATAAGTTTATATACAACTTTCACCATCTCATGCAAAGTCATATGATTAGTAATGATGATATAAAGCATTTTACATACATCATATCATTTAAGCTTCATAAAAACCCTGAGAGATACACACAAAAACTATTAGCATCCTTATTTTTAAATGATAAAACTAAGACACAGAGTACTTAAGTAGTTATTTATAGTCATAAAGCTAGTAAGTATTTTTAGACAGGATTGGAATCCATATCTTTCTGACTTGAATACATTTTGCCAAAAGAAGAAGAAAAAGGATACTTGACCATGTATGTTTAATTATTTTATTTTAATGATGGATCATTTCAAATAAGCCCAATTTTCTCTTTTGAGCAGAATGCATTTATATTTCCATTTATAGCCAGGAAAAGAGTTTTATAATTTCTCTACTTTTCATCTACCTCTGGACCCATTATTGTCTATTTGAACTGTCAATGTCACATACACACAAACACATATACATATATGTATGCATATATATATAATGTTTGTGCATATATATATATATATATATATATATAAATGTATATAGTACAGGCTCTATAAGGAGTCCATCCCGATACACATTGAAATCTAATCAATCATCATGCCTCATCCATTTGATTTTTCCTATGTGAATAGACAAGTCTGTTAAGGACCATGCCTAGGTGAAGGGGCAGGTCAATTCTCCATGAGCCTCCACAACTGTGAATCATAACATCTGAAGGTGTTGAAAAGCAGCCACTCCTATAATTATAGATTCCTTTCATGAAGCTCTGCACTGTTCTGGGACTTTAAGTAATCAGCACCATATCATTCACAAACAGGAGCATTTAAAGACTTCATCATCCATGGGGTATTCCTCTTCTACTTGGATCTCCTCCATCACAGTAGCAAGTATACACCTTGCTTTATACTTCATCAGATGTTTATTACTAGAATATCATAGAACAGAATTATTTTTTATCATTACATCTTCCAAAAAATATTAAACAATCATGACATAAGGATGGATATTATGGGTGGGAGAAGACTTGTTGTATAAAAAAATGTTAAATCAGCTTTTGTTCTGCCCCCCAAAAATTATAATCAACAAAAAATAGGTACACTTTTCAGTTGATTGGGAAATGGTAAAGACGCTTTGAACAATGTTTTAAAGAAATATTGTTGAATTTTTTTTGTATTTTGTTCTCTATTATTGGTTACTCTTATTCATATAGCGTTACCCTTATAAAGAGTTTTTAATGAAGGGATTAACAAATTCCATTAGATTGCAAGTCCCTTGAGAGCAGAAACTTTCTATCTCTTTCTGTATCCTCAGTGATTGAATATTGTAGTTCTGGGTAATGGTGGGCACTTACTAAATGTTTATTGATTGATTCTTTTGTGGAATTTGTCTTTCATTTTATCTTCAGCAACTGGTACTTATGCTGCAATCATTTTCATAGTTAATGTTTTGCAAATACTTATCATTATTACTACAATTTGTGATGACCATAGATTCCATTAACTTTGTTGTTGCCTTTCAAAAAATGCTAAAGCCAAACCTGTCCACTCCATTCTTTGCATCATCCTTCCATTGTGCTGCAACTTCCATCTTTCTTCAAATTTTATTAACAGAATGTCAAGATTGCTGCAAGTCAGCTAAACCACTCATTGTAGATCACTCATTGTTATCTAATGAATATCTCAAATTTAGAATACCAGAGTTAAGTTTATGTTTATAAAACTGAACACCCTCATAGCCTTTGTGTCATCCTGCCACTGCCACTACAGTGGCATGTCCATAGCCGCTATAGCTATTTTATGAAGTAATTTGAAAAAAAAAAAAAAAGTTCCCCTTCAGGAACTCTGTTCAACATAGTGACTAACCAAAATTCCAGAAGACTCAAGATGAAAGATTCTACTCACCTTGTGATAGAGACGTGGCAATCTCGAAGTATAGGTCAAGGCTTATGTCTCTGTTTTAGTTTTGGACATGGCCAGTGCAAAATTTGTTTTGTTTTACCATACATTTTTGTATAAGGATTTGTTTTTCTTGCTCAAAAGAAGAGAAGAGAAAAGTAGGAGGGAGAAAATTCAGACATGAAAATAAAATAAAACTGAATTTAAAAGAGACAGAGCCAGAGGCTTAGAGACAGACAGACAGAAAGATAGAAAAGAAAACATCCATTTATGCATTTCTTTAAGGATATAGATTATGTATCCAAGAAACAAGAAAGACGTGCCAACAGATACATCAGTATACCTCAGAAATGACAAAAGAGGCAAGAGGAAGATCTTTATCACAGGTAATGAGTTTTTTTATGTAAGAATTATGGCAAGATATGGATGAGAGTCACAGAGAATGAAAAGAGACAGAGTGGTTATGATTATCCTTAAATCACAGGTCCACTGGATATTGATTTTGTATGTCTAATTTTGTGGAACTTCAGGATATGGCACAAAATCCACTTCTATAGATGAGCAATAGCTTTTTTTGAAGAAATTATTTTGCATTCATTAATGATTAAGAGGTTCTGAAATGAGTTCAATTTTTTTTATAAATGCATTCTTAGATTAATGTATTACTATGGCTCTCACTGAAGAGGTTTTGTCTAGCTGTAAATAGAACAAAGCCATCTTCAAATGACAGCTCTTGGAGAAACTAGACCTCAACAGGAAAACTATCTTTTTTTGTGGACCATGCAAGGAATTTTGCACTAACAAAACCTTAGAAGACACATATTAGATATTATAATATGCAATTCTACATCCAGCCTATTGAATTTATTCATCAAATCTTACATAGGTGCTGCAGATGGAGAAAGTCCAGAATGGAGAAAGAAAAGAAGAGAAGATTGGATGACATTTAGAAAACTGCCCAATTCTTTCAAGTTATCCCAAATTTCTCATTATTGCAAAAGCCCATATCTCATGTCTATACCAATATTTATATTCTCTTCACAATGTTATGAACACAACCATCTCAGGAGGATAAAAATTATAAGTAACCCAAAAGGCAATGAAAAGATTCATTCTACATATAGATAGACTAATTGCAATTGCAGTTCTTGAGATAAGCAAAATGAAGCTCTCCCTTGAATCAACCTTGTAATTCTTTATATAGGATCAAAAGGGCTTAGATTTGGAACAATTAGGCATCTTAGAGGTCATCAGATCCAACTATCAAAGTGCCATATGTAGTCTAATTATGTTTAGAACCATAACTAGCTTAGAGCCACCAGGACTTTTCTCCATGGTAGGAAACCTAGAGGGAAAAATTATTTTGAACATATGTACTCTTTTATTAGTGTAGGAAAAGGTGAGAAGTCAGATGCTGGCTGAGGAACAAGGAAAAGAAAGTTTGGATCATGAGTGTCTGTTGAGACAATAGATTGCAACCTGCTCACTCTCTCCCTCATTCTACTCCAAGAAGTTCTAAATTATACTACCTCATTATCTTCCTAAGATTTCCCTTTCCCTCATTCTTTTCCTAATGGACTGGATTACTCACATACTCTTCCTCTGTAAGCAATAACACTTCTTATAAAAAAGGGAAATATCAAGTCTATTCAAAGATCACGCAGTTAAATATAAATGATCTGGGTCCATTTTTTTCTACTTTAATAGGGAGATTTTAGGAAGATTTCTTGTCATGCAGGACAGAGGACAAATTGGTAATACCCTCTTTAATAGCAATGATGTACAGTTAGTAACTGACATAAAGGACATTATTTAAGACATAAATAGAAAAGGAGGAGTCATGTAGCAAAAATAAGAAACAGGAATGGGCAGGCCAAGTGATACATCAATATACCCCAGAAATAGCAAAAGACCAAAGGGAAAACCTTTATCACAGTGAGTGAGACCTTTATGGAAGATTTATGGCAAGGCATGGACAAGAGTCACGGAGAATGAGAGGGGGTGGAGGGGTTGTGATCTGACTGAAATGACAGATGTATTAAAATGTCAAATGCATTTTTAGTTGTGTTTTTTAGACTTTGTCCTATATCCTGAGGCTCCACATCAGAAGACGCTGTTTTAACCAGCAGACAAATAAATGGGAAAAGTATTGTTTTCCTTCCTTCCTCCTTCAGTATCCTTGTCCTCTTTCTCCCTACCAACGGCTTAAATTCCATGGAGACAGCATTATAGTAACTTTTCAACCTACCTAATGAGAATGTATTTTGAACTGACAAAAAGTAGAAGAACTAAAATGGGCATTATTTTTATTCGCTATGCCAAGTCCAATTCACCAAAATTTAAGGGAACTTTCCTTGTTCCCTTGTACATGGTAAGGATTGAATGAAGGAACAAAACTCAGGGGCATCAAGGACAAACAACAAAGCTAGTGTGCCCAAGGATGAGGAGCAGGGGAACGTAAGAGAAATTAATCATAAAGGTATAGGACATAAAGCTGGAAGAAACTAATAAGTTACTCCTTAATTTTACAAATGAGGGAACTGAGGCCCAAAGAAGGGAAGTGATTCCCTTCATGTTTTAAGTTCATCTCATCTAACAGGCTTCCTTGATGAAACTCACCCCCTCTCTATTCCCTCCTTCATTCTCTACTCCTATTTTGTTTTCTTTGTGTGTGTTTTTTTTTAACTAGACTGGTAATTTCATTTCATTGGTATTGGGGAGTCTTAGTAAAGAAATTTATTTAAACAATGAAAGTCCACAAATATCTAAGTAATTTAGAGTATTAAAGAGTTTCCCAGAGCATCCATCCAAGGTTGTATAGCTAGAATGTATCCTGACTGTGATAAGATTTTTAAGCACTATATCTGACTACCTCTCAAATACTCAATTAGAATAAATGCAATATTTGTATTTATTAAGTTTGAGATCTATCATTTAGCCTTTATTGACATGTTGATCTATGATATTCTTACATATGTAGGTCCCATCATATCACTCTTGACTACAAGACCCTAATGAATATCTAACATTTATGAAGCACTTGAATGTTTACAAAGGAAACATTTGGTCCTCACAATAACTTTATGAGATGGGGGCTCTGTTACAAATGAAGAAACTGAGAATTAAAAAACGTATTGATTTTCCTTGATTCATAGAACTAGCAAATGATTGTGGTGAAATTCAAACCCAGTTCTCCCGACTCTTAAGGTCAGTGCTGTACCCATTATACAACTCCTGCCCCTACAGCTAACTAACCTCTCCCACTCTCAGACAGGAGAAACAGATGATTGCTGCCGACCTAAACCCTGACCCTGGAAAGTTGGCTGGATATTTCTACTTATAACTATGAGAATATAGTAAGTTTCTGAGTTTTTCAAAAGTATGGTGCTCTATTTGTATTATTCTCATTAATGGTACTATGACTATTGGTGGAACTTCAAAGTTCATGATGAATTCACTTTGATCCAAGTTGCATATTCTACCCATAAGAACAGAAGAAAAAAAGCAGATAGGAAGGAAGGAAGGTTAGGAAGGAAAGAAGGGAGAGAAAAATTGAAGGAGGGGAAAAAAGAAAAGAAGGAGGGGAGGAGAGAAGGAAGGAGGGAAGAAAGGAGGAAAGGAAGGAGGCAGGGAGGGAGGCAAGATTAGAAAAGGATGGAAAAAGGGAAGAAAGAAAGAGAGAGGGAAGGAATGGAGGGAGGGAAAACATTTATTAATACTTTTTAATGAAATTAAAATTATATGCCAAGCAGTGCTCTAAGCACAGTATATACAAAAGAAAGAAAGCATGACAGTCCCTATCCTCCAGAAACTTGCATTCTAATGGGAAAAGACAATCTATAAAGTGGAAGTGGAGAGAGAGCAGGAGAATGTTTTGTCCTATGGTGTCCTGGTTCTAGGTAAGATAAGGCAAAAATTCCCCTTTCAGAGGCCAGGATCCAAGGGGCAAAGCACAAATTCCAGTGAGAGGAATATGAGAATGTGGCAGCAGGGTATGTGGCAAGATTTGGGAAGTTAGTGAAGTGATGATTATAAGATGAATGCAGTAATTTATCATCATTGGCAAGCTGGCTAAGTCTACCACTAATGGACTACCCACTTGTACCAATAGGTTCTGTGGCCTTCCCCTGGAGAACTGAGCATGTAAGCAGGATTTTCTCAGTCGGGTAAAACAGCAGCAGAACAAAAAGAAAATTTCAAGATAGGCAATCAATAAAAGAGGTAATTTGCCTCTGGGATGCCTTTTTATTCAAAGCTAAGAGAAAAAAGAAAGATCCACCTCCATTGAGACTTTTCAGTACATTTGGGGAATTTATCTGGGGATAGTTATACATTGGACTATGAGAAATTCTCTGAAGGACATAAATCACATATAGACTATGGCAACCAGCATGAGAAATGTTTAAAATTCTCTGTCCCTCACTGTTTCTCAGGTCTCGGACCCCACTCAACTATCAGAGGCTTTGTCTGGGAATGAAGGGGGAGGGGGAAGAGGCAACCTGGTAGCTTTGTAACCAAAAGCTAGCGTCCTTGTTGAGATGCAGACAATGTATCCTGGCTTCCATTATGTTGCTTCAGCCCCAAGCTCTAAAGAGTATTGATAAGGGGCATAGAATAAGCAAGAAAATCAAGGCTTTCTGAGTAATGGGCCTTGGAATCTTGGTTATTGTTAAATTTACAAATAACTTGAATAAACCTTTCAGTTAAAGAGGAAAAGAAGAAACAAGTTTTCAGCTCACCATTGGCATTGATCACACAATCATTCCTCTCACAGAGGACAGCCTTTTGGAACAAGGACAGCCATCTTCTTACAATACGGTTGGATAAATCATTTTCCAAGTGAAAAGATCTGTCTCTCAGCAGCATGTCCAGCGGCTCTCCACTTGACCTGAATCAAAGACACAAACAGTGTGAGATCTAGCTATTCAAGGACCTAGACCATTCCCTTGATTTGTGTCCCATAAGAGCTGATATCAATTTAGACTCACATTTACAATTCATTTCAATGCTGGCTGTATATATGGTTATATTGATAGGGGCAATCCTTTTGGGAAAGAGACATACTCTCTTTTCTTGGATATTGTAAACACTTTCCTGATTTCAACTATCATGTTTTTCTTCAGCCCCATCTGGCCTTTGGAGCTCCATATCCAATTGCCTAGTAGTTATTTTGGAGGCAGTGTGGTACACTAGGAAAAAAAACCAAGGGATTTGAAATATGTGGCTGTTCAGTCATTTTTCACTCACATCTGATTTGAGTACTGATTTGGACAAAGATACTATAGTGATTTGCCATTTCCTTTTCTAGGTCATTTTACAGATGAAAAAAACTAAGGCAAATAGGCTTCAATGACTTGCCCAGGATCACACAGCTAGTATCTGAAGTTGGATTTAAATTCAGGTCTTTCTGACTCCAGGCTTGGTGCTCTATCCACTGCACCAACCAGATGTCCCTGGAGTGCATGGACCTGGATTCAAATAACCTATCTACCTCATACTATCTGTGTGATCTTGGCCAAAGCATTCAACCTCTCATAACCTCAATTTCCTTATTTGCAAAATGAGAGGAACTGGACTAATTAGTTTCTAATGTCCCTGACATCTCCAAATCTATTATCTTGTGAGTTCTACCTACCAATACCTAAAACTCTAGATGTGCCAAACTGTACTCATTATTTACCTCTTAAAACTTGTGCTTTCTTAACTGATTTCTTGACTGCTATTAATGACAATTATAGTGTTCTAGACACCCAGACTCAATTTCCTGGCGTTATCTTTGACTTCAGTCAATTCATTGTACATGTACACACATACAAGGTCACACACACATCCCATTGGATATCCAGTCCAGATAATCTCACCTATTTTATATATCCTATCTTTAACTTTTCCAATCCCATTTCTACCACCCTAATTCAAACTTTCATTATCTCTCTTCTGTGTGTAGTGACCTCCTAACTGGACTCCCCATCTACAATCTCTTTCTACTACATGGGCATATTCATTTTCCTAATGGATAGCTCTCTGATCATGTTACTCCTGTTGCATGTCAATAACTTCCCACTCTCTGTTGAATTTATGTCCTTAACCTGACATTTAAATTTCACTTACACAATTTGATTTCATTTTTATTGCCTGGTATGGCAGAATGAAGACTATGATATTGAAACCATGAATATTCCCCATGATTTCCTGACCATATGTTTTTTGCTTACACAGTTCCACATTCCTTGAATACCACCTCCATCTCAACTCCTTGAATCTGATCCATTCTTAAAGCTAAAATGTTACCTCTGCAATGAAGCCTTCCCTGATTTTCCTATTCAGCTATAATCTCAGTGCCTGGAACTTCCCAGAAACTTATCACTTTCAGTTCTGTACTTGAGTTAATTACACAACTTTCTCATCCCCCCTATTAGATGGGAAACTCCTTCAAGATAACTAGATCAAATCTTTTTTTTTTTCCTCTTTGGATCTCTCTCAGTATATAAAGTATCAAAGTTAACTATTTCTTGAATTGTTGTGAGAAAGAATAATAATCAATGTAATGATCATTTACTAAGCATTTACTTATCATAGACTCTGTGCTAGTTATATGTTGCCCATATAGATTACATGTGTCCGTGTGGCTTTGTCAAACTTCTGCTCACAGGGAAATATAAATAGATATCTCTGGAACTTTAATCACCCTTTTCAAAGAGAGACTTTGATTTCTTCCAGGAGAAGAGCAAAAGATAAGGAGGGGGGGCACTCATTCAGAGAGGGGATATGTTTATCGGCCCTCCTAAATATAGAGAATATAATATTTAGGTTTAGGTCACATTTCCTCATCATTATGTCTAAATTGAGAAGGAGCATCCCAAGCTATATCCAAAAACTTGACTCTTCTTATTAAATACCAGTGGTACAAAAGCCAACACACAGAGTAAACAAATAATCAATTTACTGAAGAAAATACTAAAAAAGAAATCAAAGAAGTTGTATATATTAGAATAGAGCAAACAACATACAGAAGGAATGAATTCTCTAACTGGGAGAGAACTCATTATATTCTACCAAGAGTTTCCTGTAACATATAAGAGGAAGTTCCCCAAAATCTCTCATGAGACAAGTCAGAAGTACACATGCTCTAGACTTCTTCATAATATTTTTCTCCAACTAGGGACACAAAAAGAGCCTGGAATTGGATGTATCCACTCTGGACATTGAAAGCCAGAAGAAAAACTCTCCTTTCTCAAAATCTCCCTAATTCTGCCCCTCACACAGACTGGGAGCATGAGGCATCATTCTCTCCAAGAGTAAGGATAATCTTGTAAATGTGACTCTTTTGTCTTGACCCCCAGGTTACCAATAGAGTAATACAAAATAGTTTAAGAGAAAAGACGCTAGATGCTGGGAAGGGCTTCATTTAGAAGCTGTAACTTAAGCTGAAGTTTGAACTTAGGCACTCCATAAGGCAGAGTGGACGAGGAAGTGCATTCTAGGCATGGAGGACTTTAAATGCTAAGGCACAAAGATGGGAGATGGAGTGTTGTGCATAAGTAACAGGAAGAAGGCAAGTTTGGCTAGATGTAGTGTGTAGAAAGAGGAGTAATAGGTTCATAGATTGGGAGCTATGAAAGGGACCTTAGAGGTCATTGAAATCAATCCTGTCATAATACAAGTGAAGAAATGGAGGCTCGTTGGGTTCAAATGATTTGCTCAAGATCACACAAATGACTTAGTAAGTAGTAGAGCTAAAATTTGAACTCCCAAATATCAGACTCTACCCAGTCCCCACTTATGGCTTTTAGTCTTCCCAATCATGCTATCTGTTTTTGGAATTTCTCTAAACATTTGGACTCTTCACACTGAAACATTCAATCACCATTGTGACCTTCTCAAATAGGAATATCCCTCTAAGGCTGGCCTCTTTCTCCAATTGGTGAGTTTCTTCTGCAGCTTTCATTTGAGGGGTAGAGGGAGCTAACTTTTTCATTTCCCTCCCCTTCGTTCCCCTCATAGCTTCTAGACTTCAAAATTATGACCCCTTTCATGTATCTTTATTCCCTCCATTTTCCTCTCCACCCCCAGCTTTTTTCACTCCTTTTTAAGTATTATCACTCTTCATTAGACTGCAAGCTCATTGAGGGCAAGAATTCTTTCTTTTTGCTTATATCTGTATCTACCGTGCCTGGCAATAATAAGCAAATTAGTGTTTGTTTCCATCTTTCTTTTCTCTACTGTTGTTATTCAGTCATTTCAGTCGAATCCAACTCTTTATGACTCTATTTGGGGTCTTCTTGGCAAAGACACTGAAATGGTTTACTATTTCCTTCTGCATCTCATTTTACAGATGAGGAAACTGAGGAAAACAGGGTGAAGTGACTTGCCCACAGTCACACATCTAATAAGTGCCTGGGACCAGATTTGAACTCAAGTACTTCTGACTCCAGGACCAACAATCTATCTACTATGCCATATAAATGTTCTTCCCTCTAAATCCAGGATTTTTCCCCTTATTCCATGCTTTTTTCAATATAACAAAGCTTGAAATGTAGATTAGAACCAGGCTCTGATGGGCTTTAGAAGTCTTAAAAATTTATATTTGTATCTATATACAATAGAAAGTGACTGAGATTTATTGATTAGGAGAATGACACGATTAAACCTACATTTAAGGAAAATCACTTTAGCAGCTGTCTGGCACATGGCAAGTATTTATTGACTAACTGGAGTTCTAATTAGATTGAGAAACTGAGAGATTGAAAAATACATTCCAATTATTCACATTAATTGATCAAAGTTCAGAAATCCTCCACTCCAGGGTCTATCTGCAACTTCTCCATTCCAGCTTTTTTTCCTTTTTGAAAACACCAAGAATCAGTTTTTACTAGAGCCAATCACCTGCCATACTTGGATCAGACACCATACTAAGATTGCCTTTAGCCCTAATAATCATGAAGTCCACATTTATAAGAAGGATGGGAACCAATGGGTGAAAGTTCATGAACTGAAGAAGCACAAGGGACACATCACAGATAATGATTAGGTTTCCAAGAGTGATCAAATTGTAACTTGTGGTGCGAACCATAATACCCATGTCTGGAGTCAGAAAGATGACATTTAGAAACCAACCTTGGTGACTCTAAGGATTGATTGTGCAACCACTTTTGTGAAATGGTCTCTTCTAGAGAATAAATACAGCCCGACTGATTTCTTTGTGCTACTTTGAGTCTGAAAATGACTGGTGGATGAACAAACACATAAAGAAAGCCAATTCATTCTACTGTCCTTAGTTTGGACTGGCACTCCAACAATGTTTGGCTAGCTGCTGGATCTTGTAACTTCAAATACAGAGTTTTTTCTGCCTACATTAAAAAAAAATTGATGGAAAGACAGCCAATTCTTCATGGGGTACTTCATTTGGTCAACTGATGTCAGAGTTTGGTGCTACCAGAAGAGGTGGGTAGGTCCATGGGATTAATTTCTTTGCCAGTAAGAACCACCTCACTTGGGTCAGCCATAATAGTACTGCATCAATTACCTATAGAAACATGATAGTTTCACAGATTAAAACAGTTCCTTCCACTCCTAAATGTGTTGTCCATCTCTGAGAATGATGTGGTGGCTGCTGGCCATGACTGCTGCCCAGTGGTATTTAAGTATGATGATTGTGGCTCCTTGACTTTCATCTCCAAATTAGACATTCCAAAACAGAGTATCCAGCACAACATCTCTGCCAGGAAATGCTTCCACAATATGGACAAGAGAGCCATGATTGAGGATCTCAACACTACATAGAGCATACTATACCAAAACATTATCACCCAAGTGTCTATTCATGCTGTAGACAATCAAGACTGCCACAAATTTTGTACGACTGGCACTGATGGAGCAATGATAATTTGGGATTTCAAGACTTTAGAATCTTTGATTCAAGAACTACGAATCATGTGAAGCTGTACTCCCATTCTCTGGCGTTTATGAAAGACACTTGACAGAATACAGCTCCAGCATTTGTATAAAGACAGGAAACCCTACTACAAATCAAAACTAAGAAAATACCCCTTGCAGATGTTTTGGTTTTGTTTAAAAAAAAAACATAATTGGTGAATGTATTCTTTTTTTTAAAAATCAGCAGTGATGTTTTTCTGATTGGCTATTTCATCCCATTCTTGACCAAAGCTGCTCTTTAAGTTGTTTATCATGGGAAGTTGTCATACTAAATTAAAAGAAATTTTTATGTAAATTTCTGATAAAAAAAGAATTTTAAATGCAGAAAAAAAGAAATACATTTCAAATATGTTTTGTATGACTTCACATGTATGATCAATATTAAATTGCTTATATGTCCCATATCATATAATATAGTAGTAGCACAGCTTGAAAAAAAAAGAAGCTAAAGTAAACCTGGAGATCACATCTTTTGAGTACTCATTGCACTTTGGGTAATAGTGGAATGATCACAAGGATATTAAACTGTTGTCATGCCACTGGATCACAATTTAGAGTAACTAGATTTTTGTAGCAAAAATATCCACTATAGGATATTTGCTTAAGGAACTGTGCTAGTTTTGAGTAGAAGGAATTGGTTAGAATTGAGTAGAAGAAAAACTGATTGGTTTGAGTAGAAGATGAGAAGGAACAGTGGAGGTGGAGTCCTGAAAGAGTTAAAAGCAAGGAAGTCAGACCACAGTAAAATTAGGTGAGACATCCTGACATGAGTTTTATTGACATGTACTTACTTATTAAAACCAGGAACTAGGATAATATCAGGACACATGCAATCACTTTCTACTTGACATTGAAATGTGGCACATTTAGACACACTACTAGGCCATTAGGGGAAAGTGATGCAAGAAGTTCAAATACAGAAAAACCAAATAAAATTGCAGACCACTCTACTATTAGGTTCATTCAAAGTAAACAGCACACCTGCTCAGTGCAATAGATAGTACATTAGACTTGGTGTTAGGGAACTGAGTTCACAGCCTTCTTCTGCTTGTTCCTATTGAGAAAATAACTTAATTTCTCTGGGCCTCATAAAGTAAGTGGTAGAAGTAGATGAATTTTGAGATCTCCTCCAGTTCTGAATCTATGATCCTATCCTATGCTGTGTATCCTGACCCCATATGAGGTCCCATAACTGAATGCAGAGATTATGAATCTATGATTTATTTTCAGTAAATATTTCATTTGTGAACCTATTTTATATACTTATATATCTGGGGTTATATAAAAATTTCTCTGGACAAAAGGGATCGTGAGTATAAAAAGTTTAACAAGTCTTGCAAAATAACAAGTACTTTTTTATAGTGTACAGTACAGAACCAGTCTGATAGTAACTTTGGAACTGATCATTTGTTTGATTTGATTTTGTATTTCCCATTATGTCAAATAAGGCTCTTAGAACCCACCAGTAAAAGCAATTTTGTTTGGGTGCTGTATGATAATTTTCTTTAGCTTTACCTACTTATAGCTTTTGTTCGCAGCTTCTCTGGGATAATAACTGCATCACCAATGCTGTTTCTCAGCAAATTAGCACAAAGGAGAGGTGAGATAAATTTTGCCAGGTTTAGACCCCATTCAAGGTTGTGGGCTCTAACTTTGAAAATGAACTTGAAATGCTCTTGGTTCAAGTTGCAGTAAGTGCTGTTTAAAAACTATGACCTCCTGGTTCAAGAATAAAGACTCTAAGGGATTCCTCGCTATCAGGTAGCTCTTATAAAACCTGATTCTGATGAGGCAAGTGTAAGGGAATCTGAGAATGACAGATTGAATATCTCTTGAAATAAAAGGGGGGTTCAAGTTGAAAGAGAAGAGTACTTAGTAAAATGCATTTTGGGTCCCACTCATCCCAAAATATTTGAAAAGTAATTGGGATTCATTTTGCTGATCCCTGAATATAGCCAAGGTCTTTTCTCCTCCTCATTCCTAAATAAAGAGCCTTAAAATGTTTTATTAAGCACTCTGAGGCCAATCCCCTTATTTTAGAGTGTCTCCCACTCTATCCTCTTTGGTAATATATCTCTACCGTTGATATTATCTAAATGTGTGAAGGAGGGGATAGTAGAAGAAAACATCCCAGTTGTACCCAATACTAGCCAAGGCAGAAATGCTCCTCAAGGATATGGATTGAGGGGGTAACTTCCTATCAGGACCCTCCTGAGTCCAAACCTTCACTCTTAATAAGTTACATGGTTTAGATTGAGAGGATAGCCTTATTTTTTAATGGGTCCAGATCCCTTTTATTCATAAATGACTCCTGAACAAGCTTGTAAATAGAAAGTTTTATGATGTTTGTTGAGTACTCCCTGACCCCACACCCTACACCCCCAAGAAGAAAAGAGGCTAAGAATACACAACTCTGTTTGGCTAGATGGGGTGATAATGGCAGTCACCAAATACTTTGGAGTGATTTTTCTTGACCTTCGTTTTCTTTCCTCCTTACTGATGAACTAAGAGGCAGCAGCAATTTGAAGTGGTTCTGAGTTTGTTCTCTGCTGAAAAATGGATCAGTAGGGAAACCTGGGAACCCCTCCTCTCAACTTCTCTGTAGTGAATGGAAGGGAAATTTTCTACTGAGTGAAAAAATGTTCAGAACTCACTTTGGATACACAGTACATATGTTGTAGAGACAGAGAGAGGGAGAGGGAAGGGCAGAGAGAGACAGAGAGACAGAAAGAGACATAGAGACAGAGAGAAAGAGACAGAGACAGAGAAAGAGAGAGAGAGAAACACAGAGAGACAGAAAAAGATGGAGGGAGACACAAGAACAGAGAGACAGAGACAAAGACAAAAAGATCTCCCTAGATCAGCTAGGTAGCATGTGGATAGGGCAAGAGTGCCAGTCCAAGAGTGAGGAAGACCTGAGTTCAAATCCAACTTTAGACACTTCCTAGCTATGTAACCCAAGTTACTTAACTTTTTTTGCCACAGTTTCTTTATCTACAAAATGGAGATAGCACCTACTTCTCATGATGTTAGTAAGAAATGAGACAATTGTAAAACAGTGCCTAGTAAGCACTTAATAAATGTTAGTTATTAAATGTTAGTATTAGCATATTCTAATATAATATGTATATAGTATTATCCACATATATAATAGCTTATACCATATTCTAATATATATAGTATTATATATCTATTATATATCCACATATACAATAGTTAACAGCATATTCTAATGTAATATATAGTATTATGTATCTATAATATATTCACATATACAATAGCCAACAACATTCTAATATAATATATAGTATTATATATCCACACATATAATAGTCAATACCATATTCTAATATAATATGTATATAGTATTATATATTTATAATATATCCACATATACAATAGCTAACATTTATTAAGCACCAACTATGTACCAGGTATTGCACGAAATATACATACATATACATACATATCTAATCCTTATTTAACTATCCTGACTACCTGAACTGAAGTCAGGGAGTCTCATCACCATACAGGTTAAAAAGGGATAATTTTTTCTTAAACAACAACTCTCAAAGTCTTTTTCTTCACATTATTCACTTGCAAGAAGAGGAAGTTGGTCATTTAAGGTCTTCTAAATGTTTCTAAGAGTCTCTAAGCTCCCTTTTAGCTACAAATCTATGGTTCTTCCTCATTTTCTAGGAGTTACAGTCTGGATCAATGGAGGAAACTGATGAAATTATGGATCCTAAAAGTGCTTACAAAAAATACATACCCATATATGTGGTTACATAAATCAATGCTGTGTAATAAGTGTAATAGGGATTGGAATTAGACCTGTGATTTCATCAGTATAGAGAACTCTAGAGTGAAGAAACTCTACTAATGTAGATCTATGCTTTTTCTAAAATTTATAATTGTCTTAGAGTTGCCTAAAGCACTAAGAAATTGAGTGTTTTGCCCAGAGGCATAGAGTGACCATGTGTCAGAGCAAGATATGAACCCAGTTATTCCTAGATCAGAAGACCTCTATCCACTATGGTTGGCACATTGCCTCTGTGATATAATTTCATGTCATATTCATGTAGCATTATGCAATTCACAAAATACTTTTGTCCTAATAAATATGTAAGATAGGGAGAAGAAAATGCTAAATCATATAATATAGATAATTAAGGATTAGAATAGACTCCTATAGTAGCTTATAATAATATAGTCAATTTCAAAGAAAAGGAATTTGGAGACTATCTAGGTTCTACTCCTTTATTTTAGTAATAAGGAAAATGAGTCACTGAGAAAAAGGTATTTCAAAGGTTATATTATTGTTCTTTAATGGCTTTAATTATGTCCAACTCTTTATGATCCCATTTGGGATTTTCTTTGGCAAAGAAACTGGAGTAATTTGTCATTTCCTTCTCCAGCTCATATAAATGAGAAAAGTGAGGTAAACAGGGTGAAGTGATTTGCCCAGACTCAATGGGTTCAAATTTGAACTCAGGATTTCTTGACTACAAGCCAGTGCTCTAGCTATCTATAGTATCTATAGTGTATTTACACACACACACACACACACACACACACACACACATATATATATATATATATATATATATATATAGTGGGTCTGATATTTATATATATATATATATATATATATATATATATATATATATATATATACAGAGAGAGATATTAGTATCAGAGCCAGAATTAAAATTCAAGCCTTTTCATTCCCATTCTAGCATCATTAGTTCATTATTTTCCAGTCACCATAGTACAGAGGTAGCAGATTCTGAGAAACTTATTGAGAAACAATCAGAGAAAGAATATGAGAGAATAGAGAATATTTCTCTCTTAAAAAAAATGCATTGTTTCACTGCATATCTCTCAATCAATGTAGATCACAGCCTTACGGTGTCTTGGCTCATCAAAGACTGAGAGCTAGCTAATCTAATATTCACCAGTTTGGGCTTTATTCAACACAGATTTCAAGAATCCAGGATCACCTCTGTGTTTTGATGAAGTATTGTGTGGGAAAGCTAAAAACAGGTAATAATAAAGTAAAATAACCCAAAAAAGTTCCTTTAAATTTCACTGATCAAATCTTATTACAGTAGAATAAAAGTGATCAAATTAGTCTCTTAGTCTTTTCTGGGGAGGTAGATAGTACAACAGACAGACCAGAATTCAAATCCAGTCTCAGACACTCACTAGCCGTGTGATTCTGAGCATGTCACTTAATTCTGCCTCAGTTTTCTCATCTGCAAAATGAGCTGGAGAAGAAAATAGCAAAGTACTCTTGTATGTTTGCCAAGAAAACTCCATAAGGATAAAAAAAAGTCATACATCACTGAAACGATTAAACAACAAAGTCTCTGTAAGCAAAACAATTCTTCTTCCCTAACTTTTCTCACAATTCTTATTTTTGATTCTCAACTATCTTTGCTTTATCAATTTTTCAAAAAGAGTTAGTCTCTCTCTATCCATGAAAGCCATTACCACCACTACCTCTCCCCACATCTGTACTTCTCTGTCTACCAAAAAAACGCTCTCCTACAATTTACTCATCCACTTTCCAGAACTCTATTCTGAGTTCTCTCTGCACTACACCTCTAATCACCTTTCCTCTGGGCCCTCTCCAGAGGAAATTTTTGGCTTTCTTTCTTTCAAGGATTCCAGGTCAATCTGGGCAATAAAAATGTTAATAATAATATAAGTGTAATAAAATCCAAAAATGTTCACTGATATTGTTCCTCTTCTAAGCAGATACATCCAAAAATATACACAAATAAAATAAATATGTGGCTCTGGAAGAGGAAATGAAACAAATGTGGAGGCTAAGGGACATCAAAGTAAAGCCAGTTATCATGTCAAGGACTGGGATAATTATGCACAAATAAGTTAAACATTTCTTAAAATAGGGACTCATTTTGCATCACCATTTGTTTTGAATGGGATAATTCTGAATACCTGACATGTAACTAGGAGATTTTCACTTCAATAGTAGACCATTGGGCACCAAACGAGAATGAATCTTTGAGACTAGTTAGTTAGTCTTCATCTGACAGGAAAACTGAGACCATAAAAAAAAATACATTATTTACTCATCATCATGACTTATAGATTGTATTGACAAAAAAAAAATTTTTTTTTGAACCCAGGTCCTCTCATTTCAAAGCCGGTGTTCTTTCCATAGTACCATGGTAATTCTAAATATATTTAATTTATTCCCATATTTTTTTTACAAATGCAACACAAACTTTGATAATCTCTCCCATAGCTGCCTAATTACTGTTATTGTAATTTTAAGAAAGGCTATACAATTTTGACATGTCAATTTAATTGCTATTCCATTAGGAGTCATCCATGAAAAGATTGTTCTTTTTTCTGTCATGGCTAAAAGGAAACTAATTGAAATAAAAAGAAAGAGGATAAATTTGGGGAAAGGAAAAAAGAAGAAGCATTTATTAAGTGCCTACTAACTACTAGGCACAATGCTAAAAACTTTACAGATATTTTATTTAATCTTCCTAGGTGCTATTCTGATCTTCATTTTACATTATCAGCCTTCAACTAGCAGTCATAACCCGTCTGTAACATTTTTATTTCTCCCAATAAAATTTCAAAAATCCACCATTTGTATTTTCCTTAATTTCCTTCACCAGCCTGAGTAAATATTGATCTTTAGCACACCTGACAGTTTTTAGAGGACTAAATATTGAGCAGATAAAAATAGATACAGCATTGGACCTGGAATCAGGAAGATCCAAGTTTAAATCCATCTCAGATGCTTACTAGCTATGTGATTTTAAGCAAGTCATTTAACTTCTCTTTGCCTCAATTTCCTCAACTGTAAAATGGGGATAATAACAGCATGCATAGTGCCTGAAGCATAGTAAACACCAAGAGAATGTTTGGACAGGTAGGTAGCACAGTGGATAGAGCAAAGGCCTAAAGTTCAAATCTAGTGCAGACACTTAATAGCAGTGTGACTCTGGGCAAATTCATTCTGTTCACCCTAATTTCTTCATCTGTAAATAGATCTAGAGAAGGAAATGGCAAACTATTCCATATCATTGCCAAGAAAATTCTAAATGGGATCATAAAGAAACAGCTACAACTGAAACAACTGAACATCTACAAAATGAATATTTGTCCCTTTCCTCCCTGCCTATGTTGCCTACCCGTCTTTCTATCTTTAGTACAAATATTTTAGAAACCTAAGCTGGTTCAAAAGTTCCTATGCTTACTATATCAATTCCTTATGACAATTCTCATTTCTCATGATTACTGAATTCATGATTGAATTATTATTGAATCTCCTGATTATTCATTTTCCTTTTTGTCTTTAGAATTTCTTCCTTGAGTATATTCCATTCTTTCTAACCTGACTACCCCAGTATAATTTTAATTCATAGGATTCTACCATCTTTTATCAGAATCTTTTGAAATACAATTTTCCAAAGCCTAAGTTGTACATCAGGCTGTGTCTAAGTCTTTATTTCCTTCTCTATCACGAATTCTAGCAGTTAGTGGTCACTTGTTCCCATCCCTACAATCTTTCCTTCATTTACATCTCAGCAACCAGATCCTCCCTTTTAGTGAGAATCACAGTCAAATGTTTCCTTATTGGTTTCTCTACCTTTTTATTGACAAAAACATCATTAAGGCAAATCAAGAAGTAATTACTTTCTCTACTTTTTCATTAAGGGAGAGGTCCAGCAGACTTGTGGAAAACTGATATCTCCCATCACTAATATGTTAGACCTCTGGCCCAGTATTGTGATCTCTTTCTTGAACTCCCTATGTATTTCCTCTTTCTGGCCAGATGGTCTATAGTACAATTCCATGATAAAATCAATTCTGTTTTTCTTTCCTTTGATCTTCAACCAAAGTTTTTCACTAGAATTTTCCTTCCAATTTCTAAATTTTCTCATCTGTGTATACCTCAATATATAATGCTATGTTATCTCTTTTATTTCTTTTGAATAAGGTATACGCCTATCCATTACCATATGCTAGTCTTAGATTTCATTCCACTATGTCTTAGTGATACCTATGAGGTTAAATTTGCAATTTTCTATTAGGAGTTTAAGTTCCTTTTTTCCTGTTGCCTAAACATTGGGCACTTATATAGAAGCTTTTGAAGCCATCAGTTTTAATTTTGTCATTCTGTGCATAGATTTTTGTCTCCTATGCACTTCTAGATATCTCAAGTGTTCTTCATTCTTTATTGTAGCACTTCTCTAAGGAGTCTAGGTGGCTTGATGTTCATAAACAGTTTTTTCTCTTTCTTTCTCCAATTTACTTTAGTCTAAGTCCTTTTTTATTAGATTTGTAAATAACCAAGGAAATATGCTCTTGCCAAAAAATTTTAAATGCACTCCACACCTGGCCAGAAATCTGACATCACTATATTTAAGTATGATACAGGGCTACAAATCCCATTCTCAGACACCACTGCCTTAGTGTCTACTGTCACTTAGTGTCTACACTGTCTACAAATATTTACTTTCCAAATCAATTTTCCTATTCTTCCTTCTTTGATTTCAGTGGATAGCAATAAAGAAAACACAATTCAGTAATCTTTGACAAGACTTTGTAGGTTTCTTTAAGCATTATTTGTACTGACAAAAATTACCAGAAGTGGATGATCCATTATCCATCTTGAAAAGTCTTGGGAGGTTCTCTATTATGTTTTAGCTACATATCCCAGGAAGACAATAGATCTCTGTAATGTTTTTATCAAGAAGACTGGCTTGATGACCCTAAGCAGGGAGTTACCAACCACCCCCATTCTTCTCTTCTTCCTCTGATCCACACTAGATAACCTCTCACCTGGTCATTTCTGTTGCTCTAGTCATAGTATCATTTCTTTGACATAAAACATCTGCTCTTTCCTCAGAGGACCTAACTCCTCTCTTCTTCAGGTTGATTCTTATATATATATTTTTTAGTTCAAAGTGTACTATTGACCTTTTCCTTCCTTTCCTCCTCTGCCTGGAGGAACTTCACTCTCCAAACTCCTGACAAGGGTCAACTTTTCCCTCTGCCATTTCAGATCCTTTCACCCCATTGAAGCTCTGCTTCCATTTCTTTTAAAAGAACACATCATTTTCCCTGATCACCTGGAGTGTGGAAAGTTATGAGTTCCTTCACCTTCTCTTTTAGGTTGGAAAGAAATCTACAGTAAGAATGGAGATATCAGTTACTTGGCTATGTTCGAAATACAAGCAATGTACACTTAAGACAATGCATTGAAAAAGCCTTCCTTCACTGTGTTGATTGAGATTCAAACACTAATTTTGTTTTAAATAGTTCTGAATATTCACACCTGACCTGTTAAGCACCTTATTGAGACACTGAAAGCCTTTTCTTTATCTTGTCTTGACAATTATCTTTTCTTTTTCCTTTTATTTGAAATACATTGGGGTATAGGGATGGTTTTTTGTCTTTCTTCTCATCCCCAAAGCTCAGCATAGTGACTAGCACATAGGAAGTACTTAATATGTGCTTCTTGACTGACTGAATAAATCCTGCAGTATGATGTAGTGGAAAAAGCACTGTTTCTGGAGTCTGGATTCAAAAATTGCTACTACTACCTACTTTGTGATGTGAACCTGAGCACATCAGAGCCTCTCTGGCCTGTAAAATAAAAGACCATTCCGAATTGTTCTCAGACTTCCCTGTAAGTATTAGTTAGATCTATAACCCTTGACTTTCTCCCTTCATTTTCTTCTTCACTAACCTTTCTTCTCCTTTAATCTTCTCTCATTTATGATAGAAGAAAATATAAATAAGGATCATCAGAAGACAAAAGAATCTAAGGATCAATAAAGTAAGATGATTAGCCAAAACTTGGGAAAATGGAAGAAGAAAGAATTGGATTCATATTTTATAAAATAGCCACATTACCCTATGAGTGATTGATTCAATATCTATTGTTGTTGGTCAATCATTTCCAGTTGTGATCCCATTTGGGGTTTTCTTGGAGTGGTTTGTCATTTACTTTCTCTTCAACTCATTTTACAGATGAGGAAACTGAGGCATATAGGGTTAAGTAACTTGTCCAGGGTTACACAGTGTCTGAGATAAGATTTGAACTCAGGAAGATGAGTCCTTCTGACTTCAGACGATGTTCTACACATGATTGGTGCCACCTAGCTGCCTGCCCATGCTACTCTATGATTGAATTAACATCTATTGGGGGTTGCTATCACAATGAGAAATGACTCAAATGTCAAATAGAGAGATGAAATAGCTTGAATTGTTTTCCCCATTAAGGAAGATACCCAAACTCCTTAGAGTTATATTTTGAAAAAAAAAAAAGCAAGAGAAAGACTGAATTATTTATATCCTTTAAAGGATCTCACTGTTCAACTAATAGTATATTCATGTACCTGTGAAAATTATTGTTTTTTTAAAGTACTGATAAATGAGCATAAACTAGAATTTTATGTAGTACTAGGATTGTAGGCCCAATTAGGCAGCTAAAGAGGCACAGGATTAGAGCATTGTATCTGAAGTTAGGAAGACTTAAATTTAAATCTGTCCTCAGTCACATAATAATATTGTAACTCTGAACAAGATACTTAACCTCTGTATTTATCAGTTTCCTTACTTGAAAAATGTGTGCACCTATCTCACAGGATTTTCTGAGGATCAAATAGATTAATATTTATAAGGTTTCGTACACAGTAGGTATTTAACATATGCTTGTTTCCTTCCTTCTAAGATACAGAGTTTAAAGAAATCTCAGGTCATAGAATTCAATTGCAAATGAGAAAACTGCAATGAACTCTAACAAGAATTAGTGACTTGCCCAGAGTCATAAAAATAGTCAGGGTCGGAGGTAAGATTTGAATTCTGAGCTGAATATGAATCATACTAACAGTATTGACACCCATGGGCTGCATCTATATTTCATATGTGAAGATTTGGCAATTGCTTAGAAATCTATAGAATTAGACTGGATAGTTGAGACCTAAGGAATCTATTGAATTTGTGGCTGTGCAGATACAAGTTATTTCTACATGATATCACCATCTGCAGTCAGTCAAAAGTTCTCCAAGTGGGCACAATACATGAGAGTGGGAGCATAACCACAGCTTTCATTCCAGATGGTAGTTTAACACCTGGTGGCGAACAAGCCAATTGGCTCCAAGAAACAGTGGCCCTATTGAGACACCTTCTGTGTCTTTCCCAAGGGCCAAATGCTGATGAAGCTTCAGAAACAGGACCCTCCCTCTCTAGATTCTGATTGACATAAATCTGCTTTTTGATTCTCAACCCACAAAAGAGACTCATAAATCAGCTGCCATAAGAAAAGCTCATCCTCCTGAAAGGATCTAACCAGAATCAGATTCGCTACAAGCAGAACAAGCTCATGCAGATGCAGAAGGTGGGAGAAGGCCAATTCCCCCCAAACTGAGTCCCAATAAAGTCAGCTTTCTACTCTCACACCCAGTGTCTTCAAGAAGAGAAACTTTTAGCCAGTTGAAGGGGGCTATTGTCAATCCTGACCAACAAAATTCCCAGCATTTCACTGGCCTTAATCGTTCTCACTATCCTGGCATCCCCTGCATTTCACTGGCTTTTTTAGCTCTCAATATCCTGGCATGCCCTGTATTCACTGGCCACAGCACTGTGATTTTAGCAGCCAGCCATCCCTCAGTAGGTCTGCCAGTAAGTGAAAACCCCTGATCATCATTCCCTATCTATGCACTAATGCCAAGCCAAACCCTGAATAATCAGTAGCCTTATTTCTAAAATTTTGGCTTCAAGAAATGAGACAGACTAATAAGTGAACTCCTTCCAGAGGCAAAAACAAAGAAAAGCCAAAGAAGCCCTTTCTGATTGAAAGAAACAAAACAAAAAAGCAAGTAAGGTTAAATAGCAGCAGTTTAATGAAAATTGCCCAAGACTTAGGGTCCGAAGACAAAATGGCAGTCTTAGCTCTAATTCTTACTAGCTGTGTGATCTTGAACAAATCATTTAACCTCTCTAGACTTCAATATCTTAATCTATAAAATTTAAAAAAAAATAACAATACCCACACTAGCAGAATCAAAGGATCTGTATTCAAATCCTGATCCTGCTATTCCCTCCCAGTATGTTTTTGGGCAAATCACTTAACCAATGTGGGCCTAACCCAGAAATCAGGAGACTGAATTAAAGTACCTCTAAGGTCTCTTCCAGATCTACATAATCCTCTGGTCCTAGGAGAGACCTCATAGGCCGCAGCTAGGACCAAATGAGATATGTGAAAAGCATTTTTCTAAGCCATAAATGTCAGTAAAGTGGCCCAATTAGATGCATGCATGAGAACAAAACCAGATGAATTGCCTCATCAATCTTAACAGGCAATTTATCAAACTATTTGATTCGGTAAAATGCCCCCACTTTTGAACACCAAATGGTGGATTTGGTTACTCCAAATCAAGCTGAGATGACTCATTCATTTTTCTTCTCCAGGAGAAATTATTACATTATAGATCCAGGCAGAGATGCCCTCCATCTCTTTCATTTTCCACTGGCCAGGAAAAAAAAAAGCCTTTTCTTGAGGATGAAGTGCTTCTTCTCTGACTTAAGCTGACCATCTCCTTGCCTGCCTGGACAGTATTTAGTGAGTCTAATTAGCAGGAGGAGAAGGACTGAGAAGCTTCAACAATGAGTTCTGCAGAATGGAAGGACGCCTGTTAAATGCCCCACATGGCTCCAAAGAGCCATTCAGACAAGCAGACGTTGTTCCTGAAGGACCGATCCCACACTGATGTGCATGCAGGCCCCTTTCGAGATCAGTGATCCATGCAGCTCCAGCGGTAATGGGATCAGATCCTTAAAGCCGAAAACCTGCACCTGTTAGGCCCAGAACAATGAGTCATTCTGAAGTCGGCGGCTGCTCCAACTTGCTCTTTTCCAGATCGTTGAAAAGAATCTTTCCCTTTCTCTCAGAACTTGCTGATCACTCGGCAAAGTACTCTGACGCTATTTGCAAAACAGCCTACAAGCTGTGAAAATGATGCTATTACAGATGTAATGCCACAGACCCGCTAGCCTCCCATTTGGAGAATAATAGGCCGTAATCATATCTTCTTTCCATTTCAGTGGGATGTAAATTAAACACATGTGAATGCACTGCGTGGGGGTGTGCATGACTACACATACACACATACATAGTGGATTTTTAATAGATGGTATATGAATCCATTGAGTCAGTATAATAAACAAAAGACCTGGACCTGAAGGCTTACATTTGAATTCTATTTCTACAAGGAAAGTGCTTCTCAAACTTTAAAGTGTTATGTAAAGATCATTTACTATTATTGTTACTACTAACATATATTAGTCATGTGACTCTGGGCAACTCATTCAACTTTGCTTAATCTCTCCATATCTAAAGAAAGGAAGTTGGAATCAATGATCTCTAAAATTTAATTCTAGCATTCTACTCCATAATTTTATAGAACAAAGGTTTTTAAATTTTGGGATGTCATGTGAAGCGTATGTGCCCCTTCTCAGAGTGATATTTCTAAATGCATAAGTAAATTATATTAGATTATAAATTAAATCAATTATGCTGAAATACATTTATCAAAATGCATGCATATGCACATTTAAATTTTATGGGCCCCAGGTTAAGAATGTCTAGTATTGAATAAGATCTGAAGAGGTCATTTCTTTCATCCTAATTCTTCCAGACAGAATGGTACCCATACTTTTGAGTCAGATCATATATTTAAAACTAAAAGACATCTTAGAGTAGTTTTTTTAATATGCAATTATATATAAGGTTACCTAATCCCATCATTTTCTTCTCTTTATTTTTTCTCCTTTTAAAAAAAAATATTGAGGCTCTTTGTGTTCCCAGGCAAGAAGTGGAGGGGCTATTCACAGTGTTTGAAGTGCTCTACTCCTAAACTGGGGCAGTTCCATCCTGCTCGGCTCTCTGGGGACTCATCATATCAGTGCCAAACTTAGTGTAGACACGTGATCATCACAGCGTATTGCAGAGCTCAAGCAACCCCCTAGCTTCAGACTCACCAATAGTAGGGATTATATATGCTACCAGCTTTTTTTCTTTCTTTTTAAAAACCAAATATGGACACTAGGACTCAGAAAAGTTAAGTTTACCAAAATCATTCAGATAGGAAGTAGCAGAGTCAGAATATGACCCCAGAGTCAGAATTCTTTTTTCTCTTTGTGGGTGTGTGTGTGTGTGTGTGTGTGTGTGTGTATGTTTAAAATTGATTTTTATAATGAATTACTAAAAAGCCATGTAAACATTTCAACATACAAAGGGAGGAAAGGGAAAATGTATATGAATAAGTGAACTTCTATGTATGTCTTCTTTCCATTAATTTCAAGTTGAGAGTCTTTTTTGTATAATTCAAATTTAAGTCATTCTGATAGTGCCCTGATCACCTGTCCCTTTCTAAACATCTTTCTGCTCTTTCCTGTCTGTTTTTTTTTCATGATTCATCTACTTTTTTTCTTTTCTTTTCTTTTGTTAGCATTACTATCACTGTTCTGACTCCCACCTAACACCTCCCACTTAGAAAAAAAAGAACAAGGAAAATGTAATAAATAAGCATAGTCATGCAAAACATATGTATACATTGGCTGCATCTGAAAATTCATGTCTCATTCTGCATCTCTAGTCCATCACTTTTCTGCCAAGAGGTGGGCAATAGGATTCATTATCCATTTTCTGGATTTGCAATTGCTTGCAATGTCAACCTTAGCTCTTCAGTTTTTCAGTGGCTTTTTGTTACTGTTGCCATTATTGTATAAATTGTTCTGGTTCTTATTCCCTTTACTCTGCATCATTTCATAACCATCCTCCTAAGTTTCTCAGAATGTGGCCCTTTAGTTATTATAATGTAAGAATATCCTATTTCATTCACATTCCATGATTTCTTCAGCTATTTCCCAATTGATAAGTACCCACTTTGTCTCTAGTTCTGCCACAGCAAAAAGTGCTACTATGAGTATTTTATATGTATGTATGTTTATATGTATTTTGTATGCATATATATGTATTGTGTATTTGTTATTGAGTCTTTTTAGCCATGTCCAATTCTTTGTAACCCCATTAGGTTTTTCTTGGTAAAGATATTAGAGTCAATAAATAAATAAATAAATAAAATTTTAAAAAGAAAGATATTAGAGTCTTTTGCCATTTCCTTCTTCAACTCATAAGGAACTGAAGCAAACTGGGGGGTTAAGTGACTTGTGCAGAGTCATAGACCTAGTAAATGTCTCATGCAGGATTTGAACTCACTAACATAAGTCTTCTTGACTCCAATCTTAGCACTCTATCCATTATATCATTTATTTGCTAATATATACATATATAGATATACATATGTGTATATAGATAGATAATCACATATAAATACATATATGCCCTGTATATACATGTGCACTAATATATGTCTATATGTAAACATACATACACACATATTATATTGCCTCTCTAGCTGGTCTAATTTTTTGCTTCTAAATGGATAAAGACAGAAACCCTCCAAGATAAATGCCTGAATAAAGTGATTCCATAATCTCCTTCCATAAGCTGCTTCAACACAGTGGTTACCCTTAAAACCATGATTTTTTTTTAATGTTTAACTGAATTGTCTCAATATAATTTAACACTATATTTTCTTATTCTATCTAAAATGGAAAAGATCTGCATTCTCCGCACAAACACAGAATTTGTCAATCAATAAATATATATTTAGTATTTCTATGACCAGGTACTGTGCTAAACACAGAAAATACTAAGAGGAAAAAGACAATTCCTGCCCTCAAAGAGCTCACAATCTAAAGGGAGAAATAACAAGCAAACAAAATATGTACAAACAAACTACATACGGAATAATTAGGAAACAATTAAGAATGGGAAAGCACAAGACTTAAGAGGAATTGGGGAAAGTTTCCTGTTACAGATGGAATCATACAACTTAGAGGCAAGAAGGGACCTTAGAGATAACATGATGCAATCCCAAATGTACAGTGAAAGAAATCAAGGTCCAAAGAGGGTGAGTTCTTTAGAGTCACACCCCTAGGAAGGATAAAACCAGGATAAAATCCTGGGTCTTTTGGCTCCAAATACTAGTACAAATAAATTTTATAGATATGAAAACAATTTTAGCTTTCAGATTTTTCTTCTCCAAGCTAATCAATCATAGGACCAAGTTTTATTCTTTAATTACTTTTGATGTTTCTCCAGACCCTCTCCAGTTTCTTCACATTTTTCTAATGATAATTGTTGAATGAGTACAGTCTCCTAAAAAGTAAGGCAATTCTTCAGTTTCCTTCCAGAGTGAAACAAACTTTATTATTGTAGAATTCTTCTTCAGTCTTAATTTTAATGCTTTGACCCTGCTGTTTAAGCAGTGCTTTCTTGTTCAAATTCCTGTGAAAATAGAGGCCATAAACCTTTAATAGATGAAAAGAGCCATAGGAACCTTCTCAATGTCAGGATAAATAATCCCAAATTAATCATTCTAAATAGTACTTGGTTCATCCCCCAAAAAGTAAGTGAGTAAACAGGTTCCAGAATTAACCTAGACAAGATTCCTACTTTTTTATTTTAATTTTTAATAGAGAATACTAGAATTTTTGCAGACTTCAAAATGACTATGTCCAAACAAGGCCATATTGATTAGGATATATAGTACAGAAGAAAGAACACTGGTTGTGCAGTCAGAGAACCTTGGTTTTACTCCTGTCTTTAACATCTATTACTTATTTAACTTTAGGCAAGATCTTAATCTTTCTGTGACTCTTTTCTCATACAACTATTTTAAGACAAGTTGAAGATTAAGCAAGGGGCAGTACTCAATATTTAGGTTAAAATGTTAGGTAAAAACAGTTAGCTACTGCTCTATTCCTCTGAAATAGTACCAGATTAGTGGTGTTTCTTCGCCTTTTTTAACAGATACATCAGAAGGAAATCCTGTGTTGAGATTCCCCTATGTTAATAATGGTATTCAGGAAATAATTAGCCATAGCTTAAAATATCAAGGCTATACTTTTATGACCACAGCAGATATAAAACTATTGGAGAATAATTTGGTTATGCAACTGGAGCATGAAGAGAAAATATAGAAACAAAAGGGGAAAATGTTAGGTTAGGATGAGAAAATTTGAGACTAAGTACCCATATTTCAATAGACACACAAGGTCCTTGGGGAGAGTGGGTTCAGGTTTAATGAGCAAAGGCAGCCAAAGATTGAACTGACAGCTTCTAGTTGCCTAAGTCCTTTTCTCCCTTAAAGGAAATCAATTCTTCTTCAGTATGGCTCTCTGTTAAGGTCCTTCTAGAAACCCAAAGTTGTCTTTCCTTCTGAATGTCTAGTTAATTCACAATGACTACTAAGGATACTGATGGGATTTTACAAAGAACAGAAGATTATTTATTATCTGGTCAATTCAAAGGATCGGGGAGAAGAAGGAAGGAAGAAGTTAAAAAGGAAAGTTATTCTCTCTTCTCAAAGACAATTCTCTCTCAGGATTCCTTTAAATTCAACCTCTATCTGGCTGGCCTGTTCCTGGAAAGCATTTCTTCAAACAAGCTTATCTGGTTTTACCTAGACCCAAAGGTTCATCTGATTCTTTCAGCCTATCACAAGATATTTCCTGTTTGGTATCATCTGTTTGATCCAATGATCTTTTCAAATTGGTTTGGACGTTTTGGTTGGTTAAGGAAATATTCACACCTAGTTTTATTGTTTGAATCAAAATGCCTGGACCTTTTGAGATTATATTAATTGGGGTGGGGTATGTGGACTTCTTATTGTAGCTTTAAAAAAAAAAAAAAATTCTGTGAATGTGTTATAACTTCCCAGAAAAAGTAAATGCCAGTACTGAACTAGAGCCAGGAAGACCTCGGTTCAAATCCAGTTTCAAGTGCTTACAAGCTGTCTGATTCCAAAATTTTATCTTTTGTAATTGCTCCTATCTCTTGCTTTTGGTTAAAAATATCTCTTATCCATAGCTGTAGAAGGTATAAGATCTGCTTCTCTTCTAATCTTCTTATAGTATAATCTTTAATATTAAAGTCACATATCCATTTATTATGGAATAGGGTATAGGATATTGGTTTAAGCCATTGGTCAGATTACTTTCCAGTTTTCCCCAGCAATTTTTATGAGATAGGGAGTTCTTTCTAATAATGTATTCTGGTTTCTTGAACACTAGGTTACTGAGTTCCATTGTTTCTGATTCTATCTTGTCTAGTATATTCTATTGTTCTGTGACTTTGTTTTTTAACCAATATCAGATAATTTTGATGGCTGATGCTTTATTATTTAGTTTGAGGTATATTGAAGCATTATTCCATCTTTATCTATACCTCATTCCATCATTTCCCTTAATAGTTTAGAACATTTATTTTTTCCAAATGATTTTTAATTATTTTATAAAATTCTATAAAGTATCACTTTGATAATTTTGAATGGCATAGCATTAAAATTGCAAATAAACTTTGATAGTAGTATTTTACATGATATTGGCCCAAACAGTTTTGTGCACTGAATGTTCTTCCATTTATTTAAGTTATTTTTCATTTCTTTAAAGAGCACTTTACAATTGATTCTATATGTCTCTTATATGCTTTGGTAGATTTGATTCCATACATTATATGCATTTTGTGATTATTTGGAATGAAATGCATTCATTACTTCTAAAATCAAAATGGGTCAAGAGGAAAACAAAGTCATCAACTACTTAATTCAATTCATTTCAATAAACATTTGTTATGTATTCATTATGTGCAGAACATAGTATTAGGCTCTAGGTAAGATAAAAATATTTAAATAACTCATGGAACTTTTTGTCTCACATGAAGGGATATGACAGTCTGATAAAATTAAAACAATCAGTCAGACATCTGGATGTTTTGCTTTAATGATGCCAAATATCTGGATGTTCCCTGAACTCAAATATTAGGAAACATGTTGATCCATTCACTATCTGCTTTTCCATTGGCTATGTAACTGTTATTATCATTGTTATTATTAATAATATCCCACATTTATGTAGATCTGTACAAAGTGTTTTATAGATATTATTTTGTTTAATGAACAATATCCCTGTAGTAGGTAGCAGAGTATAGTAGAAAGAGGATCAGACTAGGATTCCAAACACTTGAGTCAGAATTCCAGTTCTATCACCTCCTAAAATCATGACCTTGCAAAAATTACAATCTCACAATGCTTCAAAGTCCTCACATTTAAATAAAAATATGTAGCTAGTGCTTGTTGGCTCTCTCTCTTTCTCCTTGAGCAGAGAATTGTACTAGGAATACTAGGATACAAGAAGGGCTGTTAGGCTACTAGGAGGTAACCCAGAGAGTCGGAGATTTCACTCCCTACATGGTCATCAGTTTGAATCCCTAACAGCTATATTTCTCTTCCATTTTTAAGTGTCAGTGAATAGCACCTCAATTCTCTTTAACCACATAACATTAACTAACTTTTATAAAGAGATATTTACTTGAAAAATATAGCAAATTCAAGCACCAATCCTTCACACACAAAGACACATACATAAACCTCAAGGAGCATATTCTCCCCATACCATCTTTGTTTTTTTACATGAACAGATTCAAAATGTAGCTCAGTTCTTACACATCAATGTTCACATTGTCAACTAGGTCTGGGTCCAGAAGGTCACTCCCAAAGATCATTCCTTGCTCCTTGGAGTACATTGATATGCTGGCCATATAATCCATACTCTGGAATACTAAAATTACAAGGGAGGTTCCACTCTATATATTCATGGAGTGATAAGCCTATAAACACAATTCTGGAACACTGAGATGCTAAGATACTCTGAGGACTTTTTGAACTCACATTGTCAGAGGCTACTTTTAATTTACTGCTCTGGTATCACTGTGCTATCTAGAGCACCAAGGCGATAAGGAAGTAATCGAAACCCACAGGTCTCTTCAGCAAATTAGTCTCTTCTTCAACATATGTTTGCTGTACCAGCACTAGTTACAGAATGTCCAACGTGCTTCAATGGCTCTCCTAAGCAGTCCCAGTTTATGTCATTCAGGAGTCTCCAGGAAGCAAGTTCTCAAGCCTCCTACCATGGAAAAGCACTAGCTGAAGCACTCTGCACATACCAGACACTAGCATAAGGAATAAATGTTTAGTTGTATTAGACTGAATTGAAGTCAATTGAATCAGATCCTATTCCAACAGGGCCCCATATTCCCATGTAGCCATTTAGCCCCATGGTTATACTTTTGGCACATTAGTTCTCTGAGTCAAATATCTACCACATAGAATGAGGGAGGTGAACTAGATGACCTCCAAAGGGTCTCCATTTCCGAATCTATGATTCCATTACCCTACAAAGGCAAAGTAATGGAATGAATAGAACACTGACTTCTAACGCAAGAAGACCCTGGTTCAGGAATCTCCTCTAATAAATATCAGGCAAGTCACATAACTCCTTAGATGCCCAGACAATTCTTTTGTACAATCAGTTGCAGAGCAAGTGCAGAGTTTCATTGGAAACAAGAATTTTATTATCGGAAGTTTTGCTGTCTCCTCTGGCATTGCTCTCCATAAGCAAATTGCACTGAATTTGCCCAAGACATAGATAGCTACAGTTAGTTATAGCTCTGCCTTTGTGTTACTTTTGCTACTTATCACTTACATCCAATCATTTACCAAGTCCTGTCAATCAGAATTGTAGGAGGGATGTGATTTCACTTTACTCCTTCTCACACACTAAGTAATAGACAAATCAGCCTACTTGGTGTTCCTCAAATGTGACATTCACTTTATTTGTGTCTTGATTCTTTATTGCAAATAGCATAAGAATAAGGACAGTGAGTTATTTCATTTTTGTATTCTTTGCACCCCCCCCCCTTTGCCTAGCAATCTCACATAATGGGTATTAATTACTCTTTATTGAATGAATGGTTATTCCCATTTTTTTAGATAGAAAAACTAAGGCTTAGAAAGATGGTCAGAAACACAAATTTTCTCTAAGTCTAATTGCACTTTCCACCATACCACATTGCTTGGTGAGGGTGGGGGGAGAAAGGGAAGAAGACAGCACTTAATAAACGTCTAGAGAGGTAAGTGCACAAAATCAACCTTCATTTCATTTCCGCTCATTCATCTTTTGTCTCTCTTTCTTTCTGTCTATCTGTCTCTGTCTGTGTCTTTGTCTGTGTCTGTCTGTCTCTTTCTCTCTGTGTGTCTGTCTCTCTCTGTGTCTGTCTCTGTCTCTGTCTCTCTCTCTCTCTCTCTCTCTGTCTCTCTCTGTCTCTCTCTCTCTCTTCCTCTCTGTGTCTCTTTTTCTCCCTCTCTCTTTCACTGTCTCTCTGTCTCTCCTCCCCAGGGACAAGAAAGCAGTTGCTTATTTCCAGAGGAGACACCAGGCTAAAAGGGTCCACTTCCCATCATTGGAGCAGACTGTTTCATGATTGCCTCTTTTAGTCCATGAGATGATTGAAGACCGATAACTTTTTACTTACTTGGCAAAGCATAAATCCTTCACAGAGGGAATCTATTGTCAGGCCATCTTGACCACTTCAAAAGCCTAGTACTGTACCTGCAATTGAATGCTGCTTAGTGTATGTGAAATGATAGGTGAGCTCTGAGGTGGTGAGTGAACCTTTCCAGCCCTTCATTGGTTGCCCTGTCCCTGCTGGGAGAAAATGAGTCTCTGCTTTGGATCAAGAGAAACACAATTACCTTCTTATCCATTTTCAAACAGCCTCTTTCCTTGCAAATCTTTCCTAATAAGAATAGCTTATCTTTATTTACCAGGTAGCCCTTGTCGCCTTTGAGATGCCAGAAGGCCCAAAAAAGGAAGCATAGAGAATAAGTATTTTCTATTAAATCATAAGGAGACATAAACATATAAAGGTGTCCTTCTCCTAAGAGGACACTGACTTGTTATAGGTCAGTTCGGGGTTGGCTTTTTTTCCCCTTCTTTTTTTAAAGTGAACTCTGTTCTACTTAGGAATAAGATGAGTAGCTAAGTAGGGAATTCAATTCTGTATTCCATTTCTCCTTCTATAACCTGAAAAATTCTGAGGGTTCCAAGAGTTTAAAGGTTATCCAATCTAGCCCCTGCCTCACAGGATTACACCTATAAACAAACTCTCCCTATAAACAAAATCTCCACTAAAAGGGATTATACAAATAGAAGGCTGTTTATAAATGAATGGGGAAAAAATGAAATTCAGACATTAAGACTTCTTTGTTTTATAAAATGCCTGATGACTTTCATATCATTTTGCGATCCCCCAACACCAACCTTTCCAGGTTTACAATTCTCATTCAGAACAGCTGGCCATCCATATTTTATTTAATCAATTCTTTGAAGTGACCCAGATTGCATTTCAGAATGCTCTGGAATGCATAAACTGTAGACATGTGTAAACGTATATTAAAGGATGTAGCAAGTTAAGACCAATATTCTATAGGTCTGTGTGGTTGGTATAATTGTAAAAATAGAAAAATCTGGTTTGGGTCTGTTTTAGTCCTTTTATCAAGGGAGGTAAACTCTACCAGCCACCATAATGCTATTCCAAATTCTCTTTACCGTAACTCCTTCTGTGTTATGGTATATATTAAATACTTAGTAGATGTTTTTCATTCAATTTAATAACATTTACTTTGTGAGCCAAAAGAACAACCATTTTCCTAGACCAATGTGGTGGTGGTGTTTTTTAATCTCATGTGAATTGTTTCTACATTTATAGATATATGGGTAAGATCAGATCATAGAAGGATCTCTGACTTTTTGCCCTTTGTTCCAAGTAGAAGTTAAACATCAAGAAATATGGAATAAGATTTGGCAAGAAATCTCTTCCTCCTCAAAACTCTTGTATTAATTTTTTCCACTTTTTTATTTGGTTCAGAGGTGTGAAAACTCTCTCCCTTGATACAGAACAAAGATAACTCATATGTAACATTATCTTAGAGAACTGGATAAGGAACAAAGAGGTTATTTATTTGAATTTCTCTGGTTCACACAGTCATTGAATCAGAATGTTCTGTATTATGTGACCCCAGAGTTTGTTAATGCCCTCCCCAATTACTTTGTATTTACTTTGTATATAAGTTGTACTTAAGTACCTGTGTAGGGCTAATCAGAAAAGTCTTTGAAACAGGAATATGTGTACATAAAGCTAAACCTCCTTCATTTGGAAAATCCCATCTCAATTCTCAACAAGGCAAAAAATATTAGACTATTCTTCTCTTGTCTCTACATATACCATCACATATGAGTTCTAATAATTCCTTTTCTCTTTTCTTCAGTGAATATTTATCAAACATGACTTTTCTTCTTTTTTTATTTTTTTATTATAGTTTTTTATTTACAAGTTATATGCACGGGTAATTTTACAGCATTGACAATTGCCAAACCTTTTGTTCCAATTTTTTCCCTCCTTCCCCCCATCCCCTCCCCTAGATGGCAGGATGACCAATACATGTTAAATATATTAAAGTATAAGTTAAATTCAAAATAATAAACATGACTTTTCTTATTGGGGAAATGCAAAAGATAAGTGGATAGTAGTTAAGAACCAAGAGAAAGAAGACAGAACTAATTAGGTCCTATTTTCTGTTTCATCTTAGAACTTAGTAAATATTAAACAAAAATAATTAATGAAATTAAAACCCAAGATAAAGAGATAGTAAGAGTACAATTCGCACTCCTCAAATGAAAGACCACAGGAATGGTATAGACACAGTACATATAAATTTCAGCAAGTTATTTGACAAAGTATCTCAAGATTTCCTTGTAAACAAGATGGAGAAATATGACCTAGATCATTTGATATCAAATTCAAATAGAAACAGAAAACACTAAATATATATACATATATGTATAAATCCCTATGGGTTATATACTGACATGGAAAATCCCAAATTAATACTGTGTTTATTTTATTTTTATTTATTTTTCTAAATATGGGAAATAATTTAAACTTTATATTTAGATTGTATTTTAATATAGTTTTGGAAGCAGTTTGGAGTGTAGATTTGATCTAAGTGCTGCATGTTTGACAGTTCTGGCTGAGATGATAGTACAGTTAGGTGAATTCAGAGCTAGTTGATTGATTAGAATAGTGCTTTTCAAATAGGGCTGATCATTGCTAACCTGGAAAAAGTTCTCCACTGGAATTGACCCAAGATATGTCTTCAGCTTTATATGGCTTAATATTTTTATCAGTAACTTAGATGAAGGCATAAATAATGTTTTTCTTTATGTTCAATAGAGCAGAGTTGAAAAGAACAGTTAATATAATGTCAGAATTAGGATGCTAAAAATATGTTGACAAGTAAGAATGATAGGATGTAAGTAACAAGTGATATTAAACTGTAATACTTGTAAAGAACTATATTAGGGCTCAAAAATTCAACTGTGCAAATACAGAATAAGAAAAGATGGCTACAAAGCTGTTAAAACTATTTTTCTATTGAGATTTGAGGATTTTAATGGAGTAAAAGCAATGTGATACAGAAACAGCAACAATAAAGGTAATGTGTTCTTAAGAAATTTTGCCAGTTTGCACACATAATGGCTTTTGAGATCTCTTCCAACTATATAAATTCTAAATGACAGGAATATAGATATAGAACCAAAATCAACCTCAGAGGTCATGTGGTCCAACTGATTCATTTTATAGATGAGGAAAGGAAGATTCAGGGGAACTGGGTATAAAACCCAGCTATATAACTTGCCCAAAATCACTCAGATAGAAAACATCAAAGGAGAGATTCAAACCCAGATTTTTTGACTGTAGGCATAATCCTCTCCACACTATACTACAATTCAATGAGTCTTTGATTCTATAACTTCCCTAGAAATACTAAAAGGTAGCAATAGGCAACAAGTCTGTCACTTCAATCTATTCTATATCTATATCATGTTTCACATCCTTTAGGCTGTTGTGTGATGAGCATCTCTCCAAGGTACAATGTCAGGCTTGAGTTCTAATCCCAGCTCTGCCCTTTTCTATCCATTTTATATCAAGTAAATATTACCCTCTCTGAGGACACAGTCCTTAAAGAGAAAAGTATCATTAGGTTATTTCAATCTTTTTATCAAGGGAATTAAACTTCACCAGCCACTATAATGTGATTTCAAATTCTCTCTATCATAACTCCTTCTAGTGTTGTGGTATGTATTAAGTGTCTAATAAATAATTTTTCATTCAATTCAATAATATTCATTTTGTGAACAAAAAAACCCAACCATTTTCCTAGACCGATATGTTATTATTTTTGCCTTCCTGTGTATATAGTCCAATTTTCAAGTCAGTCTCTTCATCAGGTAAGGGGAGATGATATTATATTCCCTCCCTCCTGTTACTGTTTTGTATGAATCAACTGAGATCATGCATGCGAAAGCATTTGGAAAATTACTGAGCAGTGTATAAAGACAAGTTGTTGCTATTATCATTATTTGTAGTAGTTGTGTTATAACAATAATTGTTAGCATCTATATAGTACTTTAAGTTTGCAAAGCACTTTCCAAATATTATCCCTCATTTGTATTAGAAGTAATGATTCCATAAAGACATTATATTTAGAAGAACTGCTTACTTAGATTCTTAAACCAATAAACAAAGAAATTGTACATTTAACTCAGTCATTGTTAAATCCCTGATTTTAAGGGAAAATATCTACACTGAACAAATTATCTGGATAATTTCAGTTCATTTTTTAAAAGAAAGGATAAAATGTGATGTAGGAATCTAGGTTGAGTCATACGGGGAATTCTTTCTCAGGTATGGATTAAAATTTATAGTTAATAACCTGCCTCCAACTCTGAGATCATATGACTCCATGAAATCTTATGCTTGAGTTGGAAAAAAAAATCAGCTTCTCAAATACAAGATAAGGGAGATGTGGCTAGTTTATGTGAAAAAGGTAGGGTTTTAGTTAATTATAAGTTCAGTATAAATCAACATTGTGATCTAGCAGCCAAAAGAAAAAATTAACATGACCTATTAAAAACTATATTAAGAAAAGGATAATGCTTCTGGAGGTGATTATCCTGCTGCAGCTGTATTCTCCTCCCAGTCAGACCACACTTAGGTATTTTGGTAATTGCAAACTACCAAATTTTTTTTTTTAAATTTAATAGCCTTTTATTTACAGGATATATACATGGGTAACTTTACAGCATTAACAATTGCCAAACCTCTTGTTCCAATTTTTCACCTCTTACCCCCCCACCCCCTCCCCTAGATGGTAGGATGACCAGTAGATGTTAAATATATTAAAATATAAATTAGATACATAATAAGTATACATGACCAAAACGTTATTTTGCTGTACAAAAAGAATCAGACTCTGAAATATTGTACAATTAGCTTGTGAAGGAAATCAAAAATGCAGGTGTGCATAAATATAGGGATTGGGAATTCAATGTAATGGTTTTTAGTCATCTCCCAGAGTTCTTTTTCTGGGCATAGCTGGTTCAGTTCATTACTGCTCCATTGGAAATGATTTGGTTGATCTCGTTGCTGAGGATGGCCTGGTCCATCAGAACTGGTCATCATACAGTATTGTTGTTGAAGTATATAATGATCTCCTGGTCCTGCTCATTTCACTCAGCATCAGTTCGTGTAAGTCTCTCCAGGCCTTTCTGAAATCATCCTGTTGGTCATTTCTTACAGAACAGTAATATTCCATAATTTTCATATACCACAATTTATTCAGCCATTCTCCAACTGATGGGCATCCATTCAGTTTCCAGTTTTTAGCCACTACAAAAAGGGCTGCCACAAACATTCGTGCACATACAGGTCCCTTTCCCTTCTTTATAATCTCTTTGGGATATAATCCCAGTAGTAACACTGCTGGATCAAAGGGTATGCACAGTTTGATAACTTTTTGAGCATAGTTCCAAACTACTCTCCAAAATGGTTGGATTCGCAAACTACCAAATTTTAAAAAGTATTTTGATCAAATGAAAAGTGTCCAGAAGAGAATGACCAGGATGATGATGTACCTTGAGTTTATGTCAGAGGAAAACTGATTGAAAAAATACAGGCATGTACTTGGTAGATCCGTTTCACTTGAGGTCTTGAAGTAATGGCTAGATGAAAACCTGTTGCAAAAACTGTAGGGGAGATTCATAATCAGATACAAGTTGATCTAGGTAACTTTTGAGTTCTCTTCAAGCTTGGAAATATATTCTGCTAAAGTCTGTTTATATCACCTTTTTTTTTTTTTGCAAGTAAATTCACACAATGGCCAGTAGATGTCAGGAAGGGATAAGAAAATGCTTCAAGGCTCTTGTATGTTTGTTAAAGCCCAGTCTTTCTGCAGAAATGAACTTTGTCTGTGAAAGTTTATTCAAAGAAATAGCTCACTCTCAAAGAAAGCCCCTGAGACATAACTGCAATAATTTATTTATCTGAAATCTATTCTTATTTCAGTCAGTGTGTACAGAGCAATCCCAGGAAGAAGTGATTCTCATGAGAAACCATGAAGGGTTCCTACCATACAGCTTCTCTTAGCTCTGGCCAATGGTGAGCATTTGAATCCCAATTGTTTCCACCCTTTTTTTTTTTTTTTTTTTTTTTTTTTTTTGAGGGAAGAGAAACTTTGGGAAAAGGCACAAGACTGAGAGGCAAGTATCTACCACTCTATGGGAAATCTTTTGGATTTTAAATTATTTAGAGTACAGAAGGAACCTCAAAGTCCAATCCCTTCATTCCATAGAAAAGGAAACTGAGATTTGTCCAAAGGTCACAAGGGAATGAACAGGTAGAGCCTGGGATTGAATATATAGATCCAGCAATGCTAAATTTAGCAGTTGAGAAACTCTAGCCACTGCACCATTGGGCTGTCCAGCAGAATAGGGAGGTGAGCTGATACTGGGATGAAGTTACTTTCAGGGTTTGCTCAGACTCACATTAGGGAAAATGAACTTGGCCAGCTGCAAATGGACTTCTAAAAAGTGATTGCACTTCCCTCAAGTAATTTTAGAGTTGAAAGGAATCACATATTTCATATTTTCTGATTCAATAATCCCATTAAAAAAAAAAGACACTGAAGCCCCCTGAATATAAGTAGCTTATTCAGTCACATAGGTAGTTAGTGCCAGAGCCTGGATTATAACCCAGGTATCCTGACTTCCAGATTAGTGCTCCTTTTTTTCCCTCACTTAATAGTATTTCTTTTTACAATTACATGTAAAGATAGTTTTCAGCATTCTTCTTTTTCTTATAATTTTCACTTTATTTTTTTAAATAATAGCTTTTTAATTTCGAAATATATGCAAGGATTGTTTTCAACATTCACCCTTTCAAAATCTTGTGTTCCAAATTTTTCTCCCTCCTTTTCCCCCACCTTCTCCCCTAGACAGCATGTAATCCATATATCACTATTCATTTTTTGTAAGATTTTGAGTTCCGATTTGTTTCCTCCCTTTCTTTCTTCCCTCTCTCTTTCCTTCCCAAAATATCAAGCAATCGAATATAGTTTACACATGAACAATTCTTTTAAACATATTTCCATATTAGTCATGTTGTGAAAGAAGAACCAAAAGAAAAAGAAAAAGCTAGTGCTCTTTCAACTATAGTCCATGTTTCTGAAGGGAAAATCTAAGGAAGAACCAAACTAGTTAGGAACCTGGCATTTGTATTAGTCTATAAAGTATCATGGCTTCCAGTGGCCCAGGACCCACAGATATACTTTATTGTGCATCTTTGTCTGAGCACTGCTTACAGGCTGGCATTCAAAGCCTTACACAATCTGACTTCCCTGTCCAACTTTATTCCCAACAAAAAACCTCAACCCCATCTAAGTCCTTCTCCTTACTGGTTCACACATCTGTTACGCACATTTCTACTTGTCTTACTAATGACTTGTGCTTCCTCCAAAAAAAAATTACCTTATATTTCTTCTGCATAGATTTTATATAAACTTAATGTATACACATTGTCTCCCCTAATAGAATTTAAGATCCTTGAGAGTAGAGCTGTTTCGGTTTTGTATATTCCCAGTGCCTACCAAATAATAGGTGCTTAATAAATGCTAGTCAATTGATTGCTAACATCTCAACTAGAATGTTCTTCCTATTTCCCATAGTGTTCTCATCCATCAAAGTTCAGCTTGAGATCTTGTCTTAAACTGGTCAAACTGTCCTCGAACCTTTCAACCCACATTATTACTTTCCTCCTTTAAACACTCTTCAGCCATTCCTTTGGGCACATGATGAGTAATCATTTTCATATTGTTATGTTTTCCACATACTGCATTCTCTAGTAGAATATAAAGTCCTTCATTTTGTCTTTGTATGTCTGGCACTCAACAGAGTGACTGACATGGAATAGACACTTAATAAATGCTTTGTTGAATTCAATTAAAATATTAACCTATCTTAGCCTTCTGTCCCTGTTCCCCAGTTTTTGCTGCATTGTTTTGAGCACAAAATAAGCCCTCAATAAATTGAAATTGAATTAAACTAATCTGGATTGTTGTAGGAACTGAACAAAACAGGAGCTGAAGAATATGTTACTGGAAGCAGATTTTGAAAAAAATATATAAAGAAAAATTTCCTCACAATAAGATACTCAACAATGGAATGGAGTATTTGTGGAGTGATTAGATGACCTGCCAGAGATGCTGTTGAAAGGAGAATAGACAAGATGGCCTCTAAGATGCTTTCAGTTCTTAACTCTGCTATTTACTAACTATAACTTTAGGGAAATCACCTATTCTCTCTTGGTGACATCTATAAAACTATGGAAAAAACCTAGATGATTAAGCTAGCATTATGCTATCCTACACTCCAAGGTTCCTTTCAGCTCTAAATTGTAAGAAATTTTATGACTATATAAATTTTGCCCTGTTAAATTGAATTGTTGTATGCTTAGCAATTATTGGATGCTAAGAGACAAACTAGTCCAAAAACATAGTAGTAGTAGTAGTAGTAGTAGCAGCAGCAGCAGCAACAATAGTAGTAATGTGAAGGAGGAGAAGGGAAAGAAGAAGGAAGAAGAAGAGGAGGAAGAGGTAATAGTAGTAGTAGTAATAGTAGTAGTGGTAGTAGTAATTCAAGAAAATAGTAGTTTTGCAAAATATCACTGCAGACTCTAAAATGTTATTAAGCATCTACAAGATAACTAGCAAGACATTTCTTGTTCAGAATTATGAATTAGAATTTTGTTGCCTTTCATAAATTAACATATAAAATCCCCATATTATAAATCTTATCCTCAAAAAAGCCTTGAAAATTCAACCAACAAAATGTATTACAACTAGACCACTGTCACAGAGAAAACAATGGCCTACAATCATTCAGATACAACATTGATCCATGAAAATGTAAAAATAATAATATTTTTTTAATTATAACTTTTAATTGACAGAACATATGCATGGGTAATTGCATTCACTTCTGTTCTGACTTTTCCCTTCCCTCCCTCCACCCTCTCCCCAATATGGCAGTCAGTTTTATACATGTTAAATATGTTATAATATATCCTAAATACAATATATGTGTGCAGATCTGTAGAGTTCTCTTGTTGCACAAGAAGAATTGGATTCAGAAGATAAAAAATAACCTGGGAAGAAAAACAAAAATGTAAACAGTTCACATTCATTTCCTGGTGTTCCTTCTCTGGGTGTAGCTGATTCTGTCCATCATTGATCAATTGGAACTGAATTAGATCTTCTCTTTGTCGAAGATATCCACTTCCATCATAATACATTCTCATAGTATTGTTGTTGAAGTGTATAATAATCTCCTGGTTCTGGTCATTTCACTCAGCATCAGTTCATGTAAGTCTTTCCAAGCCTTTCTGTATTCATCCTGCTAGTCATTTTTTACAGAACAATAATATTTCATAACATTCATATACCACAATTTACCCATTCTCCAGTTGATGGGCATCCGTTCATTTTCCAGTAAAAAATAATATTCTTAATGAATGTCACCAAACCAAATACTCAATCTCTAAAATACATGGTATGACCCACCAGAATAAATGAACCAAGATGATGTACACATTATCCCCATTGTTTTATCTGCTACTGGAGTTGTCTCCAAGATGCTTTTGATGATCTTAAAGAATATAAGGTTAAATCTCTCTACTTTACTCAACAACAAAAACCAAGGATTTGATCTCCCTGTGAACTAGTCCACAAAACATCAAATATAAAATAATAATAGCAAGATAAAGATTTGTCTTAAGACTGTTTGTACCTGAATGCCAATGAAAAACATGAGATAGGATAATCGTGATCATTATATATAATATATAACCACCACTAATATAACTCAGTCCTCTTTTGTCCTGTATCTTTAGGATCACTGTTCCAAATGTTCAGACTCCCTCATTGTATGCATCCAGTTTTACAAACTTCTCATTTTTATTGAAGTTCTATCTTCTTCATCAGGTCCAATAAATTTAAATTTAGTTTTATCATACCTATTCCTATGCTCATTGACTTTTCTTGCAACTTACTTTAATGTAAAAAGATTCCTATACAGGGATTCAGAAGACCTGAGTTCAAGGTCTAATTTTGCCACTTTGAAGCTGTCTAACTTTGGACAGATTTCACCTCTCTGAACCTGTTTCCTCATCTGTAAAATGAGATTAATAATTCTTTACACTACCTGCTGGAGGATTATTGTAAGTATCAAATGAGAGATAGAAACAATAACTATATAACACAACATAAATGTGGATTATAAACACTGTACTGAATTAGAATTTCATATACATATTTCACCTAAACACGTTGGGTTATAAGATTATAGACTTAGAATTAGAAGAGACTTCAGAAACCATCTAACTCAACCCTCTCTTTTTAAAGATATGAAAACTGGACTCCAGAGAATTTAAGGAATTTGTCCAAGGTCAAACTGTTACTAAAGTGACAAAGTTAGGTCAAATGCATTTGGAATAAACTCCAAAGAACTACACGAAATTTTTGCTGTCTTGGAATACTTCTGCATTATGTTATTGGAAAATAAACTGGGGCTTAAATATAGGATGAAATATATATCTCAGTATAGGCATATTTGGTTACAACAGTGTTCTTATAGAAGTTAACTGTGTGCATTTATTTACCTTATGTTTGAATATTGTTATACCTGTTTTCCATCTGTGGATTTCTTAAAATACCAAAACAAAAGTGTATCATGTCCTGTGGTACTTACTGATTTACTATATAGTTGTGAGGCTGTATCTCAAAGTGGTGAGACTATTTTTTGAAGTTGTCACATGTACATGTTTATGTTTTCCTATGGAAAGGAATATGGACCCTTTTGAAAGAATAATTGTATGTAAAACAAGCTTATCAATTAAAAGTGCCTTATAAAACTAAAATCCCATCTTCTAAAAAAAGAAGGAATTAAATTGGTCAGTTCTTAAGAATTTTTATGCATTTTTAAATTCTATAAGCATTTATTTTCTCCCATTTCTACACACACACACACACACACACACACACACACACACTGAGCAATTTTTAAAAAGCTCTTATAGTAGAATGTATCATCAAGCAGAACAAGTCCCCATATTGTTTACGTCCGAAAATGTAAGTCTCATTCTACATTTTAGATACATCACCTCTCTGGAAGGCAGTAGATGCCATGTTTCATCTTGAATCTTCTGGAACATTGGTCTATCATCAAATTGATCCAACGTCTAAGGTCTTTTATTTGTTATTCTCTATAATATTGTTGTCATTGTATAAATTGTTCTCCCAGTTGTGTTTACTTTATTTGGTACCAGATTATAGCGATTCCCAGTTTCCTCTGAAACTGTCCATTTTTTAGGAGGGAATATTTTTTGTGATTCAATAATAGTCCATGTATATACTACAATTTGTTTAGTCATTCTCCAATAGGTGGGCACTCCTTAGTTTCAAGTTTGGGGCTACTACAAAAAGAGCTATTATAATTATATTTATGCATATAGGTCCTTTTTTTTAATCTTTCTTTGATCACTTTAGGATATAAGCTTGCAGTGTGAAATCAAAGAATATATAGACCATTTAGTGACTTGGGGAAATAGTTCCAAATTACTTTCTCAAATGAATGGACTAGTTCACAAGTCCATCAATATTGCTTTAAAGCATATTACTATTTAACCACTGCTTCTCCAATATTTATTATTTTCCTCTATCATTTTTGACAATTTGATGTTCTTCATTTTCAAAAAGGACTAAATGACATCAAGGAGTGATGTCTTAATTTGAATATGAATTGGATTTAAGTGAGGCAAAGTCTTGTAGAGTCATCAGCCTCTCTTCCAGAGTTATTGAAGTCCAGTTTCAGGACAAATGTAAAGATGGCAGGTGATTGCTCAGGATGTAGTGGATGACTTTGGTATTTTAGTCCTGACTAAGCTCTAATCTTTCCACAGCACCTGCTTTAGCCACCTTCCTGGCTGTTGGAACAAATTGTTCTCATCCATCCTCTCCACTATGTTTGGGATAAATATTCCCTAATTCACTGATGGATTTGAGGCTTTTCAGTTATCCTCAACCTCGCTTAGCCTGTTTGTTTTACCAAGGTGTAGCCACCAAGTGCCTGCTACAGCTTCTTGGAGGCAAGTGAGATTTGGGTAAAAGTCGACACCCAAGGTGGATGAGAAACCCTAAAAAGACTTGACAAGCCCTTACACCATGGGTGCTGTCCCTCCCCTCCCCCAACAACTGCTATATCCTTGCTAATCTGATGAGTATAAGGTAAATCACAAACATTTGTACCAGCCACTGGGAATACAAAAATAGGCAAAAACATTCTCCCTGTCCTTGATGAATTTACGTTATAACAAAGAAGAAAACATGCAAAGAGCTATTTACAAAGAACATTACACAACATTAGATAGATTGATTGAGAGACAGGTAGATAATAAATAGATCAATAAAAATTATATTCCAGATAGATAGATAGATAGATAGTAAATGGAAGATCATCTTAGAGCAAAGTCACTGCATGGTTTGGGAGTAGGGCTAGGAAAGCTCTCCTAAAAATATGAGAATTGAGTTGAATCTTGAAGGAATCAGAGGAAGATAGAAGGTGGAGGTAAGGAAGGAAAGCATTCCAAAATTAGGAGACAGCTAATGAAATAGTATGGCATAATAAGATATTATGTCCTGTTTTAAGAAAGTGGTTGTTGCTGGATTGTAGAGGATGTGGAGAGGAGTAAAGTTCAGAAAGTTAATTAAATCAAAAAGGCATGATACCTCTCCTTCAGATAAGTGTACCACAGGGACCCTGTAAATTCATCCTATAAGGCCAAAAATAAAATGTCATTCACTCCCAATGCTCAAAAATATCCAACAATTAGATTCATTGTTGGCTCAGTGGAAGGAAATCTTGGAAATTTGGTTCATATGTTCATATCTCTCAACTAGGGGTGCATAAAGCACGGGCTGTTACACTCACCCATGTTTTATGAGTTTCTATGATCTATCACTACATATGTATTTTTCTTCCCATTATCCTTAGTTTAGAATGTACTGCTCAGTCATTCATCCAACTTACCAATAAATATTTCCCACCTATTTGCCAGTTCATTTGTTTCATAAGGCTTTAAATGGACTTGAAAATTCTTCTCAATAACTGTTCTCTAATATGTTTTAATAATGCATTTCTTGTCCTCTTTGGTTGGCCCAGGTCCAGCCATTATCCAACCACAGTTACAGATAAAGGGAATCCTTTACAAATCTCTCTTATCTGGGGGAGCAGGAGGAGGAGAGGTGTCAAGTACTTGATGCAACATACATTTTTGAAAGCCTCTCAAATTTGGTATATAAGAACAAGATTGCAACTACCTCCAAGGGTAAAGTCCCTTACTTTTCTCATAGCGTAAATGTCCCACAAGATACAATTTGCTAGGACTCAGCAAATAATAAAGGACACATAGTTCAGATCCATTTGACAAATTGTTGTTTGTTGATTCAGGCATTTAAAAATCAGTTGGAAAACACTTTGCAGTTTTTAATGACAAATATATTTATTTCATCCTTGTTCATCATACCTAGGATGCAGCATTAAATTCAACAAGCTTTTATTAAATATCTACTATATGTCAGGAATTGTGCTAAGCTTCAGGATACAAAGATATAGGAACTAGCCCCTGCCTCAAACAGCTACTCAAACTACTACTTCTACAAATCCTACATATGAAGAAGAAAATTGGACTTATAGATTGAAATTTAGAACCCCAAATAAAAAATTCACAAAGGGCCTTCCTTACTTTTAGTTAATTACAAAATAATCAAAATTTCAACATGCCTGTGGAGAGAGAAATGGGAGGCAGCTGGCAGAGACTGGTTTCCTTGCTGTGACTCAAGCTTGCTTTTTTTAATTAACTTTTGTACTTTCCCCTTGGGGTCTACAAGTCACCTAAGGAGCTAAACCTTTAGCGACTTGTGTAACTGGCCTTCAATCAATCAATGCAAGTTTGTGTGTTGATTGATTAACTAATCACAGGAGGTACTCATTTGCCAGAAACCACAAATGGGGAATTGGTCTACTATATCTAGTTGTTAACTTCTCCCTATTTTCCATTAAAATGGTGGCTGAGGAGGAAATGACTTGGGGATATTTCTCTGGCAATTCTGGACATAGACTAAAGACTCATCTTCAGAAAGTGATGTAACTAATAGTTGCAATAACCCTCTAATAAATAAACTTTGAGAACCTTTGAAAAAAAGAGTCATTTATTCCTAAAGACCTTCACTTGGCCAGGATCACTCAGTCATATGGGAGGGAAAGGGGAGGAGAAGGGGAATGTTCAAAGCAATTAAATAAATGTTGGATCCAAATATTTACAGTTAGCTTCTGGTATACTAATTAGTTAATTGTCCACTGGGCAGGCACCTGTGCATATTTTCACTTAAAAGTTTGCTGGGGGTATAATCAAAAAGACCATTAATTTTTCCTAATAGCTTTTTAACGTTAAAGGGACTTTTTTCAAATAAGTAATGGTCATATTCATTGATGCACACAGATTGTAATTTCCTAAAACCAAATCTTTATACACATATGCAAATCCTCAGAATTCCCATTGCATAGTAAACTTTCATTTAAAAAATAAATGGAGAAATGGGGGGGGGGGAGGGGAGAGAAGTAGATATGCTGGAGTTAAGTCAGAATCTCACCAGGACCTAGTGCTAATACTCTGCTCCTGCAGTTTTCACCTTCCCCAGGGGTCTCCAGTCACAGGTTGCTCTCTGCAGAACACAGACCAACTCCACTGGGCTTGATTTCTCTGCAGCAGAAACCATAGGGAAAAAATTCCTAGGACAAGGCTTAGTTTAAGGGATCAAGAATCCTTGGGAATGCTACATGCCTCAAATAACTATTTACCTTGAACTGGCCTTTCTGCCATTTCCTGTTTATCACTATCAACTGCTGGCCTCCTCTGACCCCTAACAACTATGCTTGACTAGTTAGCTACTCAGATTCAGTTAGAAGTCCAGAACACATATTAGGCTCCCTTAGTCCAAGCTTTTGTCAGTGATTAGTAAGCCCTTTAGTTAGTCAAGTAGCAGGCTTGCTATTTATCCTGAAATTGTATAGAAAAGAGAATTTCTATAAAGCTAATCTGTTTGATTGTTAATCAACATTTCAGAGGGCCATGATAATATACAACTTACTCTGAGCCCTCACAATTCAGAAGAAAACCAGTATATAACCAAACCAGTTTATCTCAGATAAATTATAGTAGAAAGAACTTTCATTTTTACAGAAAAATGAAGAAGAAATTTATTTTAGTCATTTGAGCACAGAGAAACCCCAAACTTAGCTACACAGTTTTCTCTCTGGTCTCAGGGAAACAGAAAGAAACAGTTATTTCAAATCTTTTCTTCAGCTACTAGAGAAGAAATATGCAAATAGCTTCTATCATTTCCTTAAAATTGGAGGGGGAAAGAGAAAATGTGAAGAAAGAAAATTAATGAAAATGGTAAATATAATAGTTTGTAAACTTGTATTTCCATGATCATTCTTTATAAACATATTTATAATTAAAATATACCACATATAGGAAAGTGTTCTGTTACTACGATTTCCTTAGATCTCTCCCTTAGCAGTTCCCAGATCCCCAAGTCTCGGTGGAAGTATTTTTAGTAGGGATTAAACACATGTCTATATGCTCTGCTAGCCATATGGTTATAATGTAACATTAAATAAAAATACAATAAAGATCCCTCAGACCTCTGAAATTGTGATCTGTGATCCTAGACTCTTACCATTTATAGCTGGCATATATATCCCAATTTCACAAAATCATTACTTTCAGTGAACTTTTTTTAAAAAGCTAATTAGAAGTTTATCAAATGGGTGCTGTTGTATCTAGGCAAATGCTGCACCAAAATAAAGGAAGTAGGTTTATCAATCGGACTGGTGAGCTATCAGCAAGGGTTCTTAAACAGTAAACCAGGTTATTGAGGGAACTGAAGCTTCTTTTTCTGCAAAGAGCTATATAATATTAAATCTCACTTCCTTTTAGAAAGCTTTCCCAGATAATTCTAACCCCTGGCAATCCTTCTCTTTTCTGAGTTCCTATAGTATTTTTGCCACAGTTAAACAATTCTGTCTAATTTTATTGTGCCTGCTTCATGTGAATAATAAGTTTTGTCTTTCTCCCTTCTCCAGTTCTAGAAAACAATTACAGTATTATACATTTCTTTTACCTCCCTTCCTTCATTCCCTAGTCATTCATATTCTCAATATTGTAACACAATACTAGACATTATCATCCCACAAATATTTTTAAACATCTACTATGTACAAATCCTATAGAGTTGTATTCCTACAAGGCACCAAGTCACCTGTATGCAATGCTAGATATACAAAGGCAAAAAAACAAACACAAAAACTACCTCTCCCCTAAAGTAGATACATTCTACTAGAACACTTAAGGTGTTTAACTAATATGTATTTATTTAATTGAATTGGACTAAATTGACTCAAAGATGATAAATATCCTTTTTTTTAGGAATATGTTCCTATCTGGAAACAAATTAAGGAACTCTAGAAATCCCAGATGCTTCTACGTCTGTGCTCAAATCATCTTGGGCTCTACATTATAAACTTGGATCCTAGTCCCTTGTGAGGCTCAGGTATTTTCCCCACAGTCATTTTAAATTTAGCAGGTTCTCACAGAATCTCAGATTCTGTTCCTTCTGTTTTAAGATGATCTGATTTTATCTGATTTAACTTTACAAATCCCATAGTACTTGGCATAATGCAATACCTTGTACCCTGAGGGTATCATTAGAAATTTGTAATGACAATGACACATGGAAGAGGGAAAGAGAAATGTGTCCTTAGCTATCATTGGAATGTGCTTTTTAATTTTTTTTAAAAAAACAAATTAACTTTAGTTAGGATTTTAATCTTGCCTGCTGTTCTCAGTAGCAGATGAATACTGCCTACTTCCCAAAATTCTTCATAAACACTTCTGTTCAGTTGCATCCAACTGCCATACATTTCACTAAACCTAAAATTAAAGATGAGATTGGAGAAGGAGGAGGTTGTGTGGATTTTTTTTTTTTGTAAAAAGCTATTTGAATGTACTTGTAATAATATTTCACCTTTAAATGCTTGGGTTGAATAATAATCTCTCTCCCTAAAAAAAACCCAAAATAATTTTCATTCAAATTCTATTCTTCTAGCATAACTTTTATTTCTTTGGACTTTCCCAACAGTTTTTTACATCTTTTCCGGTTCTGCCTTCAGCCTTCATTTCTTCCATCCATCCAAGCACATGCCTTGATATGAGCTTCTTTTGAAGTATGGGTCAGGCAGGAAAAGACTTGCATTGCCCAGCAGGAAACTGCTGGAATCATCTTCCTCCTCCTCCTTTGATTCCTCCCATGGAAAATCTAGCACAGTTTTGACAAAGAGATAGTGAATGATGAATTTCACTGTGGGGGGAGATCCAAGGAAAAACTATTGATGGTACAGAGGTGTTTGAATGGAGGGGCTCTGCTAGAGCCGTTCTCCTCCAGCCCAGTCCCATTGCACCCTCAGGAAAAATGGAATACAATGCCATTATGTCAGTCTGCAAGCTCTATGTAATGCTCAGCACCACAATCAGAAGCAGATGTAGTCATAAATTCAAATTCTGGGGACCTATTGGAAATTCCGTAAAGGGAGCATCTTTCTAAAGAGCCATGATAAGATTCTCCCCCCCTCCCAAGAATCTCTATTTTCATAGGTCCCTATGCATTTGGGTTATGCTTAGACATTCACTATATGCACAGAAGGATACTATTTAATGGAATTAGATGCCATCTCCACTTAGGATTACATAAAGATCTCAGTTTCAATAACGAAGTGCCTGTTTTGTGCCCTAAAGCCTGGCTAACTTGCCAGATTTCTTGCATGAGACCCTATTTCCTCTAAGATGAAAATCCTGCCTTACCCCCAAATCACACAAGGACTAAATATGTGCTCCTTAATCTCCTTTCCTAAACTGTGTTGCTTTCTGCTGACACCTCCAGAATTCCAATTTGCCTACACTCCTGCTTATGTGGACTTCCCTGATCATTTAGATGTCTTATATCTGTAGGTCTATCATATTTCTAATCCCCAGCAATCCCCAAATTGACCTGATCCCACTACTAACCAAGTCCTAGATTTGGCAGGATGTAGCAGGACTACCAGGACAAATTGTGACAAGGACAGTAATTTATTAAATTCTACCTTGGGGAATGTAAAAGGAAACCTCTGGGAACTTTTCACCCACAGATGCTACATTGTAATTTTTTTTTTTTTTTTTTTTTTTTTTTTTTTTTTTTGGTATACACAAGTGCCATTCAGGTGACTTTTGTCATCATTCAAAGTGGATTGGAAGAAACATTCTCTGATCCCTTGGTTCTTTAATTAGTTTTATTCCTGTGCATTGAAATGGGCTTAGAAAGAAGGCTATAGACAGTGTAGAGATTTCCAGTCTTACTGGGCAAGACAACTAACATCGTTGAAACTCACTTTTCTCTTCTCTACTATTGCAGGTGGACCAACCATGTTGTAAGTGAAAAATTTAGCTTGAACAGGCTGGGAGAACCAGCTGACTAAAACATGGGTCAGGCAGGAGATGGAAAACAATTCCATTTATTCCTTGGCTAACTCAGATTTATAGAAAGCATGAGATAAGAAACACCTGGACCCTGTCCCATGAGAGCCAAGTCAGCACCTTTCTACCTCACTTCCTTAGTGGTCTTAAGCATCATGGGAGAGTCTCTCATGGAGAGACTCAGGCTGAACCCTGAGCCTGCTTCTCACGGGAATAGGAGAATTGTAAGCTCTGACCTGAACTTGGGGCTTAGACTCTGTTCAAGTCCTCTATACTCTATCTCAGAATGTTTTGAGGCTCATCTGGGATAATGTATGAAAAGAATTTGACAAGCAAAATTTAAAATTTGATAAATTGTAGTTATTATTGCTAATTAAATGTCTTAGTTTAGAGTTTGCTTGCCTGAAGGCAGAGGAATGGCCCAAATAGTATGTTATTATAGAATACCATGATGTTAGGTAGTTACCTATATAAATCGTACAATAATTTTTACTATAAAGAGGTGTTATGAGACAAGTACCAAACTGAGTCTGTCTTTATATTAGTCTCTTATATAAAGAATCATCCTACAATCTCATGAAAATATTTAGGTGAATAAACAGTCTTGTTAATAGAGTGTAAAAAAAAAAAAAGAAGAAATGCTGAATTCCTAGGTTTCATTAATGATATGCACCTATTTCAAAGAATCTAAAGGAAACATGATATAATTTGGAATCAGAAGACCTAGATTTTAATCTCACCTCTCTCTTACTTAACTATACTACGAAATTGGGCAAGTCACAATTGTGTAGACCCTTGGTTTACTCACTTATAAAGTGAGGGGTTCATTTCATTTCAACAAATATTCATTTATTATTTAGTTAATTTAATTCATTAATATTCATTAAAATACTACTATATACAAGACATTGTATCATTCAATTCATTAATATTTATTTAAATATCTACTATTTTACAAGGCACTGTGCCAAGCACTATATGTATATTCATTTATTATTTAATTCATTAATATTTATTTAAATGCCTACTATGTACAAGGCATTGTATTGGGCAATATAAGGAGATAGATAGATGCTGAAGGTCCTGCCCTCAGGAGGTTATATTCTTCTCATAAAATATATACAAAGGAGTGTTTTTTAAAAGTAAAGAGATATAGATTAAAAGTCAGAAGAAATCTGACACCCTTGCCCCCATTTAAATAACTGTGCCTATGGAAAAGCCACTGAATCTCTCTATAAAATTCAATTTCCTTATCTATAAAAAGGAGATGATAATACTTTTATTTTGGTACAGAATATATCACTTTGGATACAGTCTTGAAAATTTGGAGCTACTGTCCACAGGAACTTCCAGTAATGGGACATTTTCTGGTTGGGTCTGGTGCTGGCAAAGATTGCTTTGACTTGCAGATGTGACAAAAGACAATAATAGTACACGAAATTTGAAGTAAAAGGAAAAGAAAGAAATTGTGGCCTAAAATACAATACAATTAAGTATATATGTCCTCTGCTGCTTATCAGCATTAGATTTCTAAGTCAGGTGGAACCTCCAGAATTATTAGCCTTTGGCTTATTTAAGCAGTTCCCTCTTCAGTGTTCATGTTTCCAAAATAGACAGGTGCATAAGCCAGATTAATGCACAGCAGAGTTTCTGGGACCCTAAAGCCAGTGATCCTGCATTACTGATTGTTCAAGCAGCTGTGACCAAGAAAATCATAGAAATGCTCCTGTGTGGTAAACTGTTGTGAGTTAAACTGCTTGTGCCCGGCTCCCATTTGGATGGGAGACAAGAGATTTATGAAAAGATCCTGAACTTCCAGTTTGGCTCTCCCACAGTTAGAGTGACTTAAAAGAGTGAACATGAGCTTCAGAATGAAAAGAAGGTTTTGCCTTGGGGTTTGCAGCTGGGAAGTGATCAGAATATTGCATTCTATAATACATCTTTCTGGTGCTTCTTCATTTTACCCTGATTTAACTAATCTAATTAAACTGTTTAGTTCACTATGTACTTGATGTCTTTGTGTATTTTAATATCCCAGCTCTACCAGAGGGAGTTGCCAGAGGGAGGGGGTGTAATAAAGGCAATGATTGATTAGTAATCCCCAATTAAAGTCTAGAATGTAATAGTCTGACTTACAAAATGCCCTAATTCTGAAATAGTCTTCTGGGGCTCTCCATGGCAAGGGAGTCACTGGCTTATTATTTCTATAGGTCTAACATATACTATATACAATTGAGAGTAGGATACTTACTGTATTTGTACTTGGTAATTCACTAAGAAACTTCTTTGTAAACCTTAGCACATTATTTAAAATTGAGTTATTATTACTTCTACAGTTAGAACAAGATTCTGCAGTGGAAAATGTACTGTGGCTGGGTCTTAATGTAGTTTGAATGAAGTCTGGGATTCCAGAGTACATTACAGGGTGCAAGAAAAACACCACAAGACAGAATGGAAGTTAGCACAGAGAAAGTTAAGTAAATCAACTTTATTAAGGGAAATTATTCATAATACAAGCTGGGGGTGGGGAGATAGAAGGAATAGAACATGAGCAGATCTTTCTCTTATGCCTGGAGGAAGAGGGCTCTAAAAGTCATAAAACTCAGTGTGTTTTTGTAAGATTCTTATCTAGGTTAATAAGCAGGACCAGGTATTGAGGAGGGGAAAGAAGCTTAGATCTGCCCTGGAGGTCAAAATTCAGGAACTAGTGATAATTCCTGGAAGGAAAATGGAAGCTTATTGATATTTAAATTCTCCACAGGCCCAAAAAACAAAAACAAAAAAAAAAGGAAAGTTTTGGGTCTCTATCATGGTCAGCGGATTCAATGGATTTGGGTTTATTTGAGTTTCTCTCCTTTCTTAATTCCTTAGATTCTAAAATCAGAGAACATAAGCCATACTCTTGGCTCTACCACTCACAGCTCTATAATCACCACAATATTACCTAAAGTCTCCAGGACTCCATTTCTTTCTTTTTTTAATAAAGCTTTTTATTTTCAAAACACATGCACTTATAATTTGACTGCATTGACCCTTGCATATCTTTGTGTTTCAGAGTCTCCTCCTTCCCCCAACCCTCTCCCCTAGATGGCAAGAAATTTAATATATGTTAAATATATTAAAATATGTTAACCAATATATATAAACATATTTATATAATTCTCTTGCTGCACAAGAGACATCAGATCAAAAAAAAAAAAAAAAGAAAGTAAATGAGTAAGAAAACCAAATGCAAGCGAACAACAATAAAAAGAGTGAGAATGTTATATTATGATCCACATTCAGTTCCTACAATCCTCTCTCTGAGTGTAGCTGTCTCTCTTCATCACAAGATCATTGGAACTGGCCTCAATCATCTCATTGTGGGAAAGAGTCACATTCATCAAAATTGATTGTTGTATATTACTGTTGTCATGAACAATGATCTCCTGGTTCTAGTCATTTCACTCAGCATCAGTTCATGTTAGTCTTTCCAGGCTTCTCTAAAATTATCCTCCTGATCATTTCTTATAGAACAATAATATTCCACAACATTCATATACCATAACTTATTCAGCCATTCTCCAATTGATGGGCATCCATTCAGTTTCCAGTTTCTTCCCACTACAAAAAGGGCTGCCACAAACATTTTTGCGCATGTGGGTCCCTTTCCCTCCTTTAAGATCACTTTAAGCCCAGTAGTAACACTGCTGGATCAAAGGGTATGCAGAATTTAATAACTTTTTGAACATAGTTCCAAATTGCTCTCCAGAATGGCTGGCTCCATTCACAACTCCACTAACAATGTATTAGTGCAGGACTCCATTTCTTTATTAATGTTCAGGCAAAGCTTGAATATGACTCTCTTTGTCCTTGAAAGGAGGCCAAATTCAAGTAAAAACTTTGGGAGTTATATTTATCCTAAGGGTAAAAAAAAAAGAAGAAGGAGGAGGAGGAGGAGGAGGAGGAGAAAGAAGAAAGAAGAAGAAGAAGAAGAAGAAGAAGAAGAAGAAGAAGAAGAAGAAGAAGAAGAAGAAGAAGAAGAAGAAGAAGAAGAAGAAGAAGAAGAAGAAGAAGAAGAAAAGAAGAAAAAGAAGGAAAAAGGAGAAGAAGAAGAAGAAACTTTGAAACCTATTTCTCTGCAGTTTTAAGTTTTAAATTTTTCTGAAGAGGAAGAGGGGAAAGAACAATCAGAGATGAAATAAGTGGATGTCATTCCCTTGAAACAATTTCTGTTGTTTCTTTTTTCAAACCCAAACCTATAAGAGAACCATAAGAGGTGAAAGCTAAAGCTAAAAGAAGAAGAAAAGAAAAAGAAAAAATATGAAGATATGAAGAAATGAAGTCATGGACAAAGTGGCAATCCTTTCTCTGCCCTTATTTCAGCTGGGGATATCTGCCATCCATTCCTAAGCATGTTTTTTTATTCTGTTAAAAACAGAATCTGACCCAGCTGGTCTTTTTTTTTTTTTTATAAACACCTGTGGTTGACCCCTCTTTCCCTGCTACCTCATCTCTTGAGTTTCCCTGTGTCATTTTGTTGGCATCAATGAGTGTAAAAGTCAGCTCTGGGGACCACAGAGAAGAGTGATCTTTCTGGGCTAGGAAACTCTTACAGAGTGTTTTTGTTTTCTAACTGGGAGAATAACAACAAACTAGTTATGTTTTGTAATTACCTTTCCAAAGACAGAAGAACCACCAATTTAGAGACTTTTAAAATCTACTCTATTAGTTCATTATTCTAAACAGTTATGTCCGCTAGTAATTATATATAAAACATTTGATTGGACCAAAAGATCTCTTAAGATTCCTTCCAGTTCTAAATAAATTGTCCTAAGTAAAATACAAGGCTGGAGGGTGGCAAATCAAAGGAGAGAGACCCAGAAAAAAGTGTACTAAGTTTAAGAAGAGAAAAAAAATGCTTTTAGTTCTGTAATGTTTTGAAAGAAGAGAATGCTTCAGAAAAGAAAAGATAAGATAGATGGGAGTTTATTCTAGGTATAGGAATATACATGGAAGTAGAAGATGATACTTTGAGTTCTGTTCCATACTAGGAGTCAAGTTTGGCTGGAATATGAAATACATGAGAAGGGATTATATAAAATAAATCAGAAAATGTAAGTAGAAGCAGATTATGAAAAGTCTTTAATGCTTGGCTGTAGAACATATCTTATCTTTCAGGCAAGAGAGAGTTAAATTATTAAAGATTTATAGGCAAGAAAGTGGCATGGTAAGGCCTGTTCCTGATTTTTGGCAGTAGCATGAAAGCAGGAAGACTAGTTAACAAGCTATTGCAATAGTCTAGGTGAGAAAAAACATGTATTATGGTAGTATCTAGGTAAGCAAGGTAAATGAATGAATAAAAAGAAAAGCATTTATGAAATAATTATTGTGTCACGCACTAGGCTGGGGATAAAAAATACAAACGTAAGCTAGCACTCGCCTTCAAGGAGTTTACACTAACATAGGAAGAAAAAACAAATATAAGGAAATGATGGCCAGAGAAAAGTGTTTTGATTTGAGAAGCTTCAGGGATGGTGAGTGATGGTCTGAGTGGCTGAGACCCTTTCCAGCTCTAAAACTTTGGGAAAATTCTTGTGTGAGCCTAGCCTAGGAAGGGTAGTATTCAATTCTGAATCATTCTGTCATGCAGCTAGTGAATTTAACTCTTAATTCAATGAATATAGATGGTTATTCTCTGATCCCAGCTTCAAAATGTAGATGAATAGAATCATTTCATCTTCTTGACATCAAGACTGAAGATTTTTGTTCAAGTTTCACTTTTGATTTCCCAGAAATATTGGAATGATTCCATTAACCCTATGAAGAGGAGAAAGCTTCTTTGCCTTGCTCTTCCTTTTCCCTTCATCTCATCTCAACTCCACCCCCAGAAATGCAGCAGTGATTTTAGCTAGTTTCTCTCAAAGGTTTACCTTCAAGATTCTGGCTGAATTTTTAAGGTTATATTTTGTCACTTATCTTCGTGACAAAGGTTAGGGAAGATGGAAGAGTGGGAAAAGTGAGAGTAAATGTAAACAATGTGTGAATATCATGTTCTTACATATAGTCTGGCTGAAATTTTTTGGTTGGTTTTCCACATCATTTTTTTTGATGATTAAATTGTAATATATATATATATATATATATATTAAATATATATATATATATATAAATATATATATATATATAAATATATATATAATATATATATATATATATATAAATATAAATATATATATATATATATATATATATATATATAAATATATATATATATATATATATTATATATATAAATATATATATAAATATATATATATATATATATATAATATAATATTTTTGTTGGTTTTCCACATCATTTTTTTGATGATTAATTAATATATATATATATATATATATATATATATATATATTATAATTTAATCAATAAAATATATATATATTAAATTGTAATATATATATATATATATATATATATATATATAGAACCACCAAAATAAAGGACATAAAAATGGAGATTTGAAAAAGAAGATTGCATATCTACAAAGAAAGCAAGAGATAATAGGTCAACAGCACAAGTGTTCTACTATTACCTGTAATGGACTGAAGTTAAGCAGATGCACTGAGGTCCCAGCATTTAAGGCTAATTACCAATTGGACAATACTCTATTAGTATATGCTTGGAGAAAGAATGGTCCCGCCCATTCTCTGTGCAAGTTTGGTCTGTTGTATAGGAGATTGGGTAGAGCATTTGGAGTGAGAGAGCCAGATGTACTGCTGGCAGGATTCGTGTTCCAATTGCTCTCACTTTGTATCACCATTCCCGTTCACCTCCACAAAGAATAAAGATCAAGGACTTGCGCTTATCCTAACTCCGGCTGATTTTAAAATACCCTGGGTGCTAATTCAGTCATCACAATTACCCTCATGATGACAAGAGTAGTGAGGATGACTCTCATATTGTTGGGTAAAGCTTTTTGGGAGAGTTAAATTATGACATGAAAATGGAAAAATATAGATGTGCTTCAATATGCATTATTGGAGAGAACATCCATACTGATGAAATTAAAGATCCATTTGAGGGTTTCATTATTTCCATATCATGAAAACCTTTGATAGTTCACTCTCTATTGAGTTCACTTATCATTGTCTCAAGCTCCAAGAGTTTCAGATTTATATCTGAAAAGAAAGAAAAAGTCAAAATGCTTCAGGCAATCTGAGCAGTATTTACCTACTACACACAAACAGCTTAAGACTCTTCTTCCATATTACTGTTCTGTAAGAAATGACCAACAGGATAATTTCAGAAAGGCCTGGAGAGACTTAAACGAACTGATGCTGAGTGAAATGAGCAGGACCAGGAGATCATTATATACTTCAACAACAATACTATATGATGACCAGTTCTGATGGACCTGGCCATCCTCAGCAACGAGATCAACCAAATCATTTCTAATGGAGCAGTAATGAACTGAACTAGCTATACCCAGAAAAAGAACTCTGGGAGATGACTAAAAACCATTACATTGAATTCCCAATCCCTATATTTATGCACACCTGCATTTTTGATTTCCTTCACAAGCTAATTGTACAATATTTCAGAGTCTGATTCTTTTTGTACAGCAAAATAACGTTTTGGTCATGTATACTTATTGTGTATCTAATTTATATTTTAATATATTTAACATCTACTGGTCATCCTGCCATCTAGGGGAGGGGGTGGGGGGGTAAGAGGTGAAAAATTGGAACAAGAGGTTTGGCAATTGTTAATGCTGTAAAGTTACCCATGCATATATCCTGTAAATAAAAGGCTATTAAATAAAATTTTAAAAAATTTAAAAAAAAGACTCTTCTTCCTAATTTTTATATTTCACAGGGTCATAAAATTTAAAGCTGGAAGGACCCTTTGATGGTCAACTCACCTAATCTCGTTTTATAGATGAAAGAAAGAGACAAAAACAGAGAAGGAAGTAGGAGGGAAGGAAGGAGGGAAGGAGGGAGGGAAGGAGGGAGGGAAGGAGGGAGGGAAGGAAGGAAGGAAGGAAGGAAGGAAGGAAGGAAGGAAGGAAGGAAGGAAGGAAGGAAGGAAGGAAGGAAGGAAGGAAGGAAGGAAGGAAGGAAGGAGGGAAGGAAAAAAAGGAGTTCTTAAAATCAAAAGCCATTAAATAAAATCTCCTCTCTAGCCCAGCTCTAATCCTTCCCCAAAATCCCCCAAAAGTTCTCTGAGGTGGGGATGATACATTTCACACTGCTTAAATGGGGTACAGTTTGCACAACCTAGAGCACAAAACCTGCTAGTTACAGCTGTCTGGCCTAGAAATATCAGCTGTCTACTACCTTCCAATACTTCATAGCTTTTTACCCTCCTGGTTAGTGAGATGTTTGCTGAAGTCTGACAAGAAGAGCTGCAACAGTGCTCTCAGGAGGCACCAAATACTGTGTATTTTACAGCTCTTTAATTCTGCCTTATTATCTTCTGTTGCTACAATGGAGGTCTTTGACTGCTACTTTCATCATACTATCAGGCTTCCTTTTGATGCCTAAATTAATACTAATGGGAAGCTTTCAGCTGTTTGCTTACTTACTTTTCTTCCTGAACAGCTTCTCCCAGTTGAATTGCTCTACCTTGGTGCATTATTCCTTTTAAAGCTCTAATTTTGAGAGGGGAAAAAGATCCAAATAGTTCATATTTTTGTTAGCAAATTTACATCTAAATATTCTGAATATTCCCTAATACCCCCAATTGTTGATAAAAAAAATATCAACAATTCTAATTTAACTGTTGCCTCATTCTAGTCTTAATGAGATCACCTCCAGGACCACTGCCAGAACCTGGCATTCAAAGGTCTTCATAATCTGATTCATTCTTACCTTTCTAATGCTATTACACCTTACTCCCACTTACTGTGCTGTTCTTTGATCCAGTGACACTTGGTATTCCTCAAACAAGACCCTCCATCTCCAACCCACACATTTTCACTGGTTATCCTCTATGCCTGAACTCTCTCCCCCCCTCATCTCTGTCTTCTGGCTCTCCTGGCTTCCTTCAAGTTCCATATAAACTCCCACCTTCCACAAGAAGTCTTTTCTGATTCCCCTTAATGCTAATGTCTTCCTTTTGTTGCTTGTTTCCACTTTAGCCTGTTTATATCGTGATTGCACACAGTTATTTTTATGTTTTCTGCCCCCATCAGTTTGTGAACTCCTCCAGAGCAGGGACTGTTCTAGATTTTTTTCTTATACCCCTGGAGCCTTTATTAAATGCTTATTGACTCAAGCCATTCTCCAATTGAAAAATGGTCAAAGGATATGAACAGACAATTCTCAGATGAAGAAATTGAAACTATTTCTAGTCATATGAAAAGATGCTCCAAGTCATTATTAATCAGAGAAATGCAAATTAAGACAACTCTAAGATACCACTACACACCTGTCAGAGTGGCTAAGATGACAGGAAAAAATAATGATGATTGTTGGAGGGGATGCAGGAAAACTGGGACATTGATGCATTGTTGGTGGAGTTGTGAACGAATCCAACCATTTTGGAGAGTAGTTTGGAACTATGCTCAAAAAGTTATCAAACTGTGCATACCCTTTGATCCAGCAGTGTTACTACTGGGATTATATCCCAAAGAGATTATAAAGAAGGGAAAGGGACCTGTATGTGCACGAATGTTTGTGGCAGCCCTTTTTGTAGTGGCTAGAAACTGGAAACTGAATGGATGTCCATCAGTTGGAGAATGGCTGAATAAATTGTGGTATATGAATATTATGGAATATTACTGTTCTGTAAGAAATGACCAACAGGATGATTTCAGAAAGGCCTGGAGAGACTTACACGAACTGATGCTGAGTGAAATGAGCAGGACCAGGAGATCATTATATACTTCAACAACAATACTATATGATGACCAGTTCTGATGGACCTGGCCATCCTCAGCAACGAGATCAACCAAATCATTTCCAGTGGAGCAGTAATGAACTGAACCAGCTATGCCCAGAGAAAGAACTCTGGGAGATGACTAAAAACCATTACATTGAATTCCCAATCCCTATATTTTTGCCCACCTGCATTTTTGATTTCCTTCACAAGCTAATTGTACAATATTTCAGAGTCTGATTCTTTTTGTACAGCAAAATAACGTTTTGGTCATGTATACTTATTGTGTATCTAATTTATATTTTAATGTACTTAACATCTACTGGTCATCCTGCCATCTGGGGGAGGGGGTGGGGGGTAAGAGGTGAAAAATTGGAACAAGAGGTTTGGCAATTGTTAATGCTGTAAAGTTACCCATGCATATATCCTGTAAATAAAAGGCTATTAAAAAAAATAATAATAAATGCTTATTGACTGAATAGGCAGAATCAAATAGTAATAACTTCAGCAACCAACTTTACTGAAAATGAAATAATAATGACCGCCTACAAGTTGTCATTGAATAACTCAAGAATGTTTTTACTGTTTGTAATGTATTTTACCTATTGGCCTGATAAAGCCTGAAATTTCACCCTCAGAAATCCACTCCTTTGAATCTTTATAGAAATCAAGAATGAACTATTGACATAAATATAATACTGGAAAAGTCAAGACACTAATCTCATTTTAGATATTTATGCCAGGGAAGTGGAGAGAGTAGAGAAAATACCCTAACAAACAACTGAGACCAAAAAAGGAAGGAGGAGGCTTTAAGAGGGAAGAAAATGGTTGCTCACTATATGATGCTGACCACTAACCTAGTCTTCTCTGGGGATAGAAAATTTCAATTGTATATTAGAAAAGATGAGATCACATCTTTCACTATGACTTAATTGCTCATTTCCAGCATACACTATGGGTGGGTTCTATAGCAACATAAACAGTGACCCTAGACCACCACAGATACCCATGAACATCTCACAACAATGACACAATGGGAGGAAACTTAAACCAGGCCTTTACAGGTGCCCAGCTGCATCTCACCCTCTCTAAAAATGAAAGATGAACAACTCATCTCAATTTTAACTAGTGTCTCCTCAGAATTTCCTTCACTCACTCTCACTACATAATGCATATGTCCATCTGCCACTTCCTGGGAGCATTCCAAGGAAATCATTCTTGTATAACATAATATACTTCTTTCTTTTACTGTCTTTGATTCTCCATAGTTTCCCATTCTATCTAGTAGTTAAGTAAAGAGGGGATTTCTGTATTTTGCAAATTTTGCCTAGAACCATCCCCAGTCCTTTCCATTAAACACATAAGGAAAGAATGACAGGGTACCCCTGAAAGAATTTTTATCTTCCTTCACCCCCAACATATATCTGTGGTTTAGGCCAGATTTTAAGCACAAAGGGGCTTGATTCAAGAGGACCAGAACCTATCAGCCCATCAGAATTTATTGGCTATCACAAGGAACAAAGATTTAAAAGAAATAGGAAAAAAAAGAATAAGACAAGGTCATTACCTTTACAAAGTTTATAATATATAATTTTAAAAAGAATAAATACACATATGATAAATTATTAAGTTAATCATATATTTGTTAAGTGCTTTCCATGAACCAGATACTCTCAAAACACAAAAACAAAAAATGAAACAGCATTTTTCCTCAAGGAGCTTACATTCAATAGAACTTTACTGAAAGTGAAGCAATGACCACCTACAAAATGTCATTGAATATCTCAAGAATGTTTTACTGTTTGCTATATATTTTACTTATTGACCTGATAAAGCCTGAAATTTTAGCCATAGAGATCCATTCCTTTGAATCTTTGTAGTGATCAAAAGTGAACTATTAACATAAAAATAATATTGGAAAGGTCAAGATATTAATTTGTATTAATGCAAAGTAAACTATTAATATGGCACCAATGGGACATAGTATATTAGAGACATAGATCTGGAAAGCTTCTAATTCAACCATCTCATTTTACAAGTGAGGAAACTGAGGTCCAGATATGTTATGTTATTTGCTCAAGTTCACATAGGTATTAAGTAGCAAAAACTACTTTTTTTTAAAACTCAGGACCTTTGACTCCAAATCCAGTGTTCATTTTTACTGTACGCTCTTGCCTCTAAAATGTATTTGATTTTCTCATGAAGTTTATGACCTAATAGAGATATGTGGAAACACAGACACAACTACATAAGTGAATGAAAGAAGCACAAAACAAACTATGATGAAGTATAAGAAGTAAAAGGTCACTGAAGATTAGAGAGATTAGAGAAGACTTCAAGAAGGGGATGGTATTACAGCTGGATTTTAAAAGATGGGGAAGAATCCAACAGGTGATAAAGAAGGAGAGAAGATCCCAGGCATGGGAAACAGCATGTGGAAAAAAAAAAAAAAAAAAAAGCACAGTGACAGAGAGTGTAGGGACATGTTCAGGGGACAGGGGACAGTATAGTTTGACTGGACAAATAGAACACAGAACAGAATTGTTTAAGAAAGCAGTGGTCAAATAAGATTATAGAGGATCTTGAATATTGAATAAAAGGATTTGAATTTTGTCTGGAAAACAAAAGAGCCACTGAAAATATTTTAGCAATCTCCAGATTATCTGTCTGAGAATAGTTTGAAAGATAATCTGGATGAGGGGGGAAATAGAAAGGGAAAGATCCATGAGAAGGCTATTATACTAGTACAAATATTTGATGATGAAGACATATTAGATAGATAAGGCATTTATTAGATGTCTAATAAATGCCTTATCAGAAATTACAGTAAATAAAGCATAAGACCCAGCATCAGGAAGACTTGAATTCAAATTCAGTCTCACATACATAGCAGCTATGTGGCAAATCATTTTAAGTTCTCTCGTCTTCAGTTCCCTCATCTGTAAAATGAGGATGATAATAGTATCTATCCCACAGGGTTGTTGTGAAATTCAAATCAGTTAACTCAAATGAATTTTTGCAAACCTTAAAATGCTTTTTGCAAATGCCTTTGCAAACCTTAAAGTGCTAGTTAGTTGCTAACTATTATTATTCTTATGTTGTCAGACACTATGGTAAATTAGAATGATAGCAGTGGGAATAAAGAAGAGAGAGTGTGAAGGGAGAATTAACAGGGCCAGATAACCAGTTGGATAGGAGAGGTGACAATGGGAAGGATCAAAGATAAACCAAATCTTTGAATAAATATTTACTGAGTACTTATTATGGGTGAAAAATTCACTGTGCAAAACCTCTAGTTCATGTGACCAACAATAAAAAAAACAAATATTTTCTATGATATTCTTGACCTCTCAAATCTCTTTAAAAACTGCCTCTATAGGACACCAAGAACCCTAAAGATCACAATTATGTGAAGTGATACCTAATTCATATTCACTCAGCACCCTTTTCCCCACTTCCCAGGAGCAAAACTGTACTAGCCACCTAACTCACAAACTTGCAATAAAATTTAAACCTCTTTTCAATGTCTGGAGATCCAAGGTCCAAACTGCAGAAATTTTCTGAGTATATGATATCCAATGTCACCATAGCATTCTGAGCTGCAACAGATCTCTGTAGAATACAGGAACAGAGGAAATGGGGCAGGACAACATGGTGAAGGGTAAGGAAAAGACTTTTATGACACTCCTCTAACTTTAGTTTAGTATCCAGCTGGGGACAATTCTGTTCTTCTTCCTCCTCTAAAATAAAAAAATTCATTTCAGGGCAGAGGATCCAGTTCCTTTGGAAACCAACAGCAGAAAGGATGGAGTTAGAAAATGAGCAAAAGAAGAAAATAAAGAAAAAATGAAATTATTAAAGTTCTCAGAAGAAAGAAAACTCAAAGACCTTGATCATAACAACAATCAAAATATTAATAGTGCTTAACACAGTGCCTGGTACATAGAAGACTTGTTGATTGATTGATTAATTGCATATTGCAAAGCAAAGGGAAAAAAATTTTAACACCTAAAGAGGCAGAGGAATCTATAGATTTTGAGGATAGCATGGAACCATCTTCCTGAGTGGTTTAGAAGAGAAATGAGAATGTGAAAGCAGAATTTATGACCTGCAAAGATAAAATAACTTGTAGAACAGAAAAACTTAAATTTGGGTTGACAAGTCTCACCAAAGAGAGAAGACAGTGGATAAATGATCTGGAATGCTATAAAATGAAGGACAATCTGGAAGAAGAATCCAAAAGCAATATCATTTCATCTCAGACAATATATCATTTAGATATTCATTTGGAGAATCCAAAAGCAATATCATTAAAGAGAACATTCTCTCTATAAAGCAAAGTGCATTGATCTCCAAGAACAAGTAAAAAATAAGCACATGATACAAGCAATAATACAAGAAAATTGTCCAGATCTAAACACATAAAACAAAGTGCCAATTGAAAGAATCTACAAATCATTTCCAGAAAAAAACAAACAAAAAAAAACCAAGACTGCAAAATACCAGAATCATAGTGATTAAATTTAACAATTCAATTAAGTAATGATAAATTTTTAAGTTACCAGGCTTCAAATACAAATAAGAGGAAATATTAATAATACAAGGTTAATCTGTGCCCAATAGAAAGTGCAAGAGAAAATGGAAAGAGCAGTGGAACTCAAGTTGTAGCACAAGATGGCTTACTCTGCAAATATGAACTTAACAATCAAGGAGAAATGATAGATGTTAAATATTAAAGAGGCACTTAAAATGTTAAGGACCACACCTAAGTACAAAACTCAGAAAGCCTGTAAAGGTTTAAAGGAGAGTGTGCCATTAAGGGGCGAGTGGGTTCTTCAAAAGCCCCCACAGTTTTGAATCATAATACATTTGAAGGAATTGCAAATCAGTCTTGCTTGTAAATTGGGAATGAAATAAATAGGAAGCAAGAGGGAAGAGGATCAAGTTCAGCCAATGCAACTGTCTCTCAGTCTTCTTGTATTAGTATCATCTTCTCATATGAAGGGATCTATTCTGCTGATCAGAATTAGAACCCCAGCAGCCACTAGCAGGTTGCTCCTGTTATGTTAAAACATTCTTAGAAAGAAATTATTTACATTTTAAAGGTGCAGGACTAAAGAAATACAGAAAGAGTGAATGAATACAGCAGGCAAATACAGCAACAAACGAGTAATAGGAGAGAGCAGCATGAGATTTCTTTCCAAATGAACATAAGGAGATAGGTTAAAAGGAGAAGTTAGGTGGAGATAAGGGAGACATGGGCTGGAGCATCATGAACTAAATTTCACAACACTCCACTTACAGATGAATCAATGTTTTTTTGGGACTAAGTTTCATATGGAAGAGGGAGGAGAGGAAAATAGTAGAAGAAAGTTTGTAATGTGCCCTGGTCAACTAAGACTAAGAATAAGGAAAGGTGACTGATATTGTGTCTTGGAAAAAGAAAAGAATGCAGTAAAATAAGTGAGATGAGGGGGGAGATAAAAAAGGAGGTAGGGAGAAAGACCTTATTTTTGTAATGGGAGGGAGTTTCATTGATTAAAGTTCCTGTGGGTAAAGAGAGGTGTTCTATGAAAAAAGATTGGTGCTTGAAGACATTCATCTTGCCTTAGGAGAGGAGAAATTGGAATTCTGAGGGAATAAGAGAGAATAAAGAGAGGGGAAAGATTTTGAAGCAAATGAAGAAGAAAATTAACCAGGGAGGGCATAAGTCAGTGGTGGCATGGAATTGGCATTTTTTTCTAGAAAAGAGAAATAATATAAAAGAAGGTCCAATGGACAAGCTCTACAAAACAGTGGTAGAAACTGCCCAGAAGGGATACTTTGGAAGTTTTGACTTCATGAAGAACATAGAGAATAAAGAAGAACCAAATAAATATAGGGACCATGAACAGGGGAATGAGAGTCTGCAGGGGTTCTCAAACTTTTTAAATAGGGAGCCAGTTCACTGTCCCTCAGACTTTTGGAGGGCTGGACTACAGTAAAAACAAAAACTTTGTTTTGTGGGCCTTTAAATAAAGAAACTTCATAGCCCTGGGTGAGGGGGATAATTCTCCTCAGCTGCCACATTTGGCCCGTGGGCCGTAGTTTGATGACCCCCTAGAGTAATCAGAAATTGAGATTAGAAAGTGAAAAAGATTGAGGGGGAAACCAAAGTGGCAGAGTAAAGGCAAAAACTCAGTTAAACTTTTCCAATATTGTCCTCCAAACAACTTCAAAATAATACCTTAAATTGAACTTCAGTGTTGCAGGAATATACAGGAATATTCTGGGAGAAAGAAGAACGGGGAAGAAGAATGAGTAAAATTATCTCATAAAAAAGGCATGAAAAAAGAGCCTCTACAATAGATAAAAATGGGGCAGGGGAGTGGGGAGATGGGCAACACTTGATTATTCTCATCAGAAGAGCTCAAAGAGTGAATAACATACACATTCAGTTGAATATAAAAAGGAGATAAGAGAAAGGAGAAGGATGGGGGTAGTAGAGAGTGATTAAGGGAGGCAGTAATCAGAAGTAAAACAGACCTTTGAGAAAATGGGGTAAAAAAGGAGAGAAAAATAGGATGAAGGGAAATACATAGATAGTAATCATAACTGTGAATGTGAATGGGATAAACTTACCCATAAAATGGAAGAAGATACCAAAATAAATCAGAAACCAGAATCCAATAACATGTTGTTTACAAGAAAAATATTGAAACAGAGGGACAAACAAAAAAATTAAAATAAGGGGCTAGACCAGGATTTATTTTGTTTCAGCTGAGGTTTTAAAAAAAAGGCAGTAGTAGGAATCATGATCTCAGACAAAGCAAAAGCAAAAATTGACTTAATTAAAAAAGATAAGCAGGTAAACTACATTTTGCTTAAAGTTGCTATAAATGGGGGGGCGGAGCCAAGATGGCGGAGAAGACACACGCGACTTTCTAAGCTCTTCTCTTACCCTCTTTATCAATATTATATCGAGCCTCAAAAATAGTCTTGACTGCTACAATCGTAAAGATAAGAAGTAGAACAACTCACCGGCCAAGAAAATCTGCAGTCTCGCCAAAAAGGTTGGTTCGGGGCCAGGGGGAGATCAGGCGCAGACGGGAGAGAAATTAGGTTCGAGGAGAGTCTCAGACCGTGGGTGAAGGCACAGATCTCAGCATAAGCGCCAGCCCCAACCCGCAGTACAGGGCTTTTCCTTGGGGCAGTTGTGATCCTGCACCGCAGGAGGACGCAGCCCGGGTTAGCCTCCAATCTGCGCAGTGGGGAGCTCGGCTTGGGGCCATAGAGCTTTTCCAGGGCCGATTTGCATCAGGCAGAGACACTGGGCAGAGTTTGTGGCGGTCTGCAGTCAGCTGCTAATACCACAGTCCCACAAGAGGTCTCCGCCTGGGGCGTGACACTTTCACCACTTAGCCTCTAGCCAGGGGCAATCGATAATCCACTCAGCCCTACTAAGCAGTTTGATAGCTCGGCCAGTGCTGAATCCACCTCCTGTTGGGGGAAGGGAAAACTCTCACACAGAGCACTCCCATACCTCAGAGGCGGAAATCGGTTTACATCTCTCCCTATTCTGCAGAGGAAGCTGGTAACCCCCTTGCCTAGGAGACCTACCCTAAAGGCTTTAAAACATGAATAAAAAGATGAAAAGAACAATCGACAGCTTCTATGCAGAAAAGAGCAGGTCAGCAAACTTGAAGAGACCTCAAACAGCAAAAAATGCATCAGACTGTTCCTCCTTTACATAATGCTCTCATAGAAGAGACCATTAAAAGTCTCAAAAGAGAGTTAGAAGATAAATGGGGAAAGGAAAGAGAAGCCTTACAAGAGAGCAACAACTTCCTGAAATACGAATTGGAAAATTTAAAAAATTCTCAGGAAGTGCAGGGAAACAAAATTGGTGAATTGGAAAAAATAAAGAACTCACAAGAAAGTAGGATCTGTGAATTGGAAAAAGAAAATAATTCACTAAAAAAAAATTAGTGAAATGGAAAAAAATTCCACAGACCAAAACAATACATTCAAAAACTCAATTGGACATATACAGAAAGAAGTAAAAAAAGCTATTGAAGAAAATAATTCTTTAAAAATTAGAACTGAACAAATTGAAACTAATGATTCATTGAGACAGCAAGAATCAGTCAAGCAAAACAAAAAAAATGACAAACTGGAAAAAACCACGAATTATCTACTTGCAAAAACGACAGACTTGGAAAATAGATCTAGGAGAGATAATCTGAGGATTATTGGACTTTCTGAAAACTATGATGAAAAAAGAGCCTAGATACTATTTTACAAGAAATCATCAAAGAGAACTGCCCAGATGTAATAGAATCAGAAGGTAAAATAGGCATTGAAAGAATTCATCGAACACCTTCTGAAAGAAACCCTAAAATAAAACCCCAAGGAATATTGTGGCAAAATTTCAGAACCATCAGATTAAGGAAAAAATTTTACAACAGCCAAAAAAACCATTTAAATACCGAGGTGCCACAATAAGGATCACTCAAGATCTGGCTGCCTCTACATTAAAGGAAAGAAGGGCCTGGAATATGATATTTCGAAAGGCACAAGAACTTGAGATGCAGCCAAGAATAAACTACCCAGCTAAGCTGAGCATTTTCTTCCAGGGAAGAAGATGGACATTTAATGAAACAAATGAATTCCATTTGTTTCTGAAGAAAACCAGAACTAAACAAAAAATTTGATCTCCAAGAATAGAACTCAAGAGATGCAGAAAAGGTAAAAATAACTCTTGAGAATTGTATTTCTGTTGTGGATATACAAAAAGAATACATGTATAATTTGATTGTACTGATATAACATAAAAAAGGGAAGTAGATATGGAAAAGGGATGATGGCAGAATAAGGTGGGAAGGAGGGATAAAAGAGGGAAACCACATCCCACAAAGAGGCTAAGGAAACTTATCATATCTGAGGGAATTTAGAGAGGGGAGGAACATTGTGTGAATCTTACTCATCAGAGTTGGCTCAAAGGAAAAATAATTGACATTTGTTTTAGAGAAAATTCTCTCGCCTCATTATAAAACGGGGAGAGGAAAAGGAAAAGAAAAAAGAGTAATAAGGGAAGGAAGGGGAAAGACTCAAAGGGGGAGGGAGGATTATAAAGAGGATAAGATCGTGATACAAGAGGGGTACATAAGTTTAAAAGGGGAAAGAGGGTTGGGGAGGCAAGAATAAGTAAAGCACAATCTGGGGTTATAGGATGGCAGGAAATAGATTTAGTAATTCTAACCGTAAATGTAATGGGATGAACTCCCCCATAAAGAGGAGGCAGATAGCAGACTGGATCAAAAGTCAGAACCCTACAATGTTGTTTCAAGAAACACATTTAAAGCAGGGGATGCATATAGAGTAAAAGTAAAAGGCTGGAGCAAAATCTATATGCTTCAGGTGAAGTCAAAAAAGTAGGGTAGCATCCTTATCTCAGATCAAGCAAAAGTAAAATTGATCTAATTAAAAGAGATAAGGAAGGAAACTACATCCTGCTAAAGGGTAGCATAAACAACGAAAGCAATATCAATATTAAAACATATATGCACCAAGTGGTATGGCACTCCAACTTCCTAAAGGAGAAGTTAAAGAGAGTTGCAAGAAGAAATAGACAACAAAAGTGTAATAGTAGGAGATCTCAACCTTGCACTCTCAGAATTAGACAAATCAAACCAACAAAAACAAATAAGAAAGAAATTAAAGAAGTAAATATAATATTAGAAAAATAGGGTATGTTGGATCTTTGGAGAAAATTGAATGGAGATAGAAGGGAATATACTTTCTTCTCAGCAGTTCATGGAACCTATTCAAAAATTGACCATATATTAGGACATAAAGACCTCAAAATTAAATGCAAGAAAGCAGAAATAGTAAATGCTTTCTTTTCAGATCATGATGCAATAAAAACTACATTCAACAAAAAAGTTAGGGGGAAATAGACCAAAAGTAATTGGAAACTAAATCAATCTCATCTTAAAGAATGATTGGGTGAAGCAGCAAATTATAGATACAATTAATAATTTCACCTCAAGATAATGACAATGATGAGACATCATACCAAAATTTGTGGGATGCAGCCAAAGCGGTAATAAGAGGGAATTTATATCCTTAGAGGCTTACTTGAATAAAACAGAGAAAGAAAAGATTAATGAATTGGGCTTGCAACTAAAAAAACTAAAAAGACCAAATTAAAACCCCCAATCAAATACTAAATTGGAAATTTAAAATTAAAAGGAGAAATTAAAAATATTGAAAGTAAAAACTATTGAACTAATTAATAAAACTAAGAGTTGGTTCTATGAAAAGCCAATAAAATAGATAAGCCTTGGTAAATCTGATTAGAAAAAGGAGGAGGAAAATGAAATTAGTAGTCTTAAAATGAAAAGGAGAACTTTCCACCAATGAAGAGGAAATTAGAGAAATAATAAGGAGTTATTTTGCTCAACTTTATGCCAATAAATTTGATAACCTAAGTGAAATGGATGACTACCTCCAAAAATACAGACTTCCCAGACTAACAGAGGAAGAAGTAAATTGCTTGAATAGTCCCATTTCAGAAAAAAGAAATAGAACAGGCAATTAAACAACTCCCTAAGAAAAATCCCCAGGACCAGATGGATTTACATGTGAATTTTTACCAAACATTTAAAGAACAATTGGCCCCTAATGCTATATAAATTATTTGATAAAATAGGGAATGAAGGAGTCCTACCAAATTCCTTCTATGACACAGACATGGTACTGATACCTAAACCAGGTAGGCTGAAAACAGAGAAAGAAAATTATAGACCAATCTCCCTAATGAATATTGATGCTAAAATCTTAAATAAGATATTAGCAAAAAGACTACAGAAAATCATCTCCAAGATAATACACTATGATCAAGTAGGATTTATACCAGGAATGCAGGGCTGGTTAATATTAGGAAAACTATCAATATAATTGGCCAGTTAATAACCAAATTAAAAAAACCATATGATCATCTCAATAGATGCAGAAAAAGCATTTGATAAAATCCAACATCCATTCCTATTAAAAACACTTGAGAGTATAGGAATAAATGGACTTTTCCTTAAAATAATCAGCAGCATCTATTTAAAACCATTAGTAAGCATCATATGTAATGGAGACAAACTGCAACCATTCCCAATAAGATCTGAGGAAACAAGGTTGCCCACTATCACAGTACTATTTAATATTGTATTAGAAACGCTAGCTATAGCAATAAGAGCTGAGAAAGAGATTAAAGGAATAAGAATAGGCAATGAGGAAGCCAAATTATCACTCTTTGCAGATGACATGATGGTATACTTAGAGAACCCCAGAGATTCTGCTAAAAAGTTATTAGAAATAATCCACAACTTTAGCAAAGTTGCTGGTTATAAAATAAACCCACATAAGTCATCAGCATTCTTATATATCACTAACAAAATCCAACAGTCAGAGTTACAAAGAGAAATTCCATTTAAAGTAACTACTGATAATATAAAATATTTAGGAATCTATCTGCCAAGGGAAAATCAGAAACTTTATGAGCAAAATTACAGACCACTTTTCACACAAATTAAGTCTGATCTAACCAATTGGAAAAATATTAAATGCTCTTGGATAGGGCGAGCAAATATAATAAAGATGACAATATTACCTAAACTAATCTATTTATTTAGCCTATACCAATCAGACTCCCAAAAAACTATTTTAATGACCTAGAAAAAATAACAACAAAGTTCATATGGAAAACAAAAGGTCAAGAATTTCAAGGAATTAATGAAAAAAAAATCAAATGATGGTGGCTTAGCTGTACCAGATCTAAAACTATATTATAGAGCAGCAGTTACCAAAACTATTTGGTATTGGCTAAGGAATAGATTAGTTGATCAGTGGAATAGATTAGGTTCAAGGATAAAACAGTCAACAAATATAGCAACCTAGTCTTTGACTAAACCCAAAGATCCCACTTTTGGGATAAGAACTTACTGTTTGATAAAATTGCTGGGAAAATTGGAAACTAATATGGCAGAAACTAGGCATTGATCCATACTTAACGCCAGACACCAAGATAAGGTCAAAATGGGTTCATGACCTAGGCATAAAGAATGAAATTATTAATAAATTAGAGGAACATAGGATAGTTTACCTCTAGACCTGTGGAAGGGGAAGGTTTTATGACCAAAGCAGAACTAGAGATCATTACTGATCACAAAATAGAAAATTTCGATTATACCAAACTGAAAAGTTTTTGTACAAAACAAAACTAATGCAGACAAGATTAGAAGGGAAGCTAATAAATTGGGAAAATATTTTTACAGTCAAAGGTTCTGATAAAGGCCTCATTTCCAAAATATATAGAGAATTAACTCTAATTTATAAAAATCAAGCCATTCTCTAATTGAAAATGGTCAAAGGATATGAACAGACAATTCTCAGATGAAGAAATTGAAACTATTTCTAGTCATATGAAAAGATGCTCCAAGTCATTATTAATCAGAGAAATGCAAATTAAGACAACTCTAAGATACCACTACACACCTGTCAGATTGGCTAAGATGACAGGAAAAATAATGATGATTGTTGGAGGGGATGTGGGAAAACTGGGACATTGATTCATTGTTGGTGGAGTTGTGAACAATCCAACCATTTTGGAGAGTAGTTTGAACTATGCTCAAAAGTTATCAAACTGTGCATACCCTTTGATCCAGCAGTGTTACTACTGGGATTATATCCCAAAGAGATTATAAAGAAGGAAAGGGACCTGTATGTACACGAATGTTTGTGGCAGCCCTTTTGTAGTGGCTAGAAACTGGAAACTGAATGGATGTCCATCAGTTGGAGAATGGCTGAATAAATTGTGGTATATGAAAATTATGGAATATTACTGGTCTGTAAGAAATGACCAACAGGATGATTTCAGAAAGGCCTGGAGAGACTTACACCAACTGATGCTGAGTGAAATGAGCAGGACCAGGAGATCATTATATACTTCAACAACAATACTAGATGATGACCAGTTCTGATGGATCAGGCCATCCTCAGCAACGAGATCAACCAAATCATTTCTAATGGAGCAGTAATGAACTGAACTAGCTATACCCAGAAAAAGAACTCTGGGAGATGACTAAAAACCATTACATTGAATTCCCAATCCCTATATTTATGCACACCTGCATCTTTGATTTCCTTCACAAGCTAATTGTACAATAATTCAGAGTCTGATTCTTTTTGTACAGCAAAATAATGTTTTGGTCATGTATACTTATTGTGTATCTAAGTTATATTTTAATATATTTAACATCTACTGGTCATCCTGCCATTTAGGGGAGGGGGGGGGGTAAAAGGTGAAAAATTGGAACAAGAGGTTTGGCAATTGTTAATGCTGTAAAGTTACCCATGTATATATCCTGTAAATAAAAGGCTATTAAATAAAATAAATAAATAAATAAAGTTGCTATAAATAGTGAAGCAATGTCAATATTAAATATAGGTGCACCAAGTGTCATAGCATCCAAATTCTTAAAGAAAAAGTTAATTAAGTTACAAGAATAACAATACAGATAGTACAACTATACTAGTAAGAGAACTCAATTTTTCCTTCTCAGAACTAGATAAATATAACTATAAAATAACTGAAAAATAAATTAAGGAGGTAGATAGAATTTTAGAAAACTTATATATGATAAGTCTCTGGGGAAAAAATGAGTGGGAATAGAAAGAAACATCTCAACTATACATCTCAAGTGTATATGACACTTTGCAATAATTAACCATATATTAAGGTGAGCATTAAAAACCTCATAAGCAAATGCAGAAATATTAAATATATTTTTAGATTATAATGCAAAAAATTATACTCAATAAAGGGTTGTGGAAAGATCACTTAAAAATTAATCAGAAACTAAATGATCTATTCCTAAAGAATGAGATCATCAAGGAACAAATCATAGAAATTTATTATTTACTTATCAAATTATTTCATCAAAGAGAATGATAACAATAAGATATCATATGAAAATTTATGGAATGCAGCCAAAGCATTTCATAGGGGAAAATTTTTGTAATTAAATGCTTATATCAATAAACTAGAGAAAGAGCAAATCAATACAATTTAAAAAATAGAAAAAGAAAACATTTTTAAATCCCCAATTGAACACCAAATTGCAAATTCTAAAAATCAAAGGAAAGATTAATAAAACTGAAAGTAAGAAAAACATTGACCTAATAAATAAAACTGAGTTGGTCTTATGGGAAAAAAAAGAAATAGATAAACCATTTGTTAATTTAATTTTTTAAAAAAGAAAACCAGATTATTCTAAATGAAAAAAGGTAAATGTGCCACCAACAAAGATGAAACAAATTAAAACAATTAGGAATTATATTGACCAATTATATATGCCAATTGATCTGATAATTTAAGTAAAAGGGATGTGTTTAGAAAAATAGAAATTATCCAGATTAACAGAAACAGAAATGGAATACCTAAATAGCCCTAGCTTAGAAAAACAAATAGAACAAGCCATCAATGAGCTCCATGGAAAAATCCCATAACCAGATGGATTCACAAATGAATTCTTCCAAATATTACATAAGCTGATTGAAAAAATAGGCAAAAAGGGAGTCCTACCAAATTCTTTTTATGACACAAATATGATTTTGATACCCTAAACCAGGGATAGCTAAAAGAAAACTATAGATTAATTTCCCTAGTGAATATTGATGAAAAATTGTAAATAAATTTAATTTAATAAATTTAAATAAATAAAAAGATGATAGCAATATATCACAAAGACCCTACACTATGACCAGGTGGGATTTATTAGAAAACTGTCAGTATAATTGATTCTATTAATAACAAAAACAACAAATATCTCAGGTCTAATATCTAATGAAAATTAGATGCAGAAAAAAGCTTTTGACAAAATACAACAATAATTCCTATTAAAAAATACTAGAAAGGAGACCTCAGTTTGATCTCCCACTGCATCCAGGGCCATCTTTGGGATGATTTCTGATCTGCATCTTGATAATGTATCCAGATGGTTCTGGAGGAGAAAGTGAGGCTGGTGATTTTGCACAGCCCTCCTTTACTTTAGTCCAATTCACTTGCATGTCATGGCATCAGCTCCCTGATGTCATTGTCCTCTTGGAAAACAAAGTACAAACAACAACTACAAAGCATAGGAATAAATGAAGATTTCTTGAAAATGATTAGTATCTAAAGCTATCAGGAAGTACTATCTGTAATGGGAATAAGCTAGAAATTTTCCCAATAAGATCAGGGGTGAAGCAAGGAAGTCTATAATCATCAGTACTATTCAATATTATACTAGAAATCTAATTATAGCAATGAGACAAAAACAAGAAATTGAAGAAATTAGAATAGATAATAAGACAACAAAACTGTCATTCTTTGTAAACAATATAATGGTATACTTAAAAAATGTAAAGAATTCTAAAAACTAGTTAAAACAACAATTTCAGCAAACTTACAAGCTATAAAATAAATTCACATAAATCATCAGCATTAATTTATTTTACCAACAAAGTCCAATAGCAATAAATAAAAAGAGAAATTCCACTTAAAATAATTGCAGACAACATAAAATCCTTGGGATGTAATGGACAAGATAAACTCAGGACTTATATGAATTCAACAATAAAACCCTTTTTTTTTTTCACAAATGAAGACATTTTGGAGAATAACAAATTACTCCTGAATAGGCCAAGCAAAATAAGGGAGAGAGAGAAAATTTGGAGATAAAATTTTTTTAAATGTTAAAAATAAATAATAAATGGGGAGAGAGAGAGAAAGAAAAGCATGAGAAATCCTTTCTGGAAAGAGGGATAATAATTAAATTTTAAAAATTAATGAATAGCAGTAGTTCAAGGGCATGAAAGGAAGAGAAAATCTACTGTACTTAGAGAGGGATAGAGGAATAGAATTAAATAACTAGATAAAAACAGAAAAAGGAACTAACAAGCAAAGCTCGAAGGCTTTCTCTTTGGAGTAACAAATGGGATGGAGGAAATTGGGAGTGAAAAGAAGAGAATCATTGGGAATGGGACCAAATTAAAATAGATTAAGCTAAAGTAAAGAGATATAATATTAAATTTATAGTGAAAGAGAGGAAAAGTATAAATTGAGAGGAAGGCCTTTTAAGACCCACAATCTGCTTTTGCTTTGTCTGAGATCATGATCACTTCCCCTGTTTTCTTTGCTTCAACTAAAGTATATAATAGATTCTGCTCCAGCCTCTTATTTTTACTCTGGATGTATCTCTCTGCTTCAAATGTGCTTCTTATAAATAACATATTGCACAATTTTTAATTCATCTTGTTATCTGTTTCTGTTTTATGGGAGAGGTCATTCCATTCACATTTATACTTATGATAACTGCATATTTCCCTTCATGCTACTCTTCATTTGTTTATCACCCTCTCTCTTTTACCCCTCCCCACTCTCCCTCTTCTCAAGGGTTTCACTTCTGATTACCATCTTCCCAATATATCTTTCCTTTTATCAGTCTTTCCCCTCCCTTCTATTATCCCCATCCCTTTTTACTTCCTTAAAGGGTAAGATAGATTTCCATAATCAACTGAGTATGCATATTATTCCCTCTTTGAACCAATTTTGATGAGCCTCAGATATAAATTTTGCCCACCATCCCTAATCTCCATCTTCTGTTCCATTATAACAACTTCTTTATGTCTCTTTTATGTAGGATAACTTAATCCATTCAATCTCCTTTCTTCTTCTTCCAGTACAATTTTCTTTTTTAATTTTTTCTTCTGGTTTTTAGTATCATTCCATCAAAGTCACCTTATATCTACAACTTCTTTCTACAAATATTCCCTCTAATTGCTTTTATAGTAATAAAATGGCTTCGAGTTATTTATGTTTTCTCTTTCTTGTTTCTTTTTTTTTTACTTTTTTATGGAGATCAAACTTTTTATTCAGCTCTGGCCTTTTAATTACAATTACTCGAAAGTCCCCTATTTCATTAAATATCCATTTCTTCCTAAAAGATTATATTCAATTTTGTTGAATAAAAAGATAAGTAATATTTATCTAAAACTATCAGTAAGCATTATCTGTAATGGGGACAATCTAGAAACTTTCCTGGTACAATCAGAGGTAAAGTAAGTATGTTCATTATCACCTTTATTATTTAAAATTGTATTAGAAATGTTAGCTATAGCAATAAAAGAATAAAAGGAAATGAAAGGAATTGGAATAAGCAATGACAAAATAAAGCTATCACTCTTTGTAGATATGATGTTATACTTAAAAAATTATAAATAATCAACTAAAAAACTACTTAAAATACTTAACAACTTAAGAAAATTTGCAGGATACAAAATAAACCCACATAAATCATTAAAATTACTAAATAGTGCCAACAAAGTTCAGCTGCAAAAAATGAAAAGAGATTCCATTTAAAATAAGTGTAGAAGATATAAAATACTTGGGAGTCTGTCAAGACAAACTCAGAAAATATAGGAACACAATTGTAAAAGACTTTTCACAAAAAAAGTTAGATCTAAACAATTGGAAAAAAATATTAATTGCTCATGAGTGGGCCAGGAAATATAATAAATATAATATAATATATAAATATAATAAAAATGCTAATACTACCTAAATCAAGTTATTCATTCATACCAATAAAACTGTTGGAAAATATTTTACAGAGCTAGGAAAAAAATAACTAAATTCATCTGGCAGAAAAAAAGTTCAAGAATATAAAGGAGGTCAATGAAAAAAATGTGGATGAAGGTGGTCTAGTCATACCAGATCTCAAACTGTATATAAAGTAATGGTTAACAAAACAATCTGATAACAGCTAAGAAATAAGAGAGGTGGATCAGTGGGATAGATTAGATACAAATTCCATTATAATAAATGACCATAGTAATCTAGTACATAAACTCAAAGATCCAAACTTTTAGAACAAAAACTTATTTGACAAAAACTTCTGGGAAAACTGGAAAACAATGTGGTATAGACCAGTATCTCACACTTTATACCAAAATAAGGTCAAAATGGGGACATGATTCCAGTATAAAGAGTGATACCAAAAGCAAATTAAAAGAGCACAGAACAACTTATCTGTCAAATTTATATATAAGGGAAGATTTCAGGCCCAAAGAAGACATAAATAGCATTACAAAATGTAAAATAGATAATTGTGATTATATAAAATCTAAAACTTTTTGCACAAACAAAACCAATGCAATCAACATTATAAGGAAAACAGAAAACTTGAGGGCAGAGCAAAATTTTCCAATAAGTATCTCTGATAAAGTCCTCATTTCTCAAATATATGGAGAATTGAATCAAATTTATAAAAAAAATTACAAATCGTTCCCCAACTGACAAATGATCAAAGGATATGAACAAGCAATTTTCAGACAAAGAAATCAAAGTTATCCTAGTCATATGAAAAAATGATATAAATCAGTATTGATCAGAGATGCATGTACCTTTTTTCCCTAAAGCAATTGGTGTTAAGTGATTTGGCCAGAGTCACACAGTTAAGAAGTGTTAAGTATTTGAGGCCATATTTTAATTCAGGTCCTCTCATTGTAGTCAGTACTCTATCCATTGCATGGGGGATTAATAGGGGCATCTAGCTTCCCCTATTAATCAGAGAAATACACATTAAAACAACTCTGAGATACCACCTCATACCTATCAGAGTAATTAATGTGACAAAAATGGAAAATGTTGGATGTTGAGAGGGATGTGGGAAAACTGGGACACTAATATGCATTGTTGGTGGAGTTGTGAAAACTGATCCAACCATTCTAAAGAGCAATTTAGAACTATGCACAAAGGGCTATAAAACTCTACCTATGCTTTGATAGAACAACACCACAGCTAGGTCTATACTCTAAAGGCATCCAAAAAGGCCATGTTCATACAAAAATATTTATAGCAGCTCTTTTTTGTAATGGCTAAGAATTGGACATCAAAGAGATATACATCAATTGGGGAATGCCTAAACAAACTGTAGTACATGACTATAATGGAATATTATTGTGCTATAGGAACTGACAAGCAGGATGATTTCAGAAAAATCTGGAAAGACTTGCATGAATTGAGGCACAGTGAAATAAACAGAACCAGGAGAGCATTATACACAATAACAGCAATATTATTTAATAAAGAATTGTGATTGACTTAATCATTCTCAACAATACAATGATCTAAGACAATCCCAAAGAATTAATGATGAGGCATAGTATATACTTTTGGAGGAAAAACTGATAATGATTGAATACAGACTGAAACAAATTATTTTTCATGTTTTTTTTTCATTTTTTTACTTGAATCTTCTTGCACAAAATGACTAATACAGAAATGTTTCACATAATTGCACAAGTAAAAAATAAATAAAGTATGTGTGAATATAAATTAAGAATTTTAACATGACTAAGAGATAGGAGATGTTCAGACTATAAACATGTATATATGTATATATTTTAAAACTTCACTTCCTAGGGAGTTTTTATTAGATTTACTAATAGTGCAACATTTTTTTTTTGAAATTTCTAATTTAAGCCATCAATTTCACCTCTTTGAAATTAGCACAAGGCTTCTCTTAACATAAAGATATTTTCAAGGTCTGATATCCTCTAAACCAGCTGGCAGAAGCAAGTACCTTTTCTATTTAACAAAATTCCCTTTCCTGAGTTGAAAACATAACAGATGTTTGTGTGATAGGTTTGAATGACGCATTCTTCCTGTGTAAAAAAAAATAAAAATAAAATAAAGTGAACATTTTTTCATTAGCTGGAGAAAGCCCAGAGAGAGACTGACAGCTGATATAACGTCATCCGTTCTGCAGCCTGGAACACTGAGTGACTGGTGCTGGGCGATCGTGACTATTTATAGAATTGTTAATTCACAAGTCTCTTTTGGCAGAGCTGGCACTGAACACAAATTCATGATGGTAAATGAAAACTTCTTCATCTTAACACTAGATCTATCCGTCAATAAGCATTTGCTAAACACCTGCTCTTTGCTGAGATCTAGCTTTGGGGTCACATTTTAATAGGGACATTAATAAGCTGGAAGTGGCCCAAAAAAAGGGACCAGCTTGGAAGCATACTATATTAACTAGAACCATGAAAGGAAATGAGGATATTTAGCTAAGAGAAGAGAAGGCTTGGGAATCTTGAAAAATTGTTTCATGTATTTAAGGGATTGTCACATGGAAGAAGGATTAGACTCAGTATGTCTGACCAGAGAGTAGAGAAAAGCTAGAACCAATGGGTGAAGAAGGTACTAGGAAATAAATTTTAACTCAATATAAGGAAGAATTTCCTAATAATTAATCAAAAATGAGTTCTCCATCTCTAAAAATTTTCATATGTAAGTTAGATAGCCACTTGTTAGAGATGTCATATGTTTTGCTTTTTCTTTATATTTTCAGTGGTAAGCACAATTCCTTTAAAACAGTAAGAACCTAATAAATGTTTGTTAATTGATTAAATGCTTATAATGGGGATGGAGTAAATAGACTCTTAGGTCCTTTCCAATTTTAACATTATATAATTCTATGAGATCAGGAGAAATTAAAGGGTTAGTCTTGGTTTTTAAGGAGTAATACAGTCATGTCACTTCTAACTCTTTGCCTCCATTATAGAAAACATAGTATGAATTTTAAAGAATAAAGCTAGAGGGTAACATAGGATGGTATGTGAAGAGTATTAGAATTGGATCCAAGAGAAATCTGTGGTAAATCCTGATTCTGATTAACTAGTTAAGGCCAAATGCTTTAATTCCTAGCAGCCTCTATTTTTTAAAATCGCAAAATAAAGCAGCTTGATAAGTGACCTTTAAGATTCCTTTTAATTCTTCTACTTCAGGGTTCTAGTCCTGATGGGAGTCAAGAAATAGGGTGGGAAAGAGGGACACATGTGATTGAGACTAATCACATTTGAGTATACTTCCTTGCTCCCAACACTTTTGTATATTTAAAATATGGTTAAAAAAAAAACTTTCAGCCTTGAAAAGGAAAAGAGAGGAAAAATTATAAAAGGCCAATATGCAATTGGAAGGAAATTCATAGTTAAAAAAAAAAACACCAGAAAAAAGGGGTCATGTAACCAGGATGCTTACTCCAGCTTGTTGATTGTATATATCTGGTCTTTCTTTAGCACCAGCTAGTGCTGAGAAGGCCAAGAAAATCAGTGAGGCTCCAAGCTCCTTCCTAACGCCTTATAAGTAACTCTGGCTGAGGTCACTCCTGAATGAGTAGTGATAGTGCTTAACTAAATTGGTCATAGCTCCTGAGGGAAGCATCTGTCCAAACTCTAAGAGCACATGGAGTCATCCCCAGATCCCTTAGCTATGTGCGTTGTAGGATCTAAGACAGCACCTGTTTGCCATCACATATTTCCTTCTCCTCAAGTGAGACAGTGTGGAGTAGATTGAAAACACTCTGGGATTAAAAAACTTTCAAAAAAGCTTTGGCATTTTCTAGCTGTTCAAGTCATTTCACTCTCTGAGCTTCAGTTCCCTCATCTGTAAAAGGAGAGGATTGAATTAGATGCTCACTAATATAAATCTGTTATTTTATTGTTCTGTTGACCTCTCTTTACAGGAGTTTCTTCCTCTATAAAAATGGATATAAACATATCTCTCCTCTGATTCTCCCCACCAATTGTTCAGTTCAGAGAATGCTACAAATCAGGACTTGATTTATAATTTTATTGTATAGTATTTATTTATAGTTTATCTAGACTTAACAAAGAAAAAGAGAAAACATTAATAATGCAGATTAAACTTAAAAATGTGTCATGTATACATTTTGTTTTGGGAGAACTGGTTTTAAACATTTACCAATGTACCCCTAGGTAGAGAAAGTGTGGGAATCAGTATTTATGAGGTCTTATTGAACTACAGCTAAATGTTTAGAACATTAAGCACATGGAATTTGCATGATTAGATTAACATAGTAACTGCTCAGGGTCATACTGCCTTCCATCTCTACTGTCATTAAGTAGGAGGCCAACATGTTAATTGAGTGAAATAAATGAAACTAACCAGATTGTAGCAAAATCAGTTTTGATTCAAACACTTAAGAAATGTGAAAAAGACTCATTCCTGAAGAGCCATTTTGCTACAGATCTTGAGCTACCCAAAAGATTCTCTGTAAATATTATGTATATGTATATGTATGCATATACATATACATCCATATGTGTGTTATTTAAATACATATGTGCATACATGTATGTATATCATATGTAGAAAGCTGTGCTTGTATGTGTGTGTGCACATGTAATATATGTATATAAATAGCAATATATACACATTGTAGTTTATGCATGTGTATGCATAAATACCTATTAACTCCTTAGGATCACACTGCCTCATATCTCTATTGCCATTAAGTAGATGGTTAACACTGGATCATCCAACTCAGAAACAAATTAACATTACTTCTGATCTACTGAAAGAGGTATACAAGTATGTATTATGTGTGTATTTGTATAATCACATGCATATACACACATACATATGCAGAAATGTACTAGAACCAATTCAAACTGGTTCATAAGAAGTTGATTGTTAAATTTTCAGTATGAGTATTTATGCCTCTGAGTTTGGCAAACATTACAAACCAGGGTTTGATTTATTGTTTTGTTGATTGTCCACACTTAGGAAAGTGATGGAGAAAATAGACCACTGTAGCAGCAGATCTCAAGCCATCCAATAGTCTTAGTCTCCCCAGGATCAGGGATGACAGGCATAAGGAACCATGATGATTCATTGTTAGTAGCACATCAAGTATTCTTGACTCTCAGGCCAGTGTTTTTTGGGTTTTTTGTTTTTTGTTTTTTGTTTTTTTTGTTTTTTGTTTTTTTTTTTTGCTAGATCATGTCTATCCCTTTCTATTCTTGGCTTTAAATTCAGTGTCTCTTAGTCTCAACTGAAGAAGAAAATAAGTTTTATAAATATTCTTTCACATTGCAAGACATCACTAGATATGCAAATTTAGCTTAGTTGCACAAAATCATGGTGCTCACGACTCATTTATTATTTCTGTACATTAGTCTCACTAATTTAAATAGTTGGCTAGATGATCATTCTCAAGTGAAGTCTGAATTATAAAATATAATTTTATTACTTTCACAGAGTCACAGAATTTGAGAGTTCAGCCAACATCTAGTCTATTCCAAACCATGAAAAGAATCCCTACTACAAAATACCCAATAAATAGCCATCTACTTTCTGCTTTAAGACCTCTAAGAGGTAGAATGCAACATCTCTCAATGCAGCCTATTTAACATTTGGAGAGTTAGAAAAGATTTCCTCACATGTAGGCTAAATTGCCTCTTTGCAAATTCTATATGTTGTTCTTGGTTCTGCCCTCTGGAACCGAACAGAAAAAAAAACTAATTCCTCCTTCACATAGGAGCACTTCAAATACTTGAAGACTAGTATCACATATCCCTTAAGACTTCTGTTCTCCAAATTAAACATTTATAGTTTCTTTAATGACTCCTACTACAGCATATTCTCAAGTCACATTATCATCCTAGTACCTCTTCTCTGGACATTCTCTTGCTTGTCGATCTTCTTAAAACTATGACACCCAAAACTAACCTCCAGATGAAATCTGACAAGGAGAGAACAGTAGGATAATGTTTTCTATTCCTGTCCTCCAAAGGTCACATTAGGTCTGTAGGCTGCTTCATCACACTGCTGATATATTAAGCTTACAATCTACTTACTAATATACTTCAAATCTTTTTTTGATGTACTTGTTGTCTAACCCTACCATTCACCATCTTACACAGGGGAAGGTGATAAATAGATACATAGATACATAGAAAGATATATAGATACATAGATACATAAATACATAGGTAGATACATAGAAACAGATAGATACATAGATAATAGATAGATACATAGATAGAAAGAAAAATATTCTTTGTCCCAATTTTACTTTTAATTCAGTAACATCCATTAAGGGACAGTGGTGAAGTGGAAAGTCAGAACCAGAAGACCTTACTTTTGGTTCTGGCAACTTGCTTTGTGACCTTGTATGAAGTAATCTCTTCACATTTCATCTCTCATTCCTTTGATGACAATCCTACAGTGGTTCCCTGTTGCCTATCAACTAAAAATCAAACTTATTTGCTTCACACTAAAGTTCCTCTGCTGCCATTTTAAGCTTCTGGCTTCATCTTAGGGTACCTACCTCTCGGCGTAGTCTTCACTCCAAACTAGTCTATTCACTGTAATCTTTCCATTCCTTCACTTTCCTACTGTGAGGAAATGGATGGACATTTAGTTGGTTTCCACAGTAATGAAAATTCAACTGGAGAAATGAAACTTAAATTAGAAAATTGAAACCCACAAGCATATCAAAGAACAATCAAGGATGGAGGTTATCTCCCTCAAAATAATGTAAGGCAGGGATTGAGTTTGGTAATCAGAGATGATGAACTGAGATTTGAAAAGAATCTTTTGTTCCTTGTCCCTAGCCTTCCAGGGTTACTGAAAGCTTCTTAGGAGTATGTAACAAGGGGTAAAGATTTATAACCTGTAACTACTGTAACATTCAATTAATGGGGAATCAGGGGAGAGATTTGTACCTCAGTTTTGGAAATAAAATACTATCTGGAATTTCTACTCTACACTACTTCTCTTTCTGCACAAAGATGTTTCTATTAACCTAGGCACCCATTCTTGCAAGAATGTATATAAATCTTTCCTACATTCATAAGTAAGTCAGTGGAGTTCTTGGTAAGATATTTTGTTTCTTACATTATCTTTGTGCTATTGTCCATGTTGTTCCCATGCTTGATATTTCCTTACCTTTCATTGAATTCCTATCAATTCTTTAAAGCCTAATTCAATGCTACCTCTTCCAGAAAGTTTTCCATCATTCTCCCAGTCTGCATTGGCCTTCCCTCCTTTTACTTTCAATCACATTTTATTTCCACTTCTTTCATATGCACTTCTTTTTATTTTCTACCATAGTTATTTGTATACAAGCCAACCTCCCTTTACTAAACTAAGCTTCATGAGGGCAGGAACTATGTCTTATCTAAACATTATATTTCCTGTTTTAAATTATTGTACGTGTATAAATATATCAGATTGCTTGCTCTTTTGGGGAAGGGGAAGGTAAGAGAGAGAGAGAGGGAGAAAAAAATCGGAACTCAAAATCTTACAAAAATGAATGTTGAAAATATGTAATTGGAAAAATAAAATATTATTGAGAAAAATAAATAAACTTCATATTTCCAACTTGCCTCTCTTTACCTTTCCCTCCCACACACACACACACACACACACCCCAACATAATGATCTTTAAGTAATAGGTTTTCAATAAACATTTACTAACTTGAATTGAATTGCTATGTCCTTTCCTAATGAAAATTTTGATTCATGCTCATTAAACATTTACCTAATGGCATCATTCAATAAAGTGTTCATTAAGCACCTACTAAATTTGTGAATTATTTGTTTTTTCAGTAATTTTATATATAAATTCCTTAAATTTAAAAGCTACACTATAACTAGAGAGTACCTGAGGCAAGAAACAAATATTGATAACTTGTACCAGGCAAACAGTATGAGTTATGGATTCTTGAATCAACTTTGTAATTCATGATGTAAAAATAATACATGAAATTATTAAGAGAAAGTCTGTTGTGCAGGGGGGGTAGAGATTATTTAGTCATTATAATGATTCCTACTTAGCTACATGCTCCTGAAATCTCCTAAGATATTTTAGGGTTTAAGAACTAGGACCATATCTTATAGATCCTAGGTCAAATCCTACTTGTTTGAGCTCATTGTTTGAGCTGATTGGCTCAGAGTAAATTGTAAATATCAATTATTTCCATTTGGGTCAAAAACCCTAAAGATTTGTCCCTGCCAGATTGATATTTTGGGGGGGGTTGGTGTTTTTTGGACTAGAGGCAGATAATCATTTTTTACCTAGCATTAATCTCTGATTGGGGTTGCCTCAAGGTCTCATCATCCAGGGCCAACTCCAATCAACCTGATCTATATCTTGGTTCCAGAGGAGAAAATGAGACTAGTGACCTTAAACATCCCTGCCTCACTTAAATCCAATTCACTCTCTGAGGTCATGGTCCCCTTCTAGAATAAAGCACAAACAATAACAACAACAACAACATACTCCTGAAGAACTGAATATGTTAAAAAAAAAAAAAAAATCCATCTGTTTTGGTGCCCTGAGGCAGAGCCTTGATCACCATGGGTAGTTACAGATCTGCATAAAAGATATGGCTTTTTTTGGATTTGCCTCAAGTGTAAGTTTTTAGGATACTTTTCAGTCACTGAGCATTGCTTACATTGCATTTAACCTTAGTATGCAAAGATTTCTTCTAACTGTTAGGCCTGGAATAAAGATAGCCTTTAGGATAGCCAGAGTGCTATGCCATGACTCAGCACAAGGAAAACATGAGATCTTATTTATTCCCTTAGTTTCAACTCTAATCTCAAAACACTAAATTAACTGCAAGAGACTACATGAAGCTGGTAGCTTTCTTCCCCTTCCCATCATCCATGTTAGAAACCCACATTAGAAAATTTGTATAATTCTAAATTACCTTCAGAAGAAGAATGGATTTTTGAAAATAGTGTATCTATCTTTAATACTTCCTTCTATGTTAAAGATAAAATCATGAAGGCAAAGTGGAGAATCCCTAAAAACATAAAGGTTTTAAATCAACTGATATTTGTTTAATTAAATGTTTATAATTTAATGATTATTTCTAATAACTATTTTAATAATAAAATTGGTTATTTATAGCAATTAAAGAAAAAATAAGTACAATTCCTCAGTCTTCAATTTTTTTGTGTGAGAAAGGAAGAGGAAAATCTATCCAAAATCAGCCCACATCTACATGTTTGCTTATTTTTTTGTTTTTGTTTTTTTTTTATTTTTTTAAATTACCTTAGCTGTGAAATAGAACAAATAAAAGCTACTCCATTATTTGGAAATGAAATTTGTAGATAGGTAAAGATTGTTTTCAACAAAATCTATTTTCTCCTATATTTCTGAGTCAGACTGTTAAGCCTAGAACCTAGTGCCATAGTTTCGTACCCAAGTGTCTGTTTCATCCAAAGTACATTAGTCAGAGATTAACAACCTGCATAAATCAATCATCACCAAGGTCCAGGATCTCAGATCCCAGCTGTGCCGAGTCCTAAGATTAATCATTATGTCAGGAATCCTATTATTTGAAAGAATGGTTAAAAAAATAACGATCAGAGATGACATCAGGACAATGAGAAAGAACACTGCTTTTCTTGTTGGGCATTTCAGAAGAAGCTGACTTCCGTTCATCACTGACTGATAGAGGATTGAATTTAGCAACTGAATTCAATGAACATTTCTTAAATTATTTAATTTTGCAATGTACTAGGCAGTGGAGAAACAGCATATGTTTCCTCTCAAAAAGTAGGAATTATATGTTTTTATATATATATATATATATGAATGTATATAATATTTTCACTACTATGTAAATATATACATATATCATATACACACATAGAAGAAGTTCAGAGTAACATATATCATACCTGAATTAAGAGCAAGAAATTACCTCCGAGGCTATCTAGGTCACCCTTCTGATTTTACAGAAGAAAAAATTCAGTCTCAGAAAGACATGAAGTATTAGGAAAGAAGGGAAACACTTTCAGCTGTAGGAAGAAGAGAAGGCTATTAGATGGGTATGGAGGCTTCTAATTTGGACCTTGAAAGGAAGGAAAATTTAAAGGGCATGACATGGGAGTAATCCATTCCTGAGAAAGAGAGATGGTGAGCTCAAATCACAGAGGTAGAAAAAGGTAGGATAAGTTTGCGGGGAGGGGAGGAAATCTAGAGAGGAACATAGAATGTGTAAAAAGGAGAAGAAAGAGATAGGTTTGAAGATAGACTATCTAGGACTTTGCCAAACTAAAGCATTTCCATTCTATTTGCAGGCAATAAGAAGTAACTGAAATAAGATAATAATATGATTAGACCTATGCATTAACAAGATTACTCTGCCAAAGGTGTAAAGAATGGATTAAAGAGGGGAAAGACTGGAGACCAGGGAACCAAATTAGAAAGTTGTTCAGTTCAGTAACTGAACTGGAGTGATGGCAGTAGGAGTGGAGAAGAAAGAACTGCATGTAAGAAACAATGCAAAGATGAACTCCACAAGACTTAACTGTTGATTGAACCTGGGAACTTAAGGAAGTCAAGAAGGGGGGTAGATTTTCAAGGGTAAAATAACAAATTAGGTTTTTGACAATTTAATTTTGAGGTCATATAAAAGATATCCAAATGCAAATATTCAACATACAATTGAAAGTGTGGGACTGGAGTTCAGTGATGAGATGATATCTCTCTGGTTCCAGCCCGAGAAAGAGATTTGAGGATTATTCTTATATAGAAAAGAGGTAACTGAAACCAAAGGAATGAGTAAAATTTCTTTTTTTTTTACATTTTTACAATAATAATTTTTTTTTATTTTTCAAAATACATGCAAAGATAATTTTCAACATTCACCCTTGAAAAACTTTTTGTTCCAAATTTGTCTCCTTCCCTCCTCCTTTCTCCCCTCTCCTAGACAGCAAGTAATCCAATATAGGTTAAAAATGTGTAATTCTTCTAAACATATTTCCACATTTATCATTCTGCACAAGAAAAATCAGATCAAAAGAGTTAAAAAACGAGAAAGAAAAAACAAGCAATCAAATAATAACTATTAAAAAAAAAAAAAAAGGTGAAAGTACTATGTTGTGATCCACATTCAGTCCCCATAGTTCTCTCTCTGGATGTAGATAACTCCAACACAAGTCTATTGAAATTGACCTCAATCATTTCATTGTTGAAAAGAGTATCACATAATCTTCTTGTTATTATATACAATGTTCTCTTAGTTCTATTCACTTTACTTAGCATCAGTTCATATAAGTCTCACCAGGCCTTTCTAAAATCATCCTGCTGTTCATTTCTTATAGAATAATAATATTCCATAACATTCATATACCCTAACTTATTCAACCATTCTCCAACTGCTGGGCATCCATTCAAGTTCCAGTTCCTTGCCACTATAAAAAGGGCTGCCACAAACATAGTTTGCATTTTGGATCCTTTTCTCTTTTTTAAGATCTTTTGTGGCTACAAACCTAGTAGAGATACTGCTGGATCAAAGGGTATGCATAGTTTGATAACCCTTTGGGCATAATTCCAAATTGTTCTCCAGAATGGTTAGATTGGTTCACAACCTCACAGACGGTGTATAAATGTTGAATGGGTGAAATTGCCAAAAGAGAGAGTAAAGAAAGGGAAGAGAACACAGAATAGAGCCCGTAGGTTATTAGGGGGTGGGGTGGGATGTTTCTCACATTAATTATATAATAAGAGGAAGAAAAAATAGGCAACAGAGAATAAAAAAGCAATTCAACAAGTGAGAAAAAAAAAGCAGTAGAATTCTAAAACCCATATAGCCCAATAACTAGCTAGTTACTCTATAACTGAAGCCATGGGGGTAGATGACCTGCTCTCATTCTTTACCAGCCTTCAAGTTTTACCCAAGATTAAGTTAAAATTTGCCTTGTCATGCAAGTTGGAAAACAGAAGAAATCACACCTCAAGCTTCCAAGAACTTGACTAGAATGCCAACTAAGCATGCATCAATGGGATACAGGATGGGGGTGCTCTGTGTGTGTGTGTGTCTGTGTATGTATGTGTGAAAGGGATACTACATTTATAAAATAGGACAAGAGATACTATTTATAAAAAAGAAGAAGAAGAATTAGCCAATAGTATCAACTGCAGCAGGGATGGAGGTCAAAGAGATTGAAGACTTTTATAAAAACCTTAAGACAAACAGACATAGAGAGAGCGCCACAGATATAAAGACAGAGAGACAGAAATCATTGGTAAACTTGTAAAAGTACCTTTTAATAAAATAGTAGGGACTAAAATTAAATAGCAACATAGTTTGGTTTAAATATGAACGTTATTTTCCCATTTATGTGTCACTTTTTTTTTAATGAGACATTATTTGTTCATGGGAATGAACATATACACACACATCACAAACACAGAAGCCTACATTCTTTGCCAATATGATGTCAAAAATGTATGAGAAACTTGACAACTGACAAACTATTGCTTATGTATGCATAAGCAAATAGTACTTGAAGTTTTCCTAATTTCTACTTTCAATATAAGCCTTTCTCAATGCTTTTAGCCCCCAGCCAAGTGAAGGACACAGTTGGAAAGGAGGATAGGAACTGGCAGGATCTCAAATCCAGATAAGACTAAAAAGGCTAGGCAAGAGGAAACATCTGGAGGACCTAGTAGAAATCATGTGAGGTTCCTTTTGCTGAAGTTGCTTATTATTAATTCTTCCTTATGGGCTCAACTCCAGCTGTTAATGACTTCTCTAGACCAAAAGAGGCAAAAAAAAACAAAAAAAACAAAAAAAAACATTATAATCACTTGCATTTATTGTTCAGAAAGACAATATTACTATGCTGGTTGATCTTTTTACTGGAAGGCCTTCCAAAGGTCTGACTGAACTATACTGCTGAGGAGGGGGGAGAAGAAAGAGATTAGTCTACCTAGTCATTCAGGTAAGATAAGGCAAAAGAAAGTACTATCACTTCTTTCTTTTAATTCCTCTGAGGCTGTCCCTATTTCAGAGAAAAGTAGATTTCCATTTATCTAGAATGTTCAAGACCAGAGTTTCTGGTTAATTGAACAGTAAAACTTAAAGTGACCTATGTGGTTACCAGTTTTCAAAGAATCAGGCTAAATCCAAATCCTTAATACTAAAACTCCATTCAACATAAGTGAACCTAAGTGTCTCTTAAGATTCATAGAGAATTTTTCAGGGCTTCATTCTAAATAATGATGATCTTTCATTGTACAATTTTCATAGCCACAGAAACTATGGGAGAAGATGCTGAATGTGATTCTAATCAGCAGAATTAAAACCAACAGGTGAAAGTTCCAGGAAGGGAAAAAATGAGTTTAAATATAAGGGGAAACTACTAGAATTGTCCAATAATAAAATGAATTGTCCTATCAAGTTGTAAGTTCTCCATCATTGGATATGTCCAAAAAGCAGTAGAATAACCATTGACAAAAAGAGAAATGGTAGAAGGATTTCTTTCATTTTTGTTGTTGGTTAGTCATTTTACCTGTTTCACTCTTTATGCCCCTTTTTAGGGTTTAGCTTTGGCAAAGATTCTAGAGTAGTTTTCCATTTCATTCTCTAATTCTTTAAGTAAGAGATGATCTAGAGCAGTGGTATCAAACTCAAATAGGCCACTAAATTATACATAAAGATTCCTATAAGCCCTATATTGGCTTAGAAAGACACAAATACTTATGAATTTCTTTTTTTTACTAATACACCAAAACAAACTGCAATCAAATATAAACTGCATTTTAATCTAGTTCTTGAGAATGTTGTGGGCTACATTTTTTACATTTCTTATCAAGATGATTTCTGAAATTTTTTATTCCAATTCAGGGTTCCCATGACTCCACATCGGTCCCATGATATAACTCTGGAAAGGGAACAGACATTTTCCCCCTAAAAGTAGACATATGATTAGTAAAGTGTCTTCCTATGGACCATATGAATTTTTACAATTACCAATAAATTCAAGTAGCATAAAAAGCAATAGCACTTACTCAACACAAGTAACAGGCAATGTTTCTGACTTATTAATTGGACAAGTAGTTTAGATGAGGATCAAATGAAATATTTGTAAAATTCAGCACAGTACTTCTCACAGAGCAAGAGATTAATAAATACTTATTTCTCCCTCTCCACCCTTTTCCCTCATCCCCCTTAGAGTTTCAGACTGACCTCAGTTTAAATTCTTTCTCTGACACTTATTAGCTATGTGACCATCAAGAAGACACTGAAAGTCTGAAATACCATTTCTTCATCAATAAAATGAAGATAATGATGTCTATCATGCCTTCATTATGGGATTGCTGTGTGACTTAAATAAGATAATATATTAAATCATTATTAACATACTTAAATGTTAGGTATTTATTGGCCAATTATTACTGTTAGTTATAATTATATTATAATTGTTTATTGATATGTTTAGACACATTATTAATAAGTTGTGTGTGTAAGCTAATTAGGTAAAAAAGACATCCATTAACAATACAGGGTCTAATACAGATGGCCCACTTATAATAGATGCTTTTAGAAAGTAAAAATTGAAAGCTGTTTACTTATTATCTTTTTCTTGCTCCTAAAAGTTCCAGGCCCAAAAAAAAATGTCATTATAAATAAGGGTACAATACCACCAGATATCCTTAAAATATTGTGATATGAATTCAAGTTCAAAATGCAAGCCCCATAATTAATATTCACAATACAATATATCCCAGTGTAAAGAGTGCTGAAATTTGGAGTTGAATCAATTCAAATTCTAACTTAGATACTTACTATCTCTATGACCTTGAGCAAGAAACTTTCTCTGTGATCATTTATATACTTCAACAACAATACTATATGATGATCAGTTCTGATGGACCTGGCCATCCTCAGCAATGAGATCAACCAAATCATTTCCAATGGAGCAGTAATGAACTGAACCAGCTACGCCCAGAGAAAGAACTCTGGGAGATGACTAAAAACCATTACATTGAATTCCCAGTACCCATATTTATGCCCATCTGCATTTTTTATTTCCTTCACAAGCTAATTGTACAATATTTCAGAGTCTGATTCTTTTTGTACAGCAAAATAACAGTTTGGTCATGTATACTTAAAAAAAAAAAGAAACTTTCTCTGTGCCACAGTTTCTTCCTCTGCAAAGGAAGGGTCTTTCTAGTTCTGTATCTATATTTCTGTGATAAGTGAATTTTAGTTTGGTTGTTTTCAGACATGTTCAATATTATGGTCAATATTTCATGATCCCACTTGGGATCTTCTTTGCAAATGTATAGGAGCAGTTTATCATTTTCTTTTTTAGCTCATTTTACAGATGAGGAAACTGAGACAAAGAGGGTCAAGAGAAGTATACAGGATCATACAGCTAGTAAGTGTCTGAAGATCCATTAAAACTCATTAATATGAGTCTCCCTTACTCCAGGCCTAACACTCTATCCACTGAGCCACGTAGCTACCCTATCCTAGTCACTGCTTTCTAATACAGCCATTAGTAAAGATTACTGAGAACATTTTCCCTGGTATAATCAGTACATTTCTTTGGTATCAAATTCAAAGATGGTGACAAGTACTTTATTATTAAAGGTATGCATAAGAAATAATTTAAGAAAACAAGATTATAAAGGTTTAAGCATTTTTAGAAATGGTTATCTCCATTCCCACAAAAAAAAAAGTCTCTCCAAGTATATTTTAATAAATATGCCATCCCTACCAACATCTCCAACATACTCTTTATATATTTGTTATTAGATAACTTAAATAAGAGTTTTGACACATTCAATACAATACATTTTTAGGAGAATTTCAGAATATCAAATATTGCTTGAAACAAATGCTTAAGAGACTTCTAGACAAGAATGATGGGGAAACTGCCCATGTCCTACCTACTTATTCCAGCAAAAATCCAAAATTCTCACCAGAATAATAATTAAGAAATCTAATGAGTAACTATAGTAAGTCACTTCTTTCACCCCAGAACTACATTAAAACTCAATCAAGGTTACACAAGAGCAACAGGAAAGGAGGCTGACAGGGAAACAAGCCCCAGAACAGGCAAAAAGCCTACCCTCCCAGCTCATACAGAAAGATAATAGAGTTTCAAAGCTCTGTATCTGGAGGCAAAAAGAACGTAACCCATCCTAAAAGTCTTGGGAAGGTCAGAAAACCCAGAGAAATTTGTAACTTAGGAATCTAAAAATCCCTGAGAAGACTAGCAATCAAAGCACCAAAACATATTCAACCAAGTAGCCAGGGCTCTGAGGTCCCTACCATTCTGATCAGATATACCAGAGAGATCCCTGAAGATGCAACATTCTGAACTTCAAAAATCCGGGGGTTAGAGAACTATGCCTAGTAGCTAGAAGTCAGCAGAGGAACCCGAAGAATATAGGGCAAAACCAAGCAGGGACAATCACCCCACCCAAAAGTACAGCAGGGGGTGGAGTCTCACACTGATACAAAAACCCATTTTAGGAACTAAAGATGAGTAAATGAAATTTTAAAGCACCAACCAGCATTAAAAATTCCTGTAGAACTAGAGAGCCCCCAAAAGGAGAGAGGAACTATAACAACAAGTAATGACACAAAGGGGAAAAAAATGTGTATTTTCCACTACATGAATGTGGTAGAATTCATTACATGAATGTCTACGAGAAATTAAGCAAGAGATAAAAATGAAATGCAAGGTGTGTAGGAAAGGATGAAGAATGAAATGACCAGAACCAGAAGAACATTTTATAGAATATCAGTAATCTATAAAAACAACTTTTAAAGTTGTAAGAACTAAGATCAATACAATAATTATTCATAATTTCAAAGGCAACAGGATGAAACATGCTATCCATTATACATAGATATGATGGATTTTGGGTGCAGAATGAGACATTTTATACATACACACCCATTTATAGTATATCTCATTCTGTTTACTAAATCTAATATATATAAATACATATATATAATTTAAATATACATCTATATAAATATATACACTAACATGTGCATTATGTGTGTATAATATGCCTCATTTTGCACACTAAATCTGTTGGTTGGTTCCATTCTAGGGTTTTTCACAACTAGACATCATGTGGATTTGTTTTACTTAACTATACTTATCTGTTAAAATGTTTTTCTTTCATTTATTCATCCACATTTATAGAATTTACTTGTTCTACCCACAATCTAATTTTATAGATGAAGAAACTGAGTAATTGACTAATTTGCACAGGGTCACATAGGTAAGGTAGTAAAGTTAGAGCTCAAACATATCTTTTTTTATTGAGTAGATTGTTCTGGGGAAAAATCAATTTATGAGAAAAAAGAATTAAGAAAATTATCAATTTGCTTTAAAATTATTATATAATCTATTGTTTTCTGTTTTAATAGTGATGGGAAGTACAATATTTCAACATATTAAATATTTTGAGGAGAGCAGATGTCTGATTCATAAATATAGGAAATTCTCAAGAAGAGATTCTTTCTGCCAATGCAGATGCACAACTTCTCTGAGATTTATAGTCTTGGAAATTTTGCCTGAAACACTGACAGGTTGTGAGTTGTGAAGGGTCATAAAGCCAACATACACATACGTTAAAAATCCAGATATGGATTTGAACAAAGATTTTCTTGACTTCAGTGCTTATCTTCTGTTCACTAAAGTCAGGCTACATCTTTGGGCTACTTCAGATAATCCATTTTATTGTTTTATTTATTGATTTGAATTAACAGACTGGAATATACAAAAACTCAACAAAATACCAAGTGGTAATTAATTAGCATTCATATTTCCCTTATCAATTCTAACATTCCTTTTATTAATTTGTTATAATGGAAGTAGTTCTAGGTTTGGAGTCAAAAGACCTGAATCTAAATGCTGTTCCTTCTACTTAATAATGACTTTGACTAACTCAGTTAATTTTTCTCAGCTATAGCTTCCTTCTCTATAAAACAAAGGACTTAGTCTTCTAGATGGTTGTGAAGAACTCCTTCAAACTTCAAGTCCTTAGGTCTTACTTATATGTCTCATAACTGATGTCATCCCTAAAATTTTAAAGATAGGCTTTATATTTTTTTCACATCATTTTAAACCTAACAAATACCAAATAAAGTCAGCATTTCTACATACATAATAGAACAGAAAAAGATTATATAGGAAATTTCAGGTTTCTATTGTATATAGTTGGCTTCAACTTGAAAGTATATAATAAATTAGATTCATAGCTTTCAAAGCTGTCCTTTTTGTCTGTGCTTCTTTATGCTTTGCCTTCAGTTCTCTGTATTTTTTAAAAGATGCCTTAATGACCCTTTTTTCATTGGTTTTGTTTTTGCTACTCTATTTCTATCTCCCTTACCTTTGAATCCCACCCCAAATTAAAAAAAAAAAATAGAAAAACAAATTAGGAACAGACTTATATAAGCTTCTAATATTCAACAACACAGATCAGTTTTATATAAAAAATTCTCCAGTTATTGAGTCAAAACAATTTAGTAAAAAATGATTATAGAATCACAGAATTCAAGAAAAGGAACTTAAAAGGAAAAGCAAAATAATGTAAGGAAGGCTCTTTTATGGCCTGGTATGATAAGGTTACAAAGAAGGAGCTAGGGATGAGGTGCTAGATGTAAAAGCAATAGTTTTTTTCATTCAGATTATTTTTGTCCACCCAGACAAAATGGCTTCAAGGCTACAAATATTCCATGATTACAGTAAAACTTGAGCCCTCCAACTGAGCTTCCCTTCTGGTCCCTCTTCCTGGGACTTCCCCTTCAGGTCAAGTAAGAGCTTTTATTCCTTTATCAGCCATTTTCAGACTTCCCAGGTCATCTTTGTAGCTAAAGCAGACTCCCATAGATGTGTCATTGTTCTGCTAAACTCCCCTCAGAGCACTGAGAGAGCACAGAACATTTCTGCCAAGAAAGTTAATTCTTTCTCTCCTAGTTTTCAGCAATAAAGTAGATTTCTTTTTAAAAAAAAAAATTCAGATTTTCCAAAAGCAAGTTCAAGCAAGCTGCTGAGACCTCTTCTATTATAACCTGCCAGGAGAAATAACACAGAACAAAATCTAAAATACAGAGCTTGGTTTAAGTTCAAGCTCTATCACTGACTAGCTGTGTGACCCTTAGGCAAACTGCTTCAACTTATTGAGCCTCAGCTTTCTCATCTGTAAAATGAGAAAGTTGAATTACAACAAATTATCTCAATTCCTAATAGCTCTCATATTCTGTGATTCTGCATATTAAAATTTAAGCAGCATGATTATCAGATTACACATAATTGCAGAATATTTGACATACAACATCACTTAGAATTGAAAGAACTACAGGAACTGAAGATCATGGATGATGATCAAAATGTTTGATATCCTATAACATTTTGGCTGTTCCTTAAGAATATCTTACTATCTGCAGGATCACTGTCTCACCATGGCCATATGTTCCAATATTTTCTTTGTCCTGATTTGCTCCCTACCAAAACTCAACCCATTTCTCGCACTGAAATTCAACCCATCCCCCAAGCTGCAACTCAAATGCCTTTTGTATGGAGCCTTCCTAGATTCCCCTGGTAGAAGTGATCTTTCCCTATACTGATCTACTTTGCAACTTTTCCACAGTAGTTAATACAATCTCTCTTGTATTGTGGTTGTATAAATTCCCTATCTCACACTGGATTGAAAAGTCCCTGTGGACAGCCATGTACTAGTGTCAGATTTACTTTTGTCTTGCTCAAAGCACCCAGAAGTATGTTGTTCATTATATGCAGAATAAATAGTTGAATAAATATCTATTGAATGAATGAACAAATGAAAGAATAACCCTCCAATTTCTTTGGGGATTATCCAATTTTTAATTCCTCCCAAATCTTTGAGTCTGCAAAATCTTACATTTCTAATTTTAAATTGAATCCTAGATTCCTGAAAATCCTTACTAATGTCTTTTCATTTCATCTTTTCTAAATTTGTTATAAAGTAATATATAGGAATCAACAATTACTTGAGTTTAATTACTTGAGGTCTTTATTTGTTATATGTTGAACCTTACCTATATCCTTACTTATATGTTTCTTCATTGTCCTCTGAATGATACCCATTATTAATTCTTTAGAGCTATTTCCTTTACTTGCCATCATATAACAATGGGAACATGGGTTAAGAATTGGTATTACAAAGACAGGTCTTTGTTTCAGGAAAAAAATTAAGTTCATTAAAGGAACTTTAATAAACAGTTAATAATCATTTGCCCAGGTCAGAACATCTTCTACTCTAATGCTCTGTGTGGTTACTTGTTTTGAATTAACCTATCTAACCTCAGTATCAAAGGATGAGAAATGCATCTCCAGACTTATTGATGTGTTAGAGGAATAGAAATATTAATGCCTGGCCATGGAATTAGGTTAATGATTCAAATGGATGTCAAAAGGGTTTTTTTAATAAGTATTTCTATTTCCTGAGGTAAACAACCTAATCAGCATTCTAAAGGATGGATTTTGCAAAATATTTCCTCAAATGTGTCTCTAAAATCATTTTTATTGCTCCGTAAGGCCATTCAAACCTCCATGCCATCTCCAGGGCTTTTTGTAAGTAGGAGAGGGCATGAAGGAAAGTCTCTATAGGGACCTCAGCCGTCTTACTGGCAACAATCCTCAGGATTGAAAACAAACTTCTCCAGGGAACTCAATGACAAAGGCTAAATAGCTGCATGATGATTATATTGCTGTCCCAGCTCTGTCACATGACAAGCACAGTGAACTGATTGATCCTACTGAAGTCTGTATTTTTTTTATCTTCAATAGCTGAAATGTTTATAGCATTTATAATTTCTCAGGCTATTTAAAGTATCTAAAGTATTTTACAAACATTATATCACTAGAGCCTCACTACAACTCCTTGAGTCCTTGAGGCATAATTATCCCTATTTCACAGGTGAAGTAACTGAGGCTTTCCAAGGTTAATTAACTTACCTAGTCACAACTCTTAGGAGTCAAAGGCAGAATGTGAATCTGAGTTTCCTCATTCCAAACTGAATACCATCCACTCAGGTGCATCATTTTTGTTAGCAACAACAGAAACTCACATTTACATAGTACTTGAAAGTTTATAAATAGCTTTCTTTATAGAGAATTCTTATTTTTTTTTTATTTTTATACCTTAGTCATGTCTTGATTGTCTCTCCTCCCTTTTAAGCAAAATAAATAAATGCAATTAAGTACAAGTGAAATATTCAGCATTCCACAACCACAATTCTCTATCTCTTTAACCAGAAAAGGTGTTATCATCTGTTTTCCAAACCTAAGAATGATCATTTACCAAGCATTTTTTCTCAACAAGTCTCTGTTTTTTCCAGTATCTCACAGCACCTCTTCTAATAAAACACAAACAACCCCACTCAGGTTTTCAACATGCCCCTTTCAAATAATTTAAACACACTGAATTACTCCAGCAGTTCCTTCTAGGATAGCAGAGGATCTTTCTTAAAGATCATCTAGAAAACAAGAACACCATGACTATCACTTGGTATCACTGTGATTCCTAATATCACTTGTCCAGAGCAGTTCCTCTTTCCCTGCTCCATAATGTTTTTCTCCTCTTACCTTTCTTCAGCTCTTCTATAAGAGATACTGGTTTATTTGTTTATTTGGAAAAGTAGGAATTGAGTGAGGGTTTTTGGTCTATACTGTGTAGTAAGTTGGTATGACGACCACGTGTTTTAAAATCAGCCGGAGTCAGGAATTCAGGTTAAGGGAAAATCTTCAATCTTTATTCTCAGTAGAGGTGAAGAAGGATCAGAGGTGAAGGGGGATTGGAGGTGAAGGAGAGATCGTGAACACAATGTGTGCAGCTGCAACAGGAACGAAGCCAGCCAGCAGTTCCTTTCCCCGCCTTTCTTCCCGCCCCTCTGCCTCCACCCACCAAAATCGTCATTTCCTATACAACACATCAGGACTTGCACAAAGAGTGGGCGGGGCCATTCTTTCTCCAAGCATATATATTACAGAATATGGTCCAATTACTATTTAGCCTCATGTGCTTGGGACCTCAGTGCATCAACTTGAGCTTCAGCCCATTGCAGGTTGGACTTTAAAATCTGAGTTCAGAACATATATCTAATGTTTGCTGGTCAAGTGATCTTGGACAAGTTATTTAGCCTTGTTTTCTTAAATAGTAAAATGGGAAAAACAACACCTATCTCATAAGGTGGTTGGAAGAATCTACTGATATGACATTTTGTTTTGCAAACCTCAAAGAGCTACATGTTCTTGTTCAGTTGTGTCTGATTCTTTTTGACCTGATTTGGGGTTTCCTTGGCAGACATACCAGAATTGTTTGCCATTTCATTCTCCAGCTCATTTTACAAATGAGGAAACTGAGGCAAGCAGGGTTGAGTGACACCCAGAATCACCCAACTAATAAGCTAATTAAGGGACAGAATTAGAACTCAGGAAAAGGGAGTTTCCTGATTCCAGATCTGGTACTGTATTACCTAACTGCCCAAAAAGAGTTACATAAATGATAACTATTACCCTCTCTATTTTTTTCTTCTCAACTCAAATTAGAATGCCTAGAGTCTTCTTAAAACTGATATATATAAATAGCACTTTCAAGGACTCAAGGAAACTTAACCCCCAAAAGGCTTAGTTATTTGCCCAATATCTTACCCAAATAGCAAATGCCATGAAGTTGACCCATGGTTCCCCCAAACTCTTCACTGAACTTCCTTTCCAATTTATTATACCATCCTACATCTTCTATCACACTCTGTCCAGTGCTTCAGAGTAGTAGAACCTCTTAAACTCCGCAGGCTAATTGGCCACTTCTCTGATAACCTGTGAACTTTTTGTAATTTTAGAGATAGAGAAGGGAGCTGCAGAGGTCTAAGCCCATAGCTACATTTTCTAAGGCTCTGGCATCCTAGGAATTTGTGCAACCTCTTTTGTGGAGGTCACCTCACTCTGATTAGCTTCTAGCACCCTCTGATTAGATTCAAGTGTCTTCTTGTTGTCTCTGCAAGTCACTGGTCGAAATGTTAATCTAACAGCCTAGGAGGGTTTACAAATTCCCTTCTCATCAGGGCCCTAGCTGGAGAGAATCCCCAGGAAGACTGCTTTGTTCTATATCCAGGGATCAATACATGTTGATTTATCATGACAACCAGTTATGGATGCCAAAAATAATTCCAGGAACATAAAATAATTCCTATCCAACTGCCTATACCTTTATTTCACATTTTCTAGTCACTTAAGGTGACTCAATTTTTAAAGCATCATATTGTGTTTGAACCATTTTGGAGAGGTAGCTGGAATCATACCCAAACAATTATTAAGCTACCTATACCCTTTGACCCAGCAATACCACTACTAAGATGACAAGGGGAAAAGGAAAAGAACCTATCTATTCTAAAATGTTTATATCAGCTTTCTTTGTAATGGCAAAAAAACAAACAAACTGGAAATTGCAGAGATGCCCATAAGTGGGGGGGATGGCTGAACAATTTGTGATGTATGATTGTGATGAACGACTACTGTGCTATAAGAAATGATGAGCTCAATGATCTTAGAAAAAACATTGAAAGGCTTGCATGAAATAATAAAGAGCAAAATGAGCAGAGTCAAGAGAAAACTATACAGTAACAGCAATATTGTTTTAAGAATGACATTGTGACTGTCATTTTGACTATTACAAATACCCAAATTAACTATAAAGGACATAAAAAAAAACCCACTATCTTCATCCAGAGAAAGAATTTATAATTAGAAGTATGTTTAGAATAATTTTACATATACATGTATATGTATACATACACATACATACACACCCACAACCCTCCCATACACACATCTATTTGTGTCTAAAGATAGCCATTTCTAAAATGTGGGGGGGGGGGAGGGAGATTGGGCAGGAGAGAAGAAAAAGAAAGGGGGAAAAACTGACTTACATTATAATTTTATTATATATTTTAAAAGAATAACAAATTGTACATAATAGATTTGCAGTTTCATGTACAATCATCTTTATTGCTATATTATGTAAGGGGAAAAATATTTAATTGAAAGATTTGAAATGTTGCTTTTAAAGGCCTTTGTGTGTGTGTGTGTGAATGTTCAAACTGGTGATTTAGTCCACATTGGAAACACTCTGGTATGGAGCTTCCTGCAGCTACCCAGACAGATCAGCAATTGGCCTCTAACTTAGAGTAATCTAGTTACTCGGGTCATTAGAGGTGAAGTGACTTGTCCAGTGTCACACAGTCATTTAGTTCACATCAGACCATGGTCTTCATAATTCTACAGCCAACCCTGTTATCCTTAAACTCTGTTGCCTTTTATAAGGTTTTTTTTTTTTTAAGTTCCAAGAACTATTTAAAACAGTTAATGAGGCATATTTAAAAAAAGTAAATTTTAAGCTATTTACACAGCTCCATATTCCCTTCCAATTGTAGTGTACTGAATTAATTTTTTACAATGCTGTAATCAGTATGCTTGTGGAGGTTCACAGACCATTTGGGGAACATTTATTTCTTCTCCTCAATTACTGTGAAAGCTCCTCCAGGTCAGAGACAGTATCTTATTTCTTTCATAAGGGCTCCACACATAGTTAATGTTCAGTGATGCTATTAAAAGGCTCCCTAAGCATAGACCATTTCTGGAGAAACTGAATAGCATGCATTTGCCTGAGATATCTTGACTGACTGAGGATTACATAGCCAACTTGGATAATAATAATTAGCATTTATGACGTGCTTTAAGGTTTGTAAAGTGTCTCACATCTCTTATCTGATTTGATCCTCACAAATACCATGAGAAGTAGGTAGGTACATTTTACAGATGAGAAGACTGAAGCTTCAAAGCCAGAAAGTTTGGGTTCAAGTTCAACATCTGAAAAATCCTGTCTGAATGTTAAAATTCCCAATGGTCAAAGTATCTCTCTAGGATTATAAATTTTAGAAAAAAGTTACCTATCTGAATTGGTAACATGTTTCTTCTGGGAATTTCCTATACCAACGACATCAACTTCTCTCTTCAAGATAGGATGGGTCCAATGTCTATGCTATCCAATTTTGCAACACCTTTATTCAGGAAATTTCACACTAGTTTCCTCAGCCCTGTCTCCTTCTCCCTGGGTTTCCCCCACTCAGTTAAGAATCTTTGAATCAAAAAGGCCAACGATCCAATAATTAAGTATAGAAAAATAAGAAGCCATATCCCATGATCAAGAGTACAAAGCAGTCTTTTAAAGAAAGGGCAATCATCTCTATTCTTTGTGCATTGGGGGAGAGAGGACTGGACCTATGATTTTCTTAGATAAAGGGAATTCTCAATGAGAAAATTCTCTATCCTGATGCAAATCAGCAGCTATTCTGTCCCTTGAAGTCTAGAAAAACTGAAAGTCCAATAACATACATCAGAGGCAGAATCTGAACCCAGGTTTCCCTCATTTCAAGACTAACTCTACCTACTGTATTATAGTCAACCATCTAGAAAAATATTTACTGGATTTGAAGTCAAAAATGACCTAATTTCAAATTTGGCCTCTAATACTGTGTGACCATATCACGTAGAATTATATGATAATCAAATGAACAAAAATATATAAAGCACAATCAAAATGGTGAATTAAAATACTATTATAATTGTGCCACTCTATTCCCACCCAGACTTGGGAGGCCTAAATTCAGTATTTGCACTAAAAATATGAACAACAAAAGGGGTGTAGTTATGTTTTATCCCTACCATGACTAAGCTGACATTGGTCCAGAGTCTCTAGATGACTGTACCTATAAGGCTAATGGTATATATGCCCACAAAGTTTATGATCTGGAAAGAGATAAAGGTCTGGGTCACGGTGGTCCTGTAAATTGTTTTCTAAGATAAGTATGTAATAAGGAAGTAAAGCTAAAGATTTGGCCAGAAAAGATACCGGAGTAGACAGAAGACAAAGGCGATGGATCAATGCTTCATTAAGATTTGTCATGGCCATCCTTGAGGAAGAGACAAAAACCAGATGAAGTGCTTTGGTGTCCTAAGTCCAAAATCCTTGGCCATTGATCCACCAGGAAATAATTAGTTTAATAGCCATCTGTCAGAGGGGCTGAAGGAAGATTTGAATATAAGCACCTGAACTGTATCTTTTCTTAGGTCCTGGGTTTGGGGATTGCATTCAGAGTAGAGAGTGATTGTGTTAACATATTTGTTTTTTATTCATTTTGTTTTTAACATTTTGAGTGCATAACTACATATAATTAAACCATATTGGTGTAAACAACTCTGTTGAAATGCCCCAGGAAGAGAAGGGAGCAGAGTTTCCCATTGGGTAGGAGTACCATAAACCATAAGATCTTAATTGGATAAATCCATTTACATCATTCACATATATAATTAAAAAGAAACCTCAGACAAACTGAAATTTGGGGAAAACCTTAGCTTAAACAAACCAGGGTCTTCCACTGCATCCAGGGTTATGACTGGTCATCTAGACCAATGTCTTGTCATTGAACTTCAAAGACATTGAAAGAGTTAGACTGATGATTTTTCACAGTTCTGCCTCATTTAAATCCAATTCATTGGCAAATCAAGACATCAAGACAAAAATCAAGACACCTGATGTTTTTGGTCCTCTTGGAGACTGAAGAGAAACAACAGCAATAAGCATTAGAGCCCATCAAAGAGCATTTAGGATAGGGAGAATAGAGGGCAGAATGAAGAAACAGATAAAGACATCTCTCAGAAAACTATAGAGAGCTTGATGGTTCCCAATGAACCTCTGGTATTGTCTATAGTATAAAACCACCAGAGTGAACATAAGATGGTTCCTATATCTGAATAAAACCTAACTTAGCAGCACTCCTTGATGGTTAAAGAAAGACTATCAAACTTTCACATTTTTTTTTTTCTCTGTAGGCAACCTCATAGAAGCCATGATATTCATTTAGAGTGAGTAACCTCTCCTAAGAAAGCAGAGACTATCCAAATGAGCCCATGGTATCAAGGTATTTCCAGTCATGACAAGCCTTTGATACTCTTCTCTGCTCATTGCCCTAGATGTAAGCCAAATTATCCCATGGGAAAATCCTACCTTGTGTTCATCTATCCTCCAATACTGTTCAAAGGCTTTTTTGCCCTGTAAGACTAGCTGAATTCTGTATAAAGAGGCAATGCCAACTTTATTTGGTTGCTTTTCACTTGGATTTTGTTTTGTTTTGTTTGATTTATTCATGTTTCTTCACCTCATGGAGGATATAACTATCCCACTGAAAAGAGAAGACTAGCATAAAAATAATCCCATTTGTATGAAAGTGGTGTATTTTGTACCATCATTCCTGTATTCCCCTTTCCATGTAGCTTGACCACAAGGTCACTTACTGAAGGGCAAGGCGGTACCTTGAATCTAGCACTGTGGCTGTTAGATCCTACACAGAGCCCAGCAGTGATCCCTGCAGGCATTAGATCTAATGATATCCCTAACTTCACTGTGTCAAGAAGAAAAGAAATCATTAAATAATTATCAACTGTGATAAGGCAGCAATTAAACAAACACTTACTGCCAGTTTGCTTCAGATAGCAACACTCTCACTTTCCCAGCTACAACTAACAAGAGGGCCAACAGTGTGAGAATCACACAATGACTGGCAAAGGCCAAATGTGTCATGGTAGGATTTCATCCACATCCTGTTGTTCTGTTCCATAAGGGTTCCTGTTCCATCCCTCCCCTTTACTCAGTCCTTCCAGGATAAATCTTTGAAGATCAGCATAGCAGAAGAGAAACTCTAACTGATGATGGTAGTCAAAGTGTTTAGCAAATGAAACAGAAAGATCATTTCAACAGTCCTTGCTGGAATGCTGGCAGTCATGTATAAATAGCTTTGTAATTTGGATCACCTTTTTCAATTTCCTTTTTCAGCTTAATTCAATTCAATCAGAAGTTATTAAGAATCCACCATTTACTTGGCTTTTCGCTCAGGGCTAAGGAGACAAATACAAAAACTACAAGTCCCTGTCCTCAAGGAGCTTACATTCTACTATGTTAAAATGTCTGTATTGAAGATACCTTCTGTTCCAACTTTTCCCCTCTTTCTCCCCACCCTCTCCTAGATAACAGGTAGACCAATACATGTTAAATTTGCTAAAGTATGTGTTAAATGCAATATATGTATACATATTTATGCAGTTATATTGCTGAACAGGAAAAATAGGATTTAGAAATAAGGTAAAAAATAACCTGAGAAGGAAAACAAAAATCCAAGCAGACAATAACAGGAGTGGAAATGCTATGTTGTGGTCCACACTCATTTCCCATAGTTCTTTCGCTGGGTGTAGCTGGTTCTCTTCATTATTAAACAAATGGAACTGATTTGGTTCATCTCATTGTTGAAAAGAGCCATGTCCACCAGAATTGATCATCATATAGTATTGTTGAAATGTATAATGATCTCCTGATTCTTCACATTTCACTCAACATCAGTTCATGTAAGTCTCTCCAAGCCTCTCTGTATTCATCCTGTTGGTCATTTCTTACATAACAATGATATTCCATAACATTCATATACCACAATTTACTCAGCCATTCTCCAATTGATGGGCATCCATTCAATTTCCAGTTTCTAGCCACTACAAAAAAGGCTGTCACAAACATTTTTGCACATATGGATCTCTTTCTCTTCTTTAAGATCTCTTCGGGATATAAGTCCAGTAGAAACACTGCTGGATCAAAGGGTATGAACAGTTTGATAACTTTTTGAGCACAGTTCCAAATTGCTCTCCAGAATGGTTAGATCATTCACAACTCCACTAACAATGTATCAGTGTCAGTTTTCCCACATTCCCTCCGACATTCATTATTATCTTTTCCTGTCATTCTAGCCAATCTGAGAGATGTGTAGTGGTATCTTAGAGTTGTCTTAATTTGCAAGAAATAGGATTTTAACTCAGATCTTTCTGACTCTGAGTCTAGCACCCTATCCACTATACATTGTTGATTATATTAATATAATGTGGATTGACTCTGGTCCCACTACCTGAGTCAAATCAACAGACAAGCATTTGAGAGAGGGAAGGGGGAAGTAAGGAGAGAGAAAGAGAGGAAGAGAAAGGAAGAGAGAGAAATACAAATATATACATACATATATGTATATATATATATATACATGTGATAAATTTAAGATAATCACAGAGAGGTCCTCTAAGAAACATTCAGAGAAGCTTCTTGTAGAATTGGATTTAGTACAGAATTAAAGGAAACTAAAGTCAGATTTACTACATTTTTATCTCCAGGACCTTGAGGAGATTAGGAAACTCTCTTCTCTGTCACTGGTTCACACCCTAACCAATTAATTTATTTTCATTTTAGGAATCCATTAACCAGCACCCCAGTTTCAATTAACCCTTTAACCAATAACAGATTGGCTGTTTACTTATCTATTACTTTAAAAGTATGTAAGAATAAACACATCACCCAGCAAAGACAAGATAGTTGAGTTCAGAAAGAAGTCCAGTTGAGCTACCCCACCAAACCTCCATCAGGCAGATCTAAGAAATAAATCAGTTGTAATCTTGATGGGGAAATCCAAGAAAAAGTCATATTCAGGACACATAGGACTGTAAATACTAACAAGGGTACAAAAGGATCAGGTTCTGGCCAGGATTGTCAAGTTACAAAGAACATTCCAGGGCAATGAGACTAAAAAGAAGACAAGCAAAGTAAGGGCTGAGATCCATGCTGAATCAGTGCAACATTATGCAGTATGCAGGAACTGTTCAGTTCACTATCTAGGTCCAGATAAATAAATCCAGTGAAGCCCGAGGAGAATTCTCAAGTCTATATGGTGGTGAAAAAGAAAGGTTTCAGGCCCTAGGCTATGTACTGGGCAAGGGACAATTTCAGAAACAAGCAGCAAAGATGTGCTTTAGAACCTAAAGGAGCAGAACAGGGTATCAGTTCTAACTTCTAGCCCATGTTTAAGGATACAGAGAAATTAGAAATTTCAGACAAGGGTAAGCTTGCAGTTCTATCACTATGAACCAGTAGAGTTTCCTAGCTGACTGATAGTGGTTGAATCTAGCTAGGTCAGACCCCAGCTTTGTAGAGCTCAGAATAGGGATCTTTAATTCAGCTTTGTCCTATATTAAACCACTGTAAAAACACTGAAATCTTGCAAGTTACCAGTCTAAATTATCCCTAAGAATCTGGAATAACACAATAGTCAACATCTCAAGAAAGTAAAAACATACCCACCAGAAGGGCACAGAGCCCAAATCTAATATAAAGTCTGAATTCATAAAGTTAACTGGGTGAGGATTAAAAAAATACTATAAAAATTATTCTGGTGATAGGGACATTCAAGACAAAAAAATATAAAAAGAGAATGATTCCAAAATATTGACAAGCAAAGTCCTTAAGAAAAACATAGCTTGGGTACAAGTTAAACTAGAATTGTTGGTAGAGATGAATTAAGAATTTTTTAATAGTATAATTTTTTTAATGAAATGAGTTCACTAGAGGAAAAAAAATTAGAAAATGAATGAGTCACAGAAGAAAGAATTGATTTAGGATTAGGATTAGGGTTAGAGGGAAGCAGCTTGACCAAATAACAAAATCTCTGAAAATTAGAATGGACCAAAGAGAATCCAATGACTCTATAAGCCAAGAGGAAATATATATTTTTAATCAAAAAACTGATAAAATAGAATAAATGTAAATTATCTCCTAGCAAAACATCTGACCTGGAAAATAGAGCAAAATCATTAGAAAGAAGAATCATTGAACTACCTGAGTACCATGACTAATTAAAGAACCTAGACAACATATTTCAAGAACTTAAAAAACAAACGAATCCTGAACAGATCTCATAAAATCAGAGTTGAGTGAAAATAATAATAATAAAATCTAACATTCATGCCATGAAAGAAGTCTCATAAAAACTCTTAGGAATATTATAGACAAAATTCAAAGTATTAAAGAGTTTTCCTATAATCCCACCAATCGTAGAGAAGGAAGTGGATAGAAAGTAATACCTAAGAATGGTTCTTCTACATAATTCTTCCACCTAGTTTAATTGGGAGAGGATGGAATATAGATAAGGCCCAAGGGAATCCTTCTTAAAAAGGGACAAAAAGAATTAGGAAAGCAAAATAGAAGATCTTTAATAATGTTATTAGAATGCTATTATTCTGTCATCTTAAAAAAAAAAAAAAAAAAAAACTTTCATTAGACCCTACTATAACCTCAAGCTATTGCCCTTTAGTTCCTAGCTTTCACAGTCAAGCTTCTAGAAAAGCTGTTTACCCTTGTAATTTCCACTTCGTCTTCTATTAATCACTTCTTGATCTTTTGCAATCTGGTTTCCAACCTCACCAGACCTCATCACTCAATTTAAACTGCTTTCTTTCAGGTTACCAATGACCTCTTGATCATTGTGTCTAATGTTTTCCCCCTTCAGTCCTTAGCACGATATCTAATGTTCTTCACAATATGCTTCCAACTTTCCTTTTCAAGTTTCTTTCAAATTACTTTTTATCACTCATTCTACTTTCTAGTCCAACTAACCCACTTGCAATTACTTATACATGGCATTCTACCTAATGTCTCTTTATATGTCCCTCTTTTTCTAAAATGTATTCCTTCTTTAATACTACTTCATAGTATCTCTAGCCCAAGTTGCTAGTTATTCCCACAAAAATTATTTTGTATTTATTCACTTGTATACCTGTTGCTTAATCCAAACAGAATGTAAGTCCCATGAGGGCAACAACAATTTTAACTTTGCTTTTGTAACCCAAATGCTTAACAGTGCCTGGTACAGAGTAGGTGCTTACTATACATTTGATGGATTAACAATTATAATAAATGGAATCCCTCTTATGGAACAGTCCCTCCTTTCTCTAAAAGAAACATGATTAAATTGACCACCTATTATTAAGTTAGAGTTTTAAAAATAAATCTCAGTGTTCACTTCCCAACTCCCTTCTTCCATGAACAAAACCAAGAAGTTGGCTAGAGATGTTCTCATTTCCCTAAAAGTTTCTAGAGGAATAGTGGCTATTTCTTCTTAGGTTATTCTCTGAAGGGATAAGTTCTTATCCTCACCAAATATTAAAACAAAAGCAGACCACATGAAGTGCACAAAACTCCTAAGTGCTGTAGGCAACACACAAAAATGTAATTGGAAAACATTTTAAAGATAAAAATGCAACATAGATAATATTACATTTTAAAGCAAACCCATATGTCACCCACAGGGAGCCTTACGAATGGATTGGTGAGCCCCATTTCTATTTGATTTTGATACAACGGATCTAGTTTGTCTCATTTTACTTTTACTTTTTTATTATTCTGTTTACTTTAATGATATTTTTTGCTTTTGCATCACCTTCTGTTACAAACATGTTCCTCTCCCCTCTCCTAGCCAGTGAGACATACCTTTTAATAAAATTTTAAAAGAAAGAGGAAGGGAGAAAAAAAAGCAGTTCAGAAAAACCAACACATCAACCTTGCTAAGGAGTGTATACACGATTCTGACATATAATGCTCAATCTCTGCAAAGATCAAAAAGAGGAGCACTTTCTCACTTCTCCCCCCAAGGATGTGCAAACTGATACATTGATACTGGGACTGTGAATGGGTCCAATTATTCTGGAAAGCATTTTGGAATTATCGTGAGAAAGTGGCCAAAATGTTTATACTATTTGATCTAGTGATTCCTCAGCTATGTAGACAAATCTAGATAGATCTTCCCTAGGAAGATTGATGATAAAAATAAAAGGTCTCATGTGTATCAAAATATTTACAGCAGTACTTTTTATAGTAAGAACTGGATACAAAAAAGACATCCATCAGTTGGGGAATCTCTCTACCAGTTTTAGTATATGAATGTAATGGACTGTTCTTGTGCTATTAAAAAAAAGATGAATATTATAAAAACATAGATTCAAAGAAAGATTTATATGAATGGAAGCAAAATGAAACAAAACCAGGAAAACAATCTACATAATGACCAAAACAATATGAAGTGAATAGAAGTAACTACAACAAAATAAAAAAATCAATGTTGTGAAATGATAATTACCAAGATTGTTCCACCATCACCATCAAAAAGGATATGATTATACATGTACAACAACCTTTCTTTGAAAAGGTAGACAACTATGAGTGTGTAACAAAGCATATAACATCAGGTTTGTTTGATATGCTGATTGTTTTTGCTCACATATTTTGTTTCTTATCTTTAAAATTTGTTATGAGACAGGGATGGGATATACTAGGAAATTAGATTGATATAAAAAGAAAAGATATCAATAAAATAATTTAAAATAATAAGAATGTTGAGGGTTTGGATTTTTTTTTTGTTTTTGTTTTGGCTTTTGCCATTTACACTGATGAGTCATTGAGTGAACATAATTTTCTTGGATCTTTCTTACGTTAGGTATAAATTTATGCTCTGATTTTTCCTATTCATTATATATTATGATATGGCAATATTTTCTTACATTCCTCTATTACAATCTATTTAGCCATTCCCCAATAGATAGACAACTACTTTTACTCCATTTTTTTTTGTTAATACAAAAAAATGATGCTATGAATATTTGGGTTTATAAAGTATTTTTTCTGTCTTTGACCTCCTGACAACCCTTTAATTTTAGAGAAGAGGAAAATGAGGTTCAGAGTGGTAAAAAGACATTATTGACTCCTTTTGTATTTTGTAAATTCATGATATAAATAAGCATCCCTTCTTTGGCAAGTTTGTTCATTTGCATTCTAGGCTCATGATACTTTGGGTGTTTTTCCTTAAAGCAGACATGTCTTTATAATAGGGGTTATTTTCAGAAATTACAGATCATTGCTTAGATACCAAACTTAAGGATTATATATTCTGAATGCAAAAAAATGGAACAAAAATATCCTCTATTCATCAAATGAACTAATCATATCTAGACATTATTGAATTCTTATGGTTCCATCTCAAGCCACTTTTGCTTGTATATTTGCACATAAATATAAAAAAGGCAAATTTTCCTTGGCTCACAAAAAAGAAGTTTCTGGACCCCAGTTGTTTCATAGCTGCATGGCAACCAGCAGGCAAAAGTTCTGCAAATTGATGATTGATTCTTTGTCTGTTCCTACTGTTCTTAATTCATACTCTCTTTGTGGCAACAAAGCCAGTTATCTCTGATCATGCTGGCCTAGGCCCATCTCACCTGCCAGTCTATTCCTATTAACCTCAAGTAAGGAATGACAGCCAAAATCCAAGCTAGGTCATTGATAGCAGCCTCAAAGAGACTTATAGATAGTGAGTCCCTTGTTCTATAAAGCCCACATTGGAAAACTTAAGATACTATATGGCACTTTAGTCCTTTCTCCATTTTCATAGAGAACATACTTACATTTATTCTTTGAAAAAAAAAATACCTACACAGATTAGGGAGCACATTCATTTTCCACTAACTGCTCAAAAACACTGCAAGTAAGCCCAGGATCCTCACTGGAAGCTAAACACAGCTCCAGTTCCCAGGTTTGTATCTATTTCTCTCCTTTTTCAACAGCAATTCAGAGTGCCATTTGGCCCAATGTCTCAACTCTGCATGAAACTGATTTCTAGGGCTGTTGTTGTTTTTTTCTGTTTTTATTCAAATTTGCTAGTCTTTCATTTGGGACAGCTTTTCCCTAATACATATTTCCACTCAGAGCTAACAGTGTGATAGGGTTTTTATTTTTATTTGAATAAAAAGTCAGCTAAATAATTACACAAATTGATTGTACACAACTAGAAAAAAAAAGTATTCTTAGCCTTAGACACCCCTACCATTTCAGACTACCACTATTCATCAACAAAAGAAGGTATAAATTCATAATTGTTAAAATCTATAATATTCTTTTATAGTAAACCTTAATTTAACACATAAGAGAGAATCTCCAGAAGAGATTAGATACATAAAAGGCATATCACTAAAATTTTTAGGTTAATACCATGAAGGAACACCCCAAAAATCATACTTTGGTACACCATGAGAAACAGTGGGAGGAGAATGAATGAATCAAGAGCCTGACCATAATTTGGAATTTTAAATATGCTTATATTTTTACATTTATTTGCAAAAAACAGAAATAGACTCAATAACAAATAAAAAAGGAGTATTAACAGTCCATAATGATCAACAACTGTAGTTTTGGTTTTCCTTATTTCTATTGTCTCTTTATGCCTACATCATTCTGGGTGAATTAGCAATGAAAAAAAAAACTTTCTAATCAAGTGATTCAAACTTTAGTTTCATTGCAAAGTAATCACTCAAGACTGAAGTATTTGTACTAACTTATCTCCTCATTTTAAACATGTGTTGAATCTTTGGACCTAAGTATGGAGATGGTTGATGAGTCTCACATCCTTCCTGAGGACATTTCATCCAATTAATCATTCTTTCCAGGCCAAAGCCTAATCTTTGATTTGCTCCTTTCAGACATCATGTCCTATGGATCAGTGGCCATCTTTCAAGACACTTTCCTGTTTATTGCCTTAAAAGTGGGAAATGGCTAACTGGACAAAGCACGTCTCCCAAGGACAAGTAGAGTATGCACTCCTGTAATAAATATTCAGGTCAATGTCTTTCAAAGGTTATTGTGAATCACTTTCCCCTCCTTCCTTCCCATGCTTCAGTCATCTTGCTGGCTCCAAATTTTCACCCTTTGTCTCAGGTCTCAGCTGCTTTTGGTTTATTGCATACGGCTGCTATTGTCTTTGTCTTTTCTATCCGCTTCAGTGTGTCTCATTTTCCTAAAGTACCTGGCACCCACTTTTCCATAACATTGTTCCTTTGTTCCAGGAAAACATAATTTTAGGAGGCAGCAGAAACACAGTTCCAAAGGCCACAGGGTGACATCCTCTCTCACCTGATCTTTATTCATGTCTGGTTTTTTAATTGCTTTTTTTTTTTCCATTTCTCAAGCACCATGCACCTCCCTTCCTCCCTGACAGGAAGGAGCATTTTATTTCTCATTCAAAATGCCTTCCTACTGATCTCTATTCTTCAGAAGTTCCAGAGGCCCCTTGTTACCTGTTGGTTTTTCTCATGTTGGTTGATCTGTTGGCCTTGCTGTAGTTTATTACTGTTTCAACTTTTTTTTCCCCTCTTTCCAAACTTAGGCCAGAACTTACAACCTGCTGTCTTTTCTCATCTTCACTATCATTATCTTCAGCCCCAGTCTTCCCCATATTTTTTTTATTCCAACACTGAGCTCTTTAAAGAAACAAAGAGAAGAATTATGTGATGGCTTCCACCGTCTGAGCATCTGTGGCTTTGTTTGAGTGAGCGCTTTCACATCCAAAGCTAAACCTTGACTTAACACATAAACTCAATTGACAAGAGGAGTATCCGCATTCAAGCCCACCAATAGGCAGAAGACACAATCAGAGGGTTATTGGCAGGTACCTTCTAATCTCCCTGGTGCACTGAAAAAACTCAATTCATTAAAATAATAAAAAAAGATCTTGGTCCCTCATGTGAGCGGCATGTGATTTTTCCATGAACGTTCAGCTCAGAAGGCACGGTGCCTATTATACATTCCATTTATAAATCAAACACCCCACGTCCTGCGGCTGCACGCTGACATGTCAGCGAGGTTTGGGTCAGCCGCACACACTTTCACATGAACAGCAGATTAAGGCAGAGAGAAAGAGAAGTGGCTCTTCCCGCCCCCCCACCCCCCACCCTTTACCACCGGTAATAGGCAGATTGTACATTCAAATTGGGCTAAGACTCCAAAACCAAAGTTCCATGAACCACAGGAGCAAAAAAACTTGAGATAAAAGACAAGATCCTTCTGTTCTTTTAGCTTTCTCACCTTTCTTTCTTGCTTCCCTTCATCGTGTTCATTGGGAAGTAATATGCGTGTTCATATGTGGGATTTAAAGGGTATAACTAGGAAAAGAATGAATAAAATCTAGCCAGGAAAGATTCTAGTTTCCAAAGCCCCATGGGGTTGGAGACCCGAGAGTCTTGGAGCATAATTATCTATACACAATGAGTAATGGATCATAGAGAACCCTCACTAAGCTAAGTTTTGTATAGGTTGTCTTAAGGCCATAAGAGCTGATCTTCTAGGCTATCACCAAGTAACTCTTCCATGAAGACAAGATATGTCAAATCAGACCAACTATATTTGACAGTCTTTTTGCAGTTTGCTCGTTGAACTGTGGTTATCTTGTTTCTCTATTTATGTCAAAATCTTCCAGTTCACCAAGAGATGCCCAGAAAATGTCTTCAACCCCAGGTATGTAATTTCCATCTACATCTCAGGATCATCACCTTTTGTCATAGACTGGCTATCTAAGGAACAAAGAAGAAGAGCAATTGCATGTGTATATTGAAGTTCTTTGCCTGGAACTAGATAAGAACCAGAAAGAAAATGAGCTGGAGTGATCTAGGAATCTTACAAGGGTTTTCTTCCATAAGAATATAAGAACCAGGATCTAAAGAAAAATAATTGCTAGCAGATGAAGAATTCAGATATTGAGAACGTATGATAAGGACCATAGGTAGCAATCTCCAGTGCTTTGGCAAAAACCTAAAGAGGAAGTAAGAAAATGTGAACTGTTGGGACTGAGTTTTTAATTCAACTCCCATTTTAAAAAATATATGTGTATATATATTTTATATTTCCCTGTAGCACTTGAATTTTATATCTATATCCATATTTCATATATATTTATATATATCAGGAATAGTACTTAAATGGAGGTGTTAAAGATAAAGATAGATGGTTGGTATATCCATATTTATCTTTATATCTAATTCTACATAGATATACATATATGTAATTCTACAAATATATTCTATATACATATATATACCCACACACATATCTTTCAACACTTCATTTAAGGTCTATTCAATTCTTGATTGTGGTATAAAAATGACACATGCCAAGCTATGCAAGATTGAGCACATCTATGCAAGCTAAAAAAACTTTCAGTCTTGGCCTGGGGATGGACTATTTGTCTTCCTAGAAAAATGGCCATCAAGAGATTAATTTTTTTCCTGACACCACAATTCATGAAGATCATTTTCTATGATAAAGAAATATGGTAACCTCAATCAATGGAAAGAATACTCAAACAATGAAATATTACAGTAGTAAGCATCCCAATGTTAGGTATGCCATTTCATGAAAGATTTTAGGCTCACTTTTTATTACATCTATAAAAGATATAAATTATTAAAACCTTCCAAGAAGGAAAGGGTCATAAAATGGTTAAAGATTGTATATATGAATAGAAAACTATCACAGCATAGTGTCTTGGTAAATTAGGTTCACCACAGTTTAATCCTCAATGCATCCAGAAGAGTTGATGATAAACCAGTATTCCTGATGAATTATTAAGTGGGCTGAACTGAATGGCTTGGCTATATGTGTAGTTCATCAAGTGTGTCACATCAAGAAATAGTTTTTGTGTACTTTGAAAGGATTAAAAAATAACTACTCCTTTGAAAGAAGGTATTACTGAAAAATGTCCTTTGAGCTGTTTTTCTAGAAACAGGAATGGATTTGTATTGCTCATCTTGTCTCTTTTGTGACCAGTGGAATTTCCTGAAGGTAGGTTGGATGAAATACTGTGAACTCAAGTTAATTGGCCTGCATCAGTAGATCCCTGGAAATTTTGTCTTAATGGCACCTATGATCAAATTGATCGGCAATAAATGAGACACATTAAAGCATATAATACATCTTTAAGGCTTCTTTGCCCTGAAACACTCAGTATTATATGAGATGAATTATTAAGTTTTTATGAGATAATGCTTAGTCTGAAACAGTATTTTTCTTAACATTGTTGATGCTAATATATACCTACTGGGCAGGTTGATATTATGCTCTGCTGTCGATCTGAGTATGTCATTTTTAATTTAATTAATGTAGTACAAATGATTTCTGTTCTCAAGGTAGGCAGGTGTAATTCAGCTAATCCAGTACTTGTCTTGGCAGGTGAGCTTCACTGGATGCATAAGAACATAACTGTCAGTTACTGGCAGCATAAAATGAGATGAATTAATACATAAAATATGTGATGTTCTCAGAAGCAATATTTTGCTATAAATGTGTTTCTGTATGTTGAGATGGATTCTTCATGTCCCTAATATCATACTATGCCTGTTAGCAGTACAAAGTAAACCATTAATGTGATTTTATCATTTTTAGCAATCTTACAAGTGTTCTTCTCCTAATTTTGTTAAGGTATTCATTTCTTATATTCCATGAATCTTTTCATCCTCATTCTATTGTGATAAAATGAACTAAATGAGACAGAGAATCCAAAGAACATAAATAAATTAGTATCTTAAATATTAAATAAACAGATTTCAATAATCTAGAACATTATCAAGAAGTCACATTTATATTATAATTATTACTTGAAAATGCAATACTTAATCCTTACATTAAATATGGACATTAAATGTCTCCTTTTAAAACATGATATTTCATTGTAGCAGGAATTGCACTGTCATTTAGTCTCCTTGATCTCAAAAATATGTTGCAAATTCACCAACACTGGCTGCTACTACTGGAAGCAGGGGATATGATTGAGATGATTTTTGTTATATTACACAAATCATTTTTGCATGAGTAATTTCAATGATATATTACCAAATATAAAATATAAAAATGCATAAATAGAGAAATGCTTCACTTTTGAAGCAAAATTGTGCTATCAATTTAGATTTTTTTGAGAAAATTAAATGAAATCATTCGGGGAAAAAATCAACTTTGGAAACTGAATTTTCTAAATCAATCATAGTTGCTTACATAATTGACATAACATCTCTTTATTTAGTATAATGTAAACAGCCTAGATGAAAGGAGAAATTTGAAATTCATAAAAATCATAGAATCATAGAGCAAGAATAGCCCTTAGAGACCACTGAGTCTAACTCCCTTCATTTTATAGATGAGAAACTGAGGTTCAGAGAATGTGAGTGTTATTCTTAGGCTCATTAAGCAACATTAATGTAGAAAATGAATACTAAAACTAAATTTTTATTCAATGCCTTCATGACAATAAAAACTCATTTAGATAGAATATTAAGGTTTATACACTGCTTTTCCCCACAACTTAATATTACAAATTATTGTAAATTATTGTGTACACCTGGAACGCAGTGAGTACTTACTGAATACTTATTCTCCTGTCAGCTAGGTAATTGAAACATTGTTTTCCTTGTTTCACAAATGAGGAAACTGTGACACAAAGCAGGTGAATGGCTTGTATAAGGTTACAAATAGCAGAATAAGCTTTAGAGCAATTCATATTCAAGTCTCCTGACATCAGATTAATCAACCCAGGGGAACTGGCTACCTTGGAAATGATGATAATGATGACATCTAACATTTATATAGTGCTTTGAAGTTTGCATAAAGATATCTTTTTATATATATATATATATATATATATATATATATATATACATATGTGTGGAGTGTGTGCATAATTTGAAGTAGTGGGTTCCTTCTCCAGGGAGGTATCCTTGTGAAATCTAGATGACTTCTTGTCTGGTATGTTATAGAGAGGATTCTAATTCAGATATAAAGTGGGCTAGTGATCTCTTAGATGTCTCCCAATTCTGAGCTTCTGTGATTCTACCATATCTCACTGACGATGATATCATTAATTTTAATAGTTACCACCTTTGACCTTTTCAATAACCTTGATGCATGAACTCCATGCAAATATTTTTAGTGATAAGCAAACATAAAGGACCTTTGGTTGTTCTTTAGAAATCTGTACTATAATCAATGACCATGCTTGAAAAGTTCATCTAATGTAATTTTGGGTTTCATTTTTGAAATTCTTCTCTTATGGTATTAATGGAATCTGTGCTACTCACCTGTTCCTATTTGTAACCAAAATTATGTGCTGGCGATTCAAAAAAAAAAGTGAACTAAATGAAAGATCTCTAAGGTTTCTTTCTGATCTAATATATTATTTATTTATGAATAAAACCTAACCTAATAATATTCATTCTTAGAGAAGGTCAAATTGGTGAAGTACTTGCTGTATGCACTGGACTAAGAAATAACCCCTAAGAAGGGACCAAGGGTTCTCTGATCACTACTGCAAAGGACCCCATTTGAGTTTACCTATGGAAATTCAACATGATCCTATAAGTCTTCCTTATTGATTACTCCCAAAAAAGAAAAAAAAAAAAAGGAAAACTATTTTTGCCATAAGAAGGTATTCTAATAACTACCTATAGTTCATAAACATATTACCATATTGGTAACAGAATTTGTCTTAAATGGAGCTGTTGCTGATGAATAAATATATCTCACTAACAAGAATATTTCACATAAACCATGGTAACAAAAGAGTTGCTAAATCTAGGACCAGCAAGTGGATTTTTAGCAAGCATCCAAGTTCTGAAATTTCACTTCTGATAGAATTACTAATGCTAGTATCCATCTTAGTATACACCAGAAACCTTGCTTGCTCTGCTTTTTAAAAAAATGTTTACCACTTTGGATTAATTTCAAGAATATGTGAAAACATTTTTATACTAAATTAAGATTTTATTTTATGGCCCAACTTAGTCCATGGGATAGATAATATGGAATCTCTTTTTTAAGTAAAATCAGCCTTCAAAAGAATTTTTAATTTTTAAATGAAAAAATATCAACACTTTTCTCTACCTATTCCAAGATTTCTAACCTTTTGCAAGAATTCAGCAGAGTTCTCACTGTTTCCAGAGAGAATATTAATGGAGTGGTAAAGAATAGGGTAGGTTTACAAGAAATTTATTAATAGGTATTGCTATTAGTCATATTAATATTTTATATTTTAATAACCAGTTTGTTATCTGTTCAGAACAGAGTCTCATGATACACAAAGACCAATGTGCCACAAGCCACACTTCTAATCATCTAATATAGGACAAAGCCAGTAGGATACAGTTGGAATTTTACAGAGGCAAGGGGGAGGCAAAAGATTTATATAACCAAGAACTGATAGCAGAAGATGAAGATCTATATCAAATAAATTGATCAGCAATCAATGGAGTTAAACTGATTACTTTGTAAAAAGAAAGCAGGAACTGACCAGATAGAGCCAGATCTAAAGTTAAATGTCTCAACTAAATTCAAAAGGCTTCATCTAATTACATGTCTTGCTATCTCAGGCAAAATGGCCTCTATATTAAAATTTTCTTTTGACAGAATTAAAAAATGACCCTGTACCAATTTTAAAAAAAAATCACCCAGGCATAAAATTATTCACAGAGCCCTTTATTTCTTCTTTTCTCAATTCCCAAATGAACTAAATTGATTTTGGCTCTGAGGCCAAATCAAAAAGAGAGACAGAGACAGAGACAGAGAAATAGAAGCAGGCAGACAGAAACAGAGAGACAGAGATAGAAAGACAGAGAGAGAGCAAATCAATCATAAATCTCAATTCATAGGATTTAGAACTGGAAGTTACCTAGAAAGATCATTAAATCTTAATCTCTCATTTTACAGATAAGGAAATTGAGACCCAGAGAAGGTAGCAACTTAATGGAACCAGAATGCAAAACCCAAATCTTTATTCTTTATTTTTAATGTACTTTTAACTACTCTTTCCATGCTTTAGCTCCTATAAGCCTAAAATTTTTCACATTTCCTGTTTCTTTGACTGGATTTAGGTTGAGAATCTGCCAGGCCCCTCTGCCCTGTTACTACCATGGAAGACTGATCCATCCATTTCTTCCACCATTCTCCCCTTAAAACTTGTGTTTCACCTCCCCACCAGGATTTTCCCAGTAGGTTGTAGAGGTGTAATTCTATTGCTCTTTTTAGTCCTGCACCATCTCTACTCTTAGGGAACCCTTAATTAACCAGCATTGAAATTGCAGTGCTGAGATTTACCAAAAGAGGGAAGGATGAACCACCCCCCAAAAAAGCTTGAAAAATATGGAATAGTCCAAATGATAAAGAAACACTTCAATAAGTCTAAGACAGCAAAAGTCTTCTTAAATGAGAGGGGGGAAAGAAATAAGAATAGGCAAAGAAGAAGGATATATTTAACAAGAAAATTTTTATTAATGTTTATTTTGGAAAAAACACCAGCTGAATTGAGGATCCATTGCTCTAAGTGCAATGATGGAATTTTGGTCTTTGAATCTTAATTCTGACCCACACTAGGATATGATCATGGGCATATCACTTAGTATGAACCTGTGTCCTCATTTGTAAAAAGATATTAACTATCTCACCATCACAGAGTTGAGATAATTGTATTTTGTCTGAAACATAAGAAAATATAAGTTATTGTTATTTGTGTTAGGGAATTGAGAGGCACAGAGAAAACAGGAAGACCTGGGAACAAGTCCCACCTCTGACACAGTGTACATTGGTGAGAGGGGGTGTCCACACCCAACTGTTCCCTATAACAATAAAACTATAAGTTGTCTCTATCTTTTACCAGGGAACTAAAGGAAAAAATCTCTGGGGTAGTAAAAAAAAAAAAAAATGCAGATTCATTGAGAATCTCAAAAAAAAAAAAAAAATAGGGCTTATTCCCATCTCATTCTTATTAGAAAAATCAAACTTTTTTTTTTTTCTTGAGTATGGGAAGCAGTATCTTCCATCTACTCTGTATTCATCCTATATGTTCTGATTTGTATATGATGTTTTTCTCAATAGAATGCAAGCTTCCTTTAAAAGAAAGCTTTTCCTTTGTTTCAATGCTTAATATCGTGCTTAACAAGAATAAACCCTTATAAATGTTTATTAATCAATTCACTGACAATTGGGGAGATAGTATTACCAAGGAAATAGCTATATATACTTTAATACTAGATGATTAGATTTCAAGGCCTTTCTCTATAATCTCTAGATTACATTTTGTGTGTATACATAATTTGCCTGAGTTTTACCTTTTACTGATTAAGACTTATGGAATCTTCTTCCACATAATCCTGTTAGAAGTAGACAGTTCTCCACCAGCTAATTCAGTTTTATATACATTATTTTGTATAGAGCAGAGGGTTAATTTAAGAGGATTTGTTTTTGTCTCCCTGTAATGGGTTGAGGCTTGAATTGATGCACTGAGGACCCAAGCACGGGAAGCTAAATAGTAATTGGACTATACCCTATTAATATACATGATTGGATAAAGAATGGCCCCCGCCCACTCTCTGTGAAAGTCCTGATGTGTTTATAGGAAATGACGATTTTGGTGGGTAGAGGCAGAGAGACAGGAAGAGAGGCTGGAAGAGATTGAGCCTGGGTTCTATGCTCCTAGCTGCTGGTCTTGTGGGTGCTGGTCTAGCTAGCTTCTTGACTCAGCTACACACATTGCTATCACCGATTCCCTTCCACCTCCAATCTTTCTTTACTGAGAATAAAGAGTGACGATTTTCCCTTAACCTGAATTCCTGACTCCGGCTGATTTTAAAATACGGGGTCTTCACATCTCCACCTCCACTTTTTTTTTTTTTTGGTAATTTTACAACTTGCCATTAGTAGCAATTAATAAATACTTGTTGAATGACCATACTGGGTTCAAGGAATATGACTGTTTAAACGATGACTGTATAATTATAATACAATTGTAACAACAGTCAATTCAGTTCTCTTGGCCTTTTTTTTTTAGTAACTGCATGACATCACTATCCCAGCATTTTGATTAGTTACAACACAAAAGTGAAAATGGTTGTAAAGTATATTAAGCATGACAAGAAATATTATACAGACATGACCTTAAATTTGGTCTAGACTAGAAAAGTGAAATGAAATACAGTTACAAATAATCAGATAATTCAAGTGCTAATGCTCTATTTTGGTCTTAAATGTCTGAATGTTTGGATGACAGTAATGATAGTCACTCTTCTTAAAGCTGGAAGTATCCATTTTTCTAACCTCATTTCACATGGCTAGTATAACCCCCACCTTAATTATAAATGCAATAAGCTTTTGTGACAGAGAAGTACTCTAAAAAGGCTGCTTACTGTGTGTTATCATGAGACCTACCACAGGAATTCAATTTAGTTAATAACTCTGGATACTGAAAGACTTGAACATTTTTTTTTTCTTCTGGAAAAACTCTTTAGTTCATCCTGCAACTGAGTTTCATAGAGTAGTTTCAAGGTTGCCTGTGAAGGTGAGCAGCTGGAGTCCTAAGAACTTAATTTAAAGAAATTCAAAGAGCAAAAAATGCACTTTGTTCTTTGGCTTTCTTAAACCCACACTTCATATCCTTTCATAATCTTTTGTCTTTCATAGCTAAAATACATACAAATTGTATGGGGGGGGAGGTCTCTTAAATCTCCCCAGGGCACCACGTTGGCCCAAGTGATTTAAAATGGCATACACATATTTTAATATTAAGATTTCTATATAGTAGCATTTGTAGCACACACACAAAAAAAACTAGCATTGTGCAGAGAAAATTACCATTTCCTTGTTTTTCAGTACAAATTCAAGGACAGGGAAACCTACTTATAACTTTACTATTTATAAGGTTTTCATTTTCTCAGCTCCTTGAAAAAAAAAAAACTGACACAGGCAAATTTTCCAACCTTCTAAAATCAATGTTAAGCAGAAACAAAAACAAAAACAATGAAAAACAACCCTCCAGTGAATTTTTAACATCCTATGTCCTTAAATATGAATCTCTACCAGATCTTTCATTTGACCCCTCTGCCAACCAGTTTCTGCCCACTTTACAGCACTTTAGCCATTAATGATCTCCTCCTGGCCCTTTCTAATGGTCTTTTCTCTAACCATTTTTTCTTTTATCTCATCTGTTAGCTTTGATAGAGTCAAACACTCTCTTCCTCCTCCTCCATAAGCCTCTCGTCTCCTAATTCTCTTTTTACCTAATTCTCTCTGTTCCTTTTCTTTTAAGAATTTCTAACATTTCTTTTGAGAATTTCTTCCTTCCTCTCACTGGTTCTCTCTTCTCAGCCTACTTTCTTTCCCTAGGTGGCTTCCTTTGTTCCCCACAAATCTGCTGATGGATGAATCCAAACCTTACTTCTACACCCTTGGGCCCTCTTTTTCTATTAATTTTTTAAATCTCTTTTTTGTTCAACTGATATAACTACCATCTAAAACTCAAGTTTATTTCTTTTTCCTTTCAGGACCTACTTCTAACATAGTCCATTTCTTCATGTCAACTCATTAGCTCTGGAAAATTTTACTTGCCCATGGAGACCAAAGATTTTTCATCTTTTCCTTCTAAAATCTCCTAAGAGGTTATCACCTCTTCAGAAAATTCTCCAAATTGAGAAATCTATTTAATCTATTACTTAGGATTATGCTGTATATGTAAGTGCTTAATAAGTGATTTTTTAAAATAATGATGATGCTAGACCATATGTACCCCAGTGAGATTCTTTACTGGCAATATTTAAACAAAAATTGTAAGTGGCATTCCTGCAACAAAATCCTACCCTAGTGCATTATTATGATGGAAGAACTAAAACTGGTTCTTGAAGGCTATACCTAAGGAAGGAAAATGTTAATGAGAGACAGACAAGGAAATGAACAAAATATAAATTTTTCTCTAGTTCATCCCCTTTAAAGACTCATTAAGAGGTGCTGACGGTGTGGTAAGAATATTGCTTGCACCTGATGTGGAGGAAATAAATAGAATTCAGTAGACCTAACTTGATTATGAAGGAGGGGGATCATCAGCTAAGAAGGACAAGTTAAGAAATATGAACAGCTGCCTGAGGGGCCCTCTTTTGTGCTAAGGTTGTAAACTTGGCTAAAACAAGAAATGGAAATGTGTCTTTAAAAAAGAACTCCATCCCCACCCCCACCCAGTGCCTGTTAGCTCTGGCTAATTTATTTTAAGATCTGTGCTTCTTCCCTGAAAATGGGGAGGCTGGAGGACAAGCAACAGTGGTAATTGTGAAAAAAATCAATAATGGCATTGTCAAATCTACCAAGTCTATAATGAAGTCAAGACATTGGTAAAGCTGAGTTGTACAAGATATGGGGATAGAATGGGAGGTGAGAGAGAGGAGGAGATATGGAGGGAGAGCCACAGAGAGTCATGAAATGAATGCACAGTTGCATAGGACTGTCCCTTTCATTTACACTGTGAGTCATATAGACTGTGCAGAACTGAGAGAAAGGGATTTGACTCTAGAAACTTCAAGAGTTTCTTGTGGACCCTTTAACCCCAGGATAATACTCTTAAGTAAGAAAAATTTTAGAGGACCCTGAGGAGATATGGCCTTCTAGACGGCCAATTTTCTTGATCATCAATGGACCTCGATAAAAGTCCTATCTGCAGTTTTGGATGGATGGAATAGGTTTCTTGTATACTCTATGCCTTCTTTACTTGGTACTTTTAAGGTAACTGAAGACCTCTAGTAAAGAGTCAAGTTCACATATACTCAAGTATTGAATAAGTAGAAGTGAAAAACAAAAGAGAAATTATTAGATTATTATTTCAAAACCTTCAAGATAAGCATCTCACACATGAATTCTGATGTAATTTACAGCAACATATTGTGACATGAAGAAATTTCAAGTAAAATGAAATTAAACATCCTTAGAATCTCTCTAAGGATAAAGAAAATTATAATGATTTTTAACTAGGGCCTGGAAAATTGTTTCCTCTACCTATTTTCTCTACTTTTTGCTTTTTAAAAAATTAAAGATAAAATTGAAAATACTATAACATAAAAATATCTTAATAAAAAAAGGAAAATCAAGAATTAGTCCAACTACTTAGTCCAACTACTTTATTAAATTGATTAGGGGATAAAAGCAATGACAAATAAGAATTTTCATTTCTAAGAATACTTAAAATTCTTTACAAATACCACTGTTCATTACTGTATATTCCCCTTTCATTAATGCAAATAATACTGTAAAGGGCAGGAACTTTGAAGAAATATACTTAAGGCTCAGTATGATTGATTTAGTCCTACAACAAGGTGTTAACTCAGTGGAATTGATAAGACAATGGTTATCTAATTTAGCATGTGAGTTCTCTAGTTCAGTATGATTGATTCAGTCTTACAACAAATAATGGTTCCCTGGAGATATAATGATTGGTTTATATTCAGTATACTGTAATGATGTAATTGTAATAGAGCATATAAACTGGGGACAAATTCAGCCAGAGAGAGACTTGGTGGCTCTCCTGTTTCCTCCACTAAAGCCAAGACCCATTTGGGAGGGCCTCCAGAAAGCTAGCCAAGCCCCAGGCAAGGAGACAGACTGTGAAGGAGATAATAAGAATTTGGACTTTATCCCTAGCTATTCTTGTGGTGATTACTCTGCTGAAATAAGACCTCCAGAAAACCAATCAGGGCCCTGGAAAATTGTTTCCTCTACTCATTTTCTCTGCTTTTTGCTTTTTAAAAAATTAAAGATAAAATTAAAAATACTATAACATAAAATATCATTAATGAAAAAAGGAAAATCAAGAACTAGTTCAACTACTTTATTAATTAGATTAGGTGGTAAAAGCAATGACAAATTAAGAATTTTCATTTCCAAGAATATTTAAAATTCTTTGCAAATACCACTATTCCTTACTGTATATTCTCCTTTCATTAATGCAAATGATACACATTCTGGTATGTGTCCTTATGAGGTGGAATGGCAGGAAAAAAAAATTAATCCCCAAGTGACCAGTCTTCAAGTGATCCTTTCTAAATTTAGGAAAACTACTCCTGGAATAAGAGAAATAAAGCCTATTTCTGGGCTTCTGTGTTAAACCTTTCATGTTAAATAAAACTGGGCAGAGTTTGCATTTCACCAGCATTACCTTTAAGACCTCAGGGTCACTGCCACATTCTATTAAGGCAAAAGAGTAGGACTTGAGTGGAAGATATATTAAATTCCTTTAAAAAAAACAATTCAGACTTTCTATTCAGTTCTATGCTGCCTTTATTTCCTGTGCCAATGTATATTAAGTTCTATGGTCATGCACTGACTCACCTTCTAAGGCCAAAACCTAGAAAAAAAATGTGTGCCAAAAGACATAAGATATTCCCATTCTGAATTCCTTTTTAAATTTTCCATTCATTTGATTTTCAGAGGAATCTCTGTTTATGGAGGCAATTCTAAGTAGATGGTGGAATTTCACTATAAGTCTGTCTTAGAAATCTTGCTTTCAAGGATGAGAATGTACTATAATCCGCCCCCCCCCGCCTCCTCCCAGTTTTTCATGTAACTAGCTTTCTCAGATGGGGTTCAAGAAAGATCCTGGACTAGGCAGCCAACAGAGACAAGCAATAGTATATAAAGAAGATGGGGCACTTTATTGATGAGGGACACTATGGAGATGGAATACAGGTATGAGTTTAATTAAACTTAAGCTTACTAAGCAAAATGAACAGAGATATTGGCCTAGTAAAACAAGTGGCAGTTCAATTTTGCACAAAAAGAGTATAGTATGAGCTAGGTAAGAGGAAAGAAAAGTGACAGCATAAAGCTTTGAACGTCAGGCAAAGAAAACAGAATATTATTGAGTAAGCAGTGGAGAATGACTGGAAATATGTGCTGAAGAGTCGTGATCAAATTTATGCATGGAGAATTCTATAACCTGAAAACCTGAGACCTTAGAGATTACCAGGGGTCCTCAAACTTTTTAAATAGGGGGCCAGTTCACTGTCCCTCAGACTGCTGGAGGGCCAGACTCTAGTAAAAACAAAAACTTTGTTTTGTGGGCCTTTAAATGAAGAAACGTCATAGCCCTGGGTGAGGGTGATAAACATCCTCAGCTGCAGCATCTGGCCCGCGGGCCGTAGTTTGAGAACCCTGGAAACAGTCTAGTGATATTAAACTTGAATAGAAACAGATCCCTACATATTGACTGAGAAAACCACAAAGTAACATTATCAATGTGTATTATATTTTTATTTATTTTGTTAAACATTTCCAATGACTTTAATCTGATATACCTTTTGTGGGAGTCTGCTATACTTTGGGGGGTCATCATCAGTGAGTTTGACACCTTTGCTCTATTCCAACCTCCTTGTTTTAAAGAAAGGGGAATTGAAGCCAAAAAACTTACATGCACAAATAGTATGGCAATGTTTTGCATTACTGTACATATATATTCTATATCAAATTTCTTGCCATCTCAAAGAAGAGGAGAGAATTTTTTTTTAAGAGAATGTTGGGGCAGTGGATAGAGCACCAGCCCTGAAGTCAGAAGGACCTGAGTTCAAATGTGGTCTCAGACATTTAACATTTCCTAGCTGTGTGACCATGGCCAAGTCACTTAACCCCATTTTGCCTCAAAAAAAAAAAAAAAAAAGAGAGAGAGAATGTTAATTTTTTTTGGTTTCCATGTAATTGAGAAAAAAATTAAAATAAAAATAAAATAAATTATATGCCCAAGGTCACACAACTTGGCTAGTCAGGATCTAAAACCAGGTCCAGGCTGACTGTCATGACTCTACAACCTTTGACATAGGATTGTCTAAAAGAATAGGGAAATAAGCCTAGGAAAGACGCCAAGTATGTAGCTTTCCCCAGCATTGTGATACTATGGCATTGTTGCCCAATCCTTTGATATATATCCTATATAGATAACATGAGGCAACTTTCTATCTAACCCAATTACACAAAATTTCATCCAAGATATCCAAGCTTGGACAAGAAAAAAAAAGTCATTCAGGTAATTTGACTCCTGCAGAGATGTACTACTGTGCCATGATGAGGTTTCACTAAAAGCTCCCTAGGTTTTCTTCTTCGTAACAACCATTGTCAATTTAGGGAACATTAGTCCAGAGTCTTGTTTTTAATATGTTCTTTGCAAGCAATCTCAGAGCAAAAGAGATGCTCCTTCTCTCATCAATGTGGCAGCTGCCTCTTTTCTATTCTTACCATTCCTTTATTTCAGCTTCTCTAATTAGGGTGATACCTCTTCAACAAATCCAACCAAATAAACATTTATTAAGTGTCTACTATGTGCAAGATACTGTTCTACAAGTTAAACAGAAACACTCCCTATATTAAAGGAGTTTATGTTCTACTAGGGAATATAACCTATAAGCAGATCAATAAATATAAAATAATGAAGGGGAAAGGGAAATCACAATTAGAGAACAGAAAAGGCTTTCTGCAGAAGGTGGTTGCTGTGTTGAGCAAAACTGAAGATTCTAGGAGGCATAACTGAGGTGGGAGTGAATTTCAGGCAAAGAAGGATGGTTTCTGCAAAAGGACAGAGACTTTGAAGGCTTTTGGAATTGCCTAGATGCATAGCAATGAAAATCTTTTTTAGGGGTGCTAGTAGTGGGAAGAGAAGACAAGACAAATAAGGAAGATGCCACAGAAGTAGTTTTAACCAGTAGAATGGGGAGTTCTTTTTTCATCTTAAGAAAAAGAATTCCTATTTTATTAAAGATTTCAAATGATTCCCAGACAGTTAAAGATATGCATTTCCGACTTTTGGAGCATTACAGCTCTTGAAGAAAATTGTCCTGTTATCTTTATGCTTAGGAAAGTTGAGAATAATGTTCGATTGTATATGAATTCTATATGGACTCTCCATCCATTAAGGCTTGTTCATTTTCTTTCTTGTCCTGCTTTTCCTTATGTGAAACAAAAAAAAAATAAAATAAACATTAAAGAAACGAGAAATATTATACATAGAACTAGTAAATGTATGAAATGAATAGGCTAAGGCAGAGGGGGATTGAAAGTCAAGTTCTTGCTTCTCTTTGCTTTTTTTGGAGGAACTCCTCTGTGCTCACAGCTCCTTTTAAAATCAGTGGGAACTCTGCAGGAGGTGCAGAGAACTGAAAATCTGACCCTACAGGAGCGGCCCAAGGTCACCCAGACAGTTGGTAGCAAAGTCAGAAACTGTACCCAACCCCCCTTGTTTCAGCCACTAGATGACACTGCCTCCCCAAAAATAAGTGCAGAAATGTTGTTCTCAAAAAGAATGTACTGAAATACTCTTTGACTGAACCATAGATCCTGATGTTGAAGAAGCAGGGGGACTTTTCAGAGACAGAAGTGAGGAAGCATGAAGGTTTACAAGTCTAGACAAGAATGAACACAATTAGTTCTTTCTCTTTGACCTCCCTTGGCACTTTATTGAGTTTCCAGTCACTTGGTTAATATGCTCTAATTCTCTTAATCATAGGGACAAACCTCAATGTCAAGGGGAATATACAGTAGTTAGAGGTTTTAACATCTGCACTTCAAAATGGCTCCTAGGTCTTCTTAACAATGGCTGGGGAAAGTTCTCATTTTGATTTTGTCTCCAAAATGCTCTCTGGTGATTTAAATAGTATCTCCTCCCTATGTAACTCTGCATATGGAGTGAAGATGCTGGGATGCAGATGAGACACAGGGATTTTGCTTTTATAATATACTTTAGAGATCCTCTGTCTGCCCTTAATCCTGGAAGGGAAGGGTTTCCTCTGTTTAAGTCCATGACCTTGGGGCACCTTTGCTTTATGTTGCTGAGACTACAAGAGTACCTCTTGCCATCTGGAATCGTAGGGGTTCTCCATAGCCATTTATCAGTGATCAAGCAAAAACACACACATCATTTTAATAACCTTTATGAGTTCACCTTAGGATAGAGACTGAACTGGTAATACCAGTCTATATAAACTTGCCATAGATTCACTTTCTGGAATTCTCATGAATTTTCCAGACAAATGATTTAAACAATGCATTGACTAGATTAAAAAATGTCATCAGCACTGACCACCATTAAAATATCATTAATTTTTTCCTGTATTTCATTAATTCACTCAACAAAGATTTATTAAGCAATTATTATGTACAATGAATTGTGCTAGACAATGGGAGAGATACCAAAAAAAAATAAAAAAAGATGCTCTTGAGATCCCTGATCTCAAGAATCTTTTAATCTGGGTGTGTGGTGGAGATGGGTGGAAATGTAATTAGATATCTTCTAGGTATGTTGTTCTATGAGTAAAATAAATAGAATATAATTCTTGCCCTTAAAGATTTTACAATCTAGTAGCTGAGGAAACATTCACAGGAAACACATTTAAATAACTACCATGATAGCTGTCTCCACAAAAGTCTCAGTATGAGGTAGAGATGACCCTAGATTCTCAAAAACTATGACAAAAAAAATACAAGGTCCAGAAGATTCTACCACGATGGAAAACAGCTCTCAGGGATATGTTTTTGCCCCATGTCCCAAGTGCTACACGGAGCCTAAAACATAGGAGAAGCTTAACAAATGTTTGTTGATTAACTGGAAAATTTTCAAATATGGTACACAACAGACTGCTAACTGAGGACCAGCTGAAAACATAGCAGCTCATTACTACTGATCTGGCTACCTTGGCCATGGTAATCCATAAAATGAATAAAAAATAAAATGATTCTTGATCTTGTAAGGTCCTTTTCTGTTTCTGCAATGACAATGGGAAAAGGTGAAAAAGACAGAGGGTGTTAAGAATAATGTAGTCTTTATACACTTATAATCAAGTTTAAACATGTTTCTTAATTTAACTACTGGCATTTTAAGTATGAGCTCTTTGTTCAATGATCAATGAGTTGACAAATTAAGTGAAGGAATTATTTTATAAATACTGACCTTCTCCCTGTAATTTAAGGTATAAAGAATTGGTTTCATTATGTTTCCCAATGTAACAAGAAATGAATATTTGGTCTTTTCACATTGCAACATACATAACAAAGCAAAAGCATGAAGACCACTAACAGGAGAACAACAATTTATATGCTAATATCTAATTCAGAGGATGAGGAGATAGAGAAATCATATGATCTTCAATATAACATCCACAACAACTCCAAAGGATTCTTGATGAAAAATGCTCTCTACTTCCAGAGAAAAAACTAATGAACTCCGAGGACCAACTGAAGCATTTTTCCCCACTTTCTCTATTCTTTTTCTTTCTTGCAACATGGCTACTTGGAAATATATTTTTAATGATTTCATATGTATAATGGTTATCATATTCTTACCTTCTTAATAAAAATGGGGAGCTAAGAAGAGGGAAAGAATTTAGAACTCAATATTTAAAAGAAATTTTTTAATTTTTTAAATAATAGTTTTTATTTTCAAAATATATGCAAAGATAGTTTTTAACATTCACTTTGCAAAACCTTGTGTTCCAAAATTTTTACTCCCTCCCCTCCCTTGACTTCCTTCCCTAGACAGCAAGTAATCCAATATATGTTAAACATGTGCAATTCTTGTATGTATATTTCCATAATTATCATGCTGCACAAGAAAAATTAGACAAAAAAGGAAAAAAGAGAAAGAAAACAAAATGCAAGCAAATAACAATAAAAAAGTGAAAATACTATGTTGTAATCCACACTCAATAATACCCAAGTCCTCTCTCTGGGTGCAGTCTTCTTTCCATCACAAGACCATTGGAACTGGCCTAAATCATCTCACTGTTGAAAGGAGCCATGTCTATCAGAATTTATCACCATATAATCTTCTTGTTACTGTGTATAATGTTCTCTTGGTTCTACTCACGTCACTTAGCATCAGTTCATGTAACTCTCTCCAGGCCTTTCTGAAATCATCCTGCTGATTATTTCTTATATAAAAATAATATTCCATAACATTCATAAATCCTTAACTTATTCAGCCATGATCCAACTAATGGGCATCCACTCAGTTTCTAGTTCCTTACCACTACAAAAAGGGCTGCTACAAATATTTTTGCAATGTGGGCTAGATATCATATTTCAATTTATTTTAAGTGAAAATATCCCTCATATCTTAAAGCCAGAGGGTAAATAGAAATTGAAAGAATCCACTGATTACGCCCTGACAGAGATCCCAAAATGAAAATTCCCAGGAATATTATAGCCAAATCCCAGAACCCCTATGTCAATGAGAGAATACTACAAACAGACAGAAAGAAACTATTAAAATATGGAGCCATAGTTAGGTTCACATAATATTTAGCACCTTCTCCATTAAAGGAGTAGTGGACTTAGAATATGATATTGCAGAATGCAAAGGAGGTAGGATTACAATCAAGAATAACGTATCCAGCAAAACTGAGTATAACCTTCAAGAGAAAAAATATGAACATTTAATAAAAAATTTTCAAGAATTTCTGATAAAAAGGCCAGGGCTAAGTAGAAAGTTTGAGAAATCATAAGGGACTTATTAAGTTTAAGCTAATTACATTCCTATATGGAAAGATGATGTATATAACTTCTAAGAATATTATTACTGGAGCAGTTAGAAGAATTCTACATAGAGAACAAAGGCATAAGTCAATTTTGTTTGGGTGATCTCAAAAAAATGAAAGGGTGAGAAAAAGGGATGGACTGAGAGAAGGGAGAGGAAGAATGGGAGAAATTACCTCATGTAAGAGGAGCATGAAAGGAAGAATTTTTACAGTGGAAAGAAAATGAAAAAGTAGCAGGCAACACTTAAACCTTATTGTTGTTAGAATTGATTCTAGGAGGAAAAAACACACACGCACACACACACACACACACACACACACACACACACAGATATAGGAATCTATCTTATCTAACAACAAAGTAGGAGAGAAAGGAAAGAAGGCAAAGAGGAGAGGGGAGTTAAAAGGAGAGCAGAGTAAGAGAGGCAATAATCAGAAGAAAATAGACTTTTGAAGAAGGACAAGGTAAAAAAAGAGAAAAGTTTAAATAGAAGAATAGAAGATGGAGAAAATACACAGTAATTATAACTATGAATGTGAATAGGATAAACTCACCCCTAAAACAGAAGTAGATAGCAGAATGGATTAGAAACCAAAATCTGAGAATATGATTCTTATAAGAAATGGACTTGAGAAAGAAAAACATATACAAAATTAAAATAAGGAATTGGAAAATAATCTATATATAATAAAATAAATAAAAATAAAAATAAAATTAATATGATAAAATAAAAATAATTAGCTGAAGTAAAAAAAGGGCAGGGGTAGCAATCATAATCTCAGACAAAGCAAAAGCAAAAGCAAAAATAATTAAAAGATATTTAGGGAAATCACATTTGCTAAAAGGTACCATAGACCATATAATATAAAAGTACCATATTGCATTTTATTAATTTTTAATAATATTAATGTTTTAATTAATTAATATTAATATTAAAAATTTATAGCAAATTTCTCTGATAAAGGTTTTATTTCCTCAAATATATAAGAAACCCAAATTTATACAAATAAGAGACATTCCCCAATCCTCAAAGGAAACATGAACAGTTTTCAGAATAAAAAATCAAAGCTACTTGTAGTCACATAAAAATACTTTAAATCAGTATTACCTGGAGAAATACAAATTAAAACAATTCTGATGTACTACCTTACACCTACCAGATTAACTAACATGACAAAAGAGAAAAATGGCATTCTGGGATGGATATGGAAAAATTAGGACTCTAATGTACTATTGGTGGAGTTGTGAACTTACCCAGTCATTCTGGAAAGCCATTTAGAACTATGTCCAAAGGGCTATAAAATTGTGTATAGCCCTCACAGCACCATTACTGAATTTGTAACTCAAAGAGATCAAAGAAAAAAGACCTATATATTAAAAAAATATTTATAGAAGCTCTTTTGTGATGGAAAAGAATTAGAAATTGAGGGAATACTCATCAATTGGGGAATGGATAAACAAACTGTAGCACATGATTATGATGGAATGTAATTACACTACAAGAAATGACAAATAGGATGGCTTCATAAAAGCTGGCAAGCTTTTTTTTTTTTTTCCTATTTGAACTGATAGAGAGGAATGAGAACAGAGCCAGGGGAAAATTGTACATAACAGTAATACTGTAACAATGACCAACTCTGAAAGTTTCTCTAATCAATACAAGGCAAGTCAGAAAGACTCATGATGAAAAATGCTCTCTACTCCCAGAGAGAGAAATGATGAATCCTAGTAGAAACTGAAGCACTATTTTTTCCACTTCTGTTATTTTTTCTACTTTCTTTTTTTTTGCAACATGATAATAAAGAAATATGTCTTATATGATTTCACAGGTAAAATTGACATCATATTTCTTGTCATATTTTACAGGGGAAAAACTAACCTTTAATAAAATATAGAACTTCTAACCTTTCCTATTGAAAAGACCAGAGCAGCCTAAAAACTTAGAATTGCAAACAGAGGAATCAAGAGTAACATAAAAAGCATGAGGGAACAATTATAAAAGATTAAACAAGGATAAATTGCTTATATTCTAATATAGGGAGATTAGCCCCTCAAAACCCTTTCATTGTCCAGGATTATAGAGAGTCTAACTAAACAGAAAGCCTAAAATTAGTTTTGTAATGTAAAAATACTCTTTAAAAAAATATAAAAGGAGGGAAAGAGGAATTACCAAAAGGGACAGGTAAGGATGGGGGAAATTATCTCACAGAAACAAGGAGTACGGGGAGAACCCTATAAAAACAAGGAGGAAGGGTTGGGAAGATGGGTGACATCTGAATCTCACTTTTATTAGAAGTGGCAAAGGAAGGAAGAACAGGAAATAAGAGTATAGAAATACATTTCATAAATAGAGAAATAAGAGAGAAAGGGGAGATGAGAAATGGGAAAATAGAAGAATAGATTTAGAGAGGGACTTATCCTAAGCAAACAAACGATTCAAGGAGATACAAAAAATATTTATAGTTCTCTATAAGATAGCAAAGTATTGAAAATTGAGGGAGTGGGCATTAATTGAGGGATGTTTGAACAAATTGGGATACACAAAGGCTTCTCTTTCTCAATAGAGAGAATGGAAAGATGTAGATTTTTAATGATTTTTAAACTATAAAATAGAATTTAAGAAACAAAAACAAACTGGTAAAACACACACACACACTCACACATACAAAACATACACTTCAACAGTAACTCCAATATAAAGGTGAGCAGAGGAGATATTGATGAAAAATACAATGGAAAATATCAAGAAAGAAAAGAGTAGAAACCTGTAGACTGAACAGAAGTCATGTGCCTATAATACAACATAAATGCTTTCTTTAAGAAAGACAAACATAGAGGCAGCTAGATAGCAACCCTGAAGTCAGGAGGATCTGAATTCAAATCTGGCCTCAGATAACTAACACTTCCTAGCTGTGTAACCCTGGGGAAGTCACTTAACCCCAACTGCCTTAGCAAAAAAAATAAAATAAAATAAAATAAAGCTTTTTAGTTTGCAAAGTGTTATATATACATATATATATATGCATATATATTATTTCATTTGAGCATCTTAATAATATGTACTACAGGTACTATTTCCATTTTACATATGAAGAAATTAAAGTTGGGAGAGATTGTTTGCCAGTGATCAATTTAAATATTTACTATCATATGGGGTCAATGAAACCACATTTTTCTTAACTCATAAGCCTTCATGCTTACCTTAACACCACATCATATTTTGGCAATTTGACCTATTTAAACTGCCAATCTCACCAAAAAATGAGCTTGACTATATTTTAAGTCAGGAAACAATTGGTTAGCAATATAGGAATCACTTTGATATCAATTGTGTTACTGACTTATTAGCATAAAGGTAAAAATCAATATCAAAATCAAAAAAAGACTTGGAAGAAGATATATTATGAAATTGCAACCTTTGTATGAAATTACAGCAGTTTCAATGGAACCTATCCAAATAAGTTATTTATTAAAATGGAATTAAAACAATTGCCCCAAAGAAGAAGCTAAAAGAGCTGAGAAAAAAATTGTGGTCAGCAAACATTTGCTAAGTGAAGTGAAATGGCAGCCAAAGGCAATATACTATATTAAAATATAAGCTTATATACAAAATATTATAGAGATGAATTACAAAATATACAAGATCCTTTTAGAAGGTTATACTCATAGTCAGCTCCTAAAATGCAAGAACTGGTAATGGGAAAGTTTGCATAAGTTTCACTTGAGACCAAGTAAGCCAAATCATTCCAAGTAAATCATTCTGGTAAAACCGGAAGGACAACTGACGATAGATAGATAGATAGGTAGGTAGATAGACAGATAGATGAATGAATAAATAAATAAAAAGGTAAAGATCTGTCAACATTTTTGTTACATACATTTTCTTTATCAATGTCAGTGAATGCACCACATTTAAATTCTAGTATCTCAGTCTCTGATTTGCTAAAAATTGAAGAAGAAATGCATCAAAGAAAATTATGTCAGGATAAGCATCTGAACCAGACCAAGTAAACATAGAAATGGTCCAGATAGCAAATAACCCAATAGTAAGAGACTATAGGACTTCAATACCTATTGATCCATACATATTCCTACTCTTTTATCTTTATGAAATCTTTGTAATAATGAACTACACATATTCTAAGTATATTCTTGCTGAAAATATGAGTAAGAAAAAAGAATATTTTCATGTTTTATTCTACTAAAAGCCACATCTTTATAGTTATACAATTAACTGAAAAGTTTTGAGAACAGGATTCACTCTGCTTATTATTTATTGATTATAAAAAATTGGTCATAAAAAGCAAAATGCAGACTTAAAGAATCTTACAACATCTCGTATTCTAATTGTTCCAGTCAAATTCCAGCTACAAACAGATCCTATGATTATTAAAATCACATGAAATATGTAGCATGAAGATATATATTGACCAAAGATTTTTGCTAATACCACACAAGATGTTCAGCATGATGTGGAAGGATTCCTCCTTAAGGCTGAAGTCTTCCAATCATTCCTATTTGCAGATATCTTTGTGTTAGTTATAATCTCATAATGCTAATAGTTTCCCAAATGAGATGTATAAACACTCAAAAGAGTCTGGCCTAATAATTGACCCAAGAAAACCTAAATGGATGAGAAATGTTTGTTGCTCATATATTGATATGCAGTTGGACAATATATTTATTGTTGAGTACAAACATATTTAGATAGATATTGTAGATGCACAAGAAGAGTCTGGAATTTAATGGAAAAAAGAGTCAGCTGGATTGTACTTGAGAATTGTAGAGTTTTCAATAACCACAAAATTCTCCCTGAAAAACCTTCCCATCTTTTAAACAATATTTATCCAGGGAAACTATATGTTGCATGTCACAGCACAACATAATCTTCAAAGAATCTAAATGGTGATTCTTCCAAAGGGAGACAGAAAAATGTATAATGGAAACATAAGTCACAGCATACAATGATTTGCAAGCACATGAGAAGGCAGTAAGAATGAGGGACAATACACAACACCCTGGTATTGGTAACATTTTTGAAGTCCTAGATTTTTGGTTTTTAGCCTGAAGTCCATGGATTTCAGAAGACTCATGAACTTGGATGGGGGCAGGGGGAGAGATTATATCTTTTATTTTAAAAATAATTGGTTTCCTTTATAATACTGTGTATTTTATTTTATGCATTTAGAATTTTATACTGAAGAATTTATAAGTTTTAGCAGATAGTCAAAGGAGTCCATGAAACAAAAATAGATTATGAATTTCTGACTTAGATCTACAATATTGAGGATTTGTCATAGTACAAAGAGAGTCATAAAGGATAACAAGACATGAACGGGTTGTGTGCTTCACTATTAAAGTAATAAAATGATAATTGCTAGCATTTATTAAGTTGATTGAAAGTTTGCAAAGCATTTTACATGTATTATTTATTTTGATTTTCAAAACAACTCTATATATTATTATAATACCCATTTTACAAATGAAAAAACAGAGGCACAGAAAGATTAAGTTTTTATCCTGGATCTTACATCTAGTAAGTATTTGGGGGTAGGATTTGAACTTGAGTCATCCTAACTTTAAATCCTAGGCTCTTTCCTTTGCACCATCTAGTTACCTACCCACATTGAGAATTCCATGGAGATGTTTAAGTATAAAAGTAACATTAGCTAATAGTTATATAGTACTCTATTTACAATTATGTAGTACTTTGTTACTATTTTTTAGCCACAAAATGTGTTGCTTTTCCACAGCACTGTCATGAGAAAGCTAGGGTGTTAGCATTCTATTTTATAGAGGCAAAACACTGAGGTCCAGAAAAATTAAATGACTGCCCCAGACTTATATAATAGAGGAGATGGCATTTGAACGCAAATCTTCAGATTTCAAGTCCAATGTATGCTCTGTTACTACACCAGACAGCATCCTTACCCATGGTAATTCATGACCAAGTACTGTATTTGTATGATGTGTGTATCACAATAACATTACTATAACAATAACATTATAGAGGATTTTTTTAAAGAGTCCTGTAAAATGTAACCATGGAGAAAAGTTTATGGAGGGGTTTCTATTTAAGAAAGGCCACAAAGGCTTGTTAATGGACTAGAAAGAGGAAGAGAAAGAAAGTCATATCAAATAATGTAGTAGCAAATGGAAAAGCATGGAAATGGTTATGAGGAGGGCTTTTTCAGGGGCTAATAAGACACTAGATTTGGGTTAAGAAAAGATAGGAAACATGGTTGAAATAACAGGGTATTCTTCAAGCAAGGGAAAGCTGCTACAATAGTTTAAATTAATGAGTTTTGGCCTTCAGATTAACCCAATTTCTCTGGAAAATGGGTGATAGGTAGGATTATAAAGGTGTAGACAGATAATTTTAAGACAAAAAGAAAGTTTATTCAGAATTTTGCTAGTAAGTGAAGTTTATAAGGAGAAGAACTAGTTTAAGTCATAGCAAAATAGAATTTAAATCAACTTCCAACTTTATTCCATATAACAAATACTATTTCTAAAGGAAAGAAAAAGTAGAAGGAAAAAAGATGAAAAAAGTTTATCAATACACTGAATAAGTCAGAAAACATATGCAGTGAACCACACTGAAGTGGAGTTGAGAGGGTATATCTTATTTTACTTCTTTGAAGCCATGCTTGTTTTGTGATATTTTCAATTTACATTGCATATAATTTTATTTTCTTGACTTTGCTCAATTCATTTTGTATTAAATGGCATAAATCTTTCCATTTTTCCCTTAGAAGATTATTTTGACAGTAATATAAGAATTAAAATGTTAATAGTTATTGTTTAATATAGTATTTTAAGTTTTGAAAAGCACTTAAATATCTCATTTGATTTTCACAACACTGAGAACATGTTATCATCTCTATTTTACAAATGAGGAAACTTAGGCAAGTAAAGGTTAACCGATTTCCCCAAAGTCACACAATGAGCATATTTGAACTCATATCTTCCTGGCTCTATCTTCAGCAGCAACTATTTGCCTCCTTAAAAATAGACTGAAGAATGCAAAAATGAAAGAGAAAGAGAGCAGTTGTTATCTTGGTAAGATGAGGACAAGATAGTTAGGGCCACATAGCAATGGGAATAGAAAAGAAGGGATAACGACAGGAG